>NC_058130.1:45368416-45424439 GCF_016433145.1 Gracilinanus agilis
TCTCTCTCTCTCTCTCTCTCTCTCTCTCTCTCTCTCTCTCTCTCTCTCTCTCTCTCTCTCCCTCCCTCTCCCTCTCCCTCTCCCTCTCTCTCTCTCTGGCATGTGTGTATCTATGTGATCACTATCAAGCCATTGTTTTTCTGCTCCTAAAACCCTTCATCACTGCAGAATTATTTCCTAAGTGGAGACTATTTTCATCTCCATGAGCCTATTTTTGTATTTCCAGTATCTGGCATTACCTACAATTCGGGCCTCATTATATGTGACATAATGCATGATGGCAATAGCTTTATGATTTCCTGAACTGGAGAACAAAGCACTGGGATGAGAAAAATGCATTTCCTCTTTGGATTCCTTTTCAGAGCATCCTAAGCTATGCTAGGTGTCACTAGACAATGAAGCTCCTTGCTGTTTAAAATACTTGTTTTTCTTGGGTTATCAGGAAGAAAGGAGAAGGCAAGGACAAATGAAAGAAACTTTTTTTTCTAAGCAAGCAAGCATGTCTCCTTCTGTGCTTTGCCTGTTGCTTCATTCTATAAGCCAACCAAATAGATGATTAGGCAAAATGTGATGTGTTTTGCTAGTTTTACAGAGAGTATTAACATAATGCCTTTGTATGATCCTTGCTATTTGTTTTATAAATACTAATAATGCTAAATTGTATTTACCTTGATAATATGACATCTACCTAGTCATCATTGTTGAAACTGGCAATTCCATTTTAGCAGGATATTTCTCATACTCAGCCAAATCACTAGTAGAATATTTCATTTACATCTGGTTCACGGTAGGAGATTGCAAATGCATTCTGTGAGTTGTCTTTATCCATAGGGATGCTGCTGACCTAACAGTTTTCCCACAAATAAATTTCCTTGATTAGGAAGGTAGAGGAGAAGGATCTCAGCCAGCCTGTGACCCAATGGGTGTTGCTGAGTGCTCTTCTCAGGGCACTACAGTGCCAGGATGAGTTATGGCCAACCCTATAGGGATTCTCCCCTTGAGCCAAATGCAGTGTTGGGGTAATGGGAGGATGTGGGATGACAAATAAGTCTGACATTGGGATCATGCCCAAGAGAGTTAGCTTGGCAAGATAACTTTATTTTCCCTTCTCTTAGCGATTTTCTTTTGCTATCCACTTAGAGTTCACCTGGCATCAATGAATGGATGGTCATAGTTTGGATGTGGTCATGAGACTTCAGGTTTAGTCCAACCATCAGAATACTATCCCAAATAGTGTCCCCGGCACAAAATACAGCAGCTCAAAGAGGCATATATGAAGTTAGACACAACCATACTTCCATTGCATTTCTACTTCATGCTGCTCTTGATCTAGCATTGTCCTCAATGGCATTTTAGAATTACCTCTGAGGTTCAAGGTCATTGGTATTCGGGATCCTGCTTGGAGCCTAGATGTTTAATTAGGCAGCCTAGCTGATGCTGTCAGCAAAGTGTCTGCAAACCAACGTCCTCGATATTTTGCTTGTGTCTCTATGAGTCATAAATTACCATTAAGCTTTAAATACCTTCACAACCCTCAAGGGCCACACCTGGGAATACCATGGCAATTACATATAAAATTGAACCTAGTGTGCTTACTTTTTAGAGATGAAAATGCATTATTGCATTTTTATTCTTTTCTCCTTCAATTTGCAACAGATGGAAAAATTTCCAGCAGACTGGATGTGCATTGTTCTTAAGCACAGATAGGATAAGACATATGTGAGCCCTAGGCGAGGTTTGAACCCCAGTATATTCCTGGCCACCGGAGGCATAGAGCCTTCATTGTATAAATGCATGTAATTTGCCTGAGCACAAAAGCAATGCCTAGTGTATGTACTATAGCAAGTGTAGCCTTCTGAAGTTAAAACACAAAACAAAACAAATGTAGGCACACCTTCACATTTATGTATATATGAATGCATATTTGTTGTTCAGTGGTTTTAATAGTGTCAGACTCTAATTTGGGGGGGGGCTTTTTGGCAAAGATACTGGAGTTTTCCCTTTCCTTCTCCATCTCATCTTATAAATGAGGAAACTGAGGCAAACAGGGTTAAGTGTAAGACTTGACAAGGTTCCCAAAGATATTAAGTGTGTGGGGCCAGATGTGAACTCAGGTCTTTCTTCCTGACTCCAATCTATCCCTACACCACCTAAATAAATAAATGTGTGTGTATGTGTGCATAAATTATCTCTTATTGCCTTGATTGAAAACTTGCACAAAATATTGTACCCTGGGTGAGTTCCACCTCTACATATCATGGAATCAAAGAAACTTACTAGGAAATTATAAGAGATCTCAGATGGCAATGTGTCTAACATTTACCTCAACAGGACTGCCATCTTTAGCACCCCAAATAAGTAATCAATTAGCCTCTTCTTGAAGATCTCCACTGATGAGGATTCCCACTGATGGAGGTAATAACTACCTAGCAAGATGGCTCATTCATCTTTTGCACAACACATTATTATATCGATGAGTTGCCATTTCCCTCCCCATATTTATATACTGACAACAGCTGCCTTCTCTCCCCACCCCCATGTGAATGGCCCAACACAAACTGTCATGAATAGTTCATGTCTTCTGAGTTTCAGTTGAAGGAATTGGAAATATTCCATTTGACAAGTAAAGATTTGGGGGTTATGGGAGATGGGTAGAAATGACAGCTGTATTCAAGCGCTTGAGAAACTACTTACTTAGTTTGACCTCAATGGACAGAACTAAAATCATTAAGTGAACGTGATAAAGAGGCAGATTTAGACTGTCAGAAAAAATAATAATAAAATTCCTAGGTATTGGAACTATCCACAAAATAGAATTGACTATCTGGGGAGATAATAGGTTTCCCCAAACTGGAAGTCTCTAAGCAGAGGCTGAATGATGATTGTGGGTGTGTTATAGTGGAAATCTTTTTTTTTCAGAAATAGATCAGAGCAGATGACTGCTAACACACCATCTAGGAATAAAATGGTGGGATTTTGTAATATGTACAAAATTCGCTTAACTTATGATTCTTTTCTGTGTCTGGGTTCTTGTTCTCTTAATGCCAGGACTCTCATGCTGGCAGTTCCAAAGCTTAGTAAACTCAGGAATTATCTATATCTCTATTACATATTGATATCTATATCTATATATAGTTTATAAGTATAAGTGAGAACCAAGAGCTGCATGGCTGGGAAAGAGAACTTCAAAGTATATAAATATACCATAGATCATTAGTTCCTAAGTTTCATCAAATACAATTCACATGGAAATATGTATGTTTATGTATACATGTCATATGTATATGTATTCACAATGTATATTCCACACGCTTTGAAAAAAGAAAAGTGTATATCATTGATTACAGATTTAACATTAGTTAACCATGTGAATCTGGTTTAAAAACTTACTTTCTAAAGGTCTTACTATAATCATCTATAAAATAAAGGATTTGGACTATGTGAATTTTCCAATATTAAAATTGTTTAGGTCAATTAAATCTGTTTTTGAAATTACCAAAATGAACATCTTACAAGGATAGTAGACCTGCCATTTGCCTCTCTCCTCTATCTGCCTCCCTGAATCAATCAGTGAAAAAATTATTATCTGTTAACGAATGAAAGCAATCCAAAGAATAAAGATGCTTTCAAACACCTATAGAATCTATTATTTGACAACTCTTTCTCAGCCCTTGACACATTAGTGAACTTTTTATTTTCCCTAGGATATACCAAATGAGATTTTTTTTGTTGTTATACCATCCCACCATCACTTGTAGGCTTTTTAAGGCTTTAAGGCAAAGGAATACAACTCATCTTCAGAAAGAAAAAAAAAGATTTAGTCTCTCTGACTTAGAAAATTAAAAGCAATATCTGCTTCATGCACCTAAAGATATGACCTTTCCCAAGCCTCTCCAGCACTGGGAGTTTGTGAGCCCTGTAAACCTGTGTATTAGAGACTGTGGGTTTCCTTAGATGAGAATTGAATTCGACAGCTTCTTTTATGGCAATAATAATTTATAAGCAATCGGCTTGGTTAACCAACAGAAAATCAACACTTTTGAGCATCTGTGTTATTTATAGTTCAATAGGTTCTAAGAATGGTGATTCTATCAGTGGCTAATCCTCCCATTGATGCAGATCTCAGCCCCCTGTGCATCAGTGTAGATATTATACAAGTTGTTGCTATTAAAAGTAATCAGTACTTGGTGGACTACCTTCTGGAGATATGTCTCTCTGACCTTGCCCTTGCTAAGCTAGTCTTTGGATGACAAACATGAAATCCATCACTAAGCACATCTAGATAAACATTTTTAGCTTGATAAAGAGTTAAGATCCAGATCTGGAAGAAACCTGAAAGACTATTTAGCCAGCCTTTTTATTTTTCAGATAGGAAAATGAAAGCCAAGTAAGTTCAAGTAACTTGTCCAAGGTCACACATCAGAGTTTTCTGGAATTTCATTTGGTTTGGTTTTTTTTCCTTGTTTTTGAACTAGGGCTCACTGACTCCAAACTCTCTATACCACACAATCCCCTAAATTTTCACTTTCTAAGTATATGTTTCCTTAAATACCCCCTGACACAATAAGGTATCCAGGTGTAATTTTAATGGAGGTTGCAATTTATTCTGAAAGGAAAAGACCTATTATAAAATATTCAGAAATTATTTTTAATTCATTCAATTGTGGGATAACTACATTGGAAAGAAATATAAATATAAATCCTACCCTCCCATTTAGCTATATATTTTGGGCCACAACCTGTGAAACCATATATAATCATATTACACCTTCAAGTGATCCTTCACACAATTCCAGAGTTCCCATATGGAGAGATGGAATTGAAGAAAGGAAATTTGGAAGGAGTTTGAGAGAGAGAATTACTTGGAATGACTTGAGCATATCTGCATGAAAGTCAAGTGAAGGAACATCAGTAAATAAAGAAGCTATATAACTCCTTTCAAGGTAGAGATAGCACTAGGGGGAAAAAATCTCTCTTCTGTGAATAATGAAAAAAAAACTTGCTGGAGAATAATTTGAATTTGAGCTATGGACACAGGGTCCTTTTCCTCTTGAGTATTTCTTTAACAGAGCAGTACAAAGAGATGAGATGAAAGAAGTGAACAATGTTATGCTTAATGGCCAAAGGTGAAATACGTTTTCAGGAAGAAATAGAGTTATCCACAGCTCTCATTTTCTGTAACTATAAAATGAAGATAATAATAGCACCTGCCTCTCAGGGTTGTTGTAAGGATCAACTGAGATAATAATTGTATATTGCTTAGCACTGGCACATAGTAGGCATTATACAAATATTGATTTAACTTCCATTTTCCCTTTCCATGATTGTCTCCCAGTCTCACCTAGGTGATTCCTCAACAAATAGCTTCTTAGCAAGTAGCTAAGATAGGCAGTGTGATTTTGATGCTTATTTCCCTGTTTCATTTAAATTTAAATAGGGGCTTCACTCTTTGGTATTTTCTCCTCTAATTTCAGATGACAATACACTGCACGGACCAATTTTCATCCGAGAACCAAGCCATGTGATGTTCCCATTGGACTCAGAAGAGAAGAAAGTGAAATTAAATTGTGAAGTTAAGGGGAATCCCAAACCACTTATCAGGTTTGTTGAGTTTAAAGCAAAGGTTAACAGTTTCTCTGATTAACCAGTAAAATATTTATTGACCACTTAAAATGTGTAAAAATATTAAACATATGTTTATGTCATATATATTCACATGGACATAAACAAGTACTCCTGGAAATGATCAACAATATTGTATGTTATACACATGATAAAAATATACATCTGATTAAACACGTGATGAATACAAGCATGATTATAGATACAAAATCATGGGTATAAATCTATACATGCACACATGCAAAAATCATGGGTATAAATATATATTTACACACATGCATACTAAAATAATATGTATATACACATGATGAATGCATATGAGTATACATGCTAAAATCATGTGTATATAAAGCTATACATTTGTGTATATATACACAGAGATGTAGTTACAGATAATGGATGCATATATGGATATACCCATGCTTATATGAAGTGTTTCAAAATTTTAGTGCATTTTAAAAACTACTAAAACTTGAAATGCACTAATATTTTGGGGACAATCAGTACCTGTGTACATATTTGGCTCTCTGTATGGATGAACATCTCTCATTTCATCACTATAGGGAGTTCGAAGTAAAAAGAAATGACTTCTTTTAAGGCAAAAGGGAAATTCTTGGACTTGGAAACCTGGAGAGTTACTAAGGGGAACTCAGAGTCAGTCAAACACAGAACAATCAGTAAGCATTTATTAAGCATACTTTGTGCTATATACTTGGCTAGATCCTGAGGATCCAAACAACAAAAAGAAATCCCCAAAAGGAGCTAACATTCCATTTAGGGAGACAACTATGTCATCCTGACATGCAAGATACATCCAGAATAAGAATAAGAGAAGTGTAGGTGGGAGGGCTCTGTCAGTTGGTGAGAATCAAGAAAGGTCCATTGAGGAAAGTAGCATTTGAATTGAGTCTTAAAGAATGAAAGAGATTTTTTTAAGAAGTAGACTTGAGGAGGTAGAATATTCCAGGCATGGGGGATAGCAATCAACAACAAAGAAGTGGGAGATATATTGCTATGTGTGATTGACCCAGAGTTACCCAATTGGCTTTAGAGACTAGGCTTAGAAGACTTCCTCCTTAAGTCTTGACCAAGGTCAGATCTGTTGAAGTAATTCTTGTTTGTATATGGAATTTTGATGATTGCATAAAGTATTGAATAATAATACTAAAGAAAGCCTCTAAATGATATGTGTAATCACTTAAACGATGTAGGAAAGATCAAGTGGTTGAAAAATGACTATTGTTCAGACTATTCTAAGCAGATGGATGGCCAACTTGGAGATTGTGTAGGTTGGGGAGAGGAGAGAAAAAGAGGAGAGAGAACAAATGAAGGGTCAAAAGAAGAGGAGGGAATGAGAGGAGAGGAGAGGAGAGGAGAGTGGAGGAAAGAGGAGGTGAGGGGAGAGTAGATTCATCGACAGATTTCATAGATAGACAAATTAACTAGTTCCAGAATTGAAAAGGATCATCATCACAGATTTAGTGCTGGAAAGGGCCTGAGAACTAATATGGTCCAGTTGCCTCATTTCATAGGTGAAGACACAGACTCAAAGAGGATCAGAGCCAGGATTCAAATCTAGATGTTGTATCATCTCCAAATATAGCACCATCTTGCTTCTAGGTGGAAGGGAATTGAGATTGTCTTGGGGAAATCATACAATATTTTCAATGATCACAAGCTTCTCTTTGAAAGAAAGTTCTATGTTAAAAACTTGTATTTTTTTGGTGAATTTATATATCTGGGAGTCATGGAACAGCAATCTGAAGAATTGAAGTGGTGTGAGAAAAGTGGTGGATTTGTATAGGTCGAATAAAATTTCCAATTAAAATATTGTGCTGGTAAGACCTTATAACATATCTCATCAAAGACATGGATAATTGAAAAGAGAGAGAGCCTGGTCATGAGCAAGAATGAGGTTCAATCTGAAAGGACCAAAGCGCTATCCAAGTTAAATAAATAGATATAGAGGGAGACTGTGCGTGCGTGTGTGTGTGTGTGTGTGTGTGTGTGTGTGTGTGTATTCATAAATGTGTATGTGTGCTTACTTATGAAACATCATTCTGATTCCTGTTTACCTATTGTGTGTATGAAAAATACAATTGACTTTCAAAGCATTGTCTAGTTAATTCCTTGATCCATATAGGTTTCTATGAATATCCTTCAGTGATTTAGCTATAAGAAAGTGGCCAAAAAAAGTAGTGTATTATGTCTAATTGTCTCCTAACATCAGTGTGCTGTGGCTATGTTGGTTACCCCCTTGTTGCTTGGGGACAGGCAAATCTATAATGTAAAAAACAAAGGTTTTCTGAGACCAAATCTCTATGATACTTGTCTGATATTCTCTCCCATTGAGATGGAGACATGTCAAGCCCTTGTTCTAAGAGCCCCAGTAGCTCCCTATTGTCTTTGGGCAAAAATACTGTCTCCTCTAGCTTGGAGAGCCCTTCACAGTGTAAAGGGCAGCTTCTCTAGGTGTCCCAGCTAAGTCAGCCTACTTGCTTTCTTCTTTAAAGCATCTCCTTTTCCAGGCTGTCACTCATACCTGGAACATCCTCACTTCTGTCTCACAGAATCCTTCACTCTCTTCAAAGTTCAATTCAAATACCACCTACACAAGGCCTTTCCTGATCCCCAAAGTTATTAAGGCTCCATTTCTCAAAATTACTTTGTATGTGTGTTACTGTATGTATGTGTGTATATATATATATGATATATAATATATGTGAAATATATATTATATATATCCATGTAGTTTGTATCCAATAGAACCTAAGCTCCCTGAAGGCATTTTTATTTTCATTTTCACTTTTCTGCCTTCTTTTCTATTACCAGTGTTTGTCAAGT
Source organism: Gracilinanus agilis (assembly GCF_016433145.1). NCBI lineage: Eukaryota > Metazoa > Chordata > Mammalia > Didelphimorphia > Didelphidae > Gracilinanus > Gracilinanus agilis. Next base: position 45,376,883 of record NC_058130.1, read on the forward strand.
TAATAAATTCGTTGATGGATTAATTATTCCACTAGAGAAAACTCAGATCAGCTAAAATAACAAATATCCCTCATTCTCAGTCAAATACCAATACGTATCCCCATATCCTCCTAAAATGCCCTCCATTAGTTTCCTTATCATTTTACTTAAAACTGTATCTACACAGGATACATTTTCCTCATTTGGCTTTGTAGCCCTGGCACTTAAGCTCCTTGGGCCTCAGTAGCCTAATCTGTAAAATGAGAGGATTAGAATAGATGATCTNCTGATCCCCAAAGTTATTAAGGCTCCATTTCTCAAAATTGATTTGTATGTGTGTTACTGTATGTATGTGTGTATATATATATATATATGATATATAATATATGTGAAATATATATTATATATATCCATGTAGTTTGTATCCAATAGAACCTAAGCTCCCTGAAGGCATTTTTATTTTCATTTTCACTTTTCTGCCTTCTTTTCTATTACCAGTGTTTGTCAAGTTAATAAATTCGTTGATGGATTAATTATTCCACTAGAGAAAACTCAGATCAGCTAAAATAACAAATACCCCTCATTCTCAGTCAAATACCAATACGTATCCCCATATCCTCCTAAAATGTCCTCCATTAGTTTCCTTATCATTTTACTTAAAACTATATCTACACAGGATACATTTTCCTCATTTGGCTTTGTAGCCCTGGCACTTAAGCTCCTTGGGCCTCAGTAGCCTAATCTGTAAAATGAGAGGATTAGAATAGATGATCTTTGTGGTCCCTTCCCTCCCTAGACCTGGGATCCTAAGATGCTATAAAGTCATTTACTTTTTCTAAGTGACTTAGGCCACTCTCTGATGAAGACTATTAAGACAGACTTGTGCAATCTTGCTGGGTTGAAGGAAGTTCTAGACACTGACAAGAGCACAGACTCTTTATAGATTTGTACATGGCCCACGGAACAAACTCATTTCTAAATCTCTGAATCATCTTTGCCTTTACATGCTTTAAAAGTAAAAGAAAACAAAATGTAAAGTTGGGGCTGAGGGAGCTATAATCTTTTAGAAGATGTCACACTCCTTTTTGCCCCAATGGTGCCTTTTTAATTAACATTGCTGTGATAACTTAGCGCTGTTCAATATTGAGACTTTGCCTTTTTACTTAACAGGAAGAGTAAAATGTAAAAGCTATTATTCCTTTAAGGCATTCCAGGAAGAAAGCCAAGCAAGAAAACTTTTGATGAAATGCACCCAGGAAGGTGAAGAGGGGAACCTGGTGCATTTTGTTCATTACTCCACTGCCTATTTTCTCATACTTTTTTTGTACAAAGCAGGTTGGTGTCTGGATGAGCTTTAAAAAAAATCCTTCTAGAGAAGGCAAAGATCATGGAAAGAGAATGGAGAAAGCATCTCCTACTGTACCAGTGTCTTTCTTCCTGCAGTATTTCAATCTTCTGGCTGACTTTGAGAGAGAGAGAAGGCATTCCTAGGACAGATCCTAAGGTTATCTACTCGGCAGGACTCTTCAGTCAAGTTTCCTCCACCAGCACCCCAGCTGACCCCTCCACATTGTGCTCTGCTATCCATTGAACTTCCCCTTCCCATTGTTCCCATTCCCTTGATTTTGAAAGGACTGACCCAAGCCCAGAAGAGATGAAGCGATGTGACTCACCAACATGCCAGGCAGCAATAGCATCTCTAAGGACGTATGACATCATTCACCCAGTCTCCACATGGGACTTTCAGGCAGGGGGGCTCTAAGTCCTTAGTTGGAGGTTAAGCGCAATGGTAGACCCATTTTCCACTGTGAAATTGGCACTTAATTGAACCTGGAAACACAAAGCCCAAATCAGCCAGGATTTTTCATGGAGTCGAGTTGAAATAGTTTAGAGAGAGAGAGAGAAAGAGGGACCAACTGGCAGCAACTCCTCTCTGCTAAGAACATTTCTGTCTGTTTATCTAGAACTTCATAAAGAAAGGAATCCAACGAAGCCTGACCCCAACTGTGTGTGGGTTCCCCAGGGGACTGATGAATCTGCCCATGCATTCTGCTAACAAGTCATGGCTGGAGGGCATCTCCACCTGTGCCATCATATCTGCATTGTTTCTGAAGTACTAGTGCCCATGCAGTTCCATGTGGACTGCAAAGAAAGTAGGCTACTTCTCAAGGTTTTTTTTTTCTTTTAATTTTCAGTCAAATAAGAAACTGAATGCAGGGCATGTTGAAATGAACAGGAACTACATTGTCATAAAAGCCCTTACAAGGTTTTGTACTAGAGATTGTACACAATTGTACACCAACCATTTTATTTTTTCTAAATAATTTCTTCAAATATTTGTAAAAAATTGTTCTTTACTATTTATATATATATACATATATATGTATATATATGACAATAACACAGATCAAAAAATGCCATCTACAGCCCATTCTGTGTAGGGTGACCATTGGAGACAACCCAATACAGTCATTCTCATTATTCTCTCAGTTGCTTTCCTAAAAGACTCTGCTGAGACACCATTTCTAAATCCCAAACTCTAATCATACTTCCCACTATATTGCAGTTTCCTCTATGGGTTCTCAGAATTGTCAAACTGAATTGGGCTGCTGTTTTTTTTTAAATGAAAGCTATGGTGGAGGCATACTCAGCTGATTGAAAAGAAAGTGTCCAGTGTCCAATAGGAAAGCTCTGGCAAGTGAAAAACCATAGTCATAAAGGAGCTGCCCCCCACCAGTTCCCGCTCCCCATTCCATTAGATGTGAACTCCTTGAGAGTAAGGATTGGCTTTTATCTTTCTTTGAGTCCTAAGTGCTTAGCATGTTGCCTGACACAGAGCAGGTGATTAATAAATGCTCACTGATTAATCTCCAAAAATGTAAATATCTAGTGCTCAAATTATTGTAAAATTCTTTCCATCTTCTCAGGATGTATTTCTGGTAGATATCCAGCACATTAGAAAGTGATCTACTTGAGGGAAGGATATTTTTATCCTTCTTTATTTTGAGAGGGAGAGTGCCACAGTAGATAAAGGACCAGCCTAGGTACCAAGAATAACTTGGGTTCAAATCCCAGCTGATCACTTAAAGTCTCCAAGAAATCGATCCAGCACCCCTTCCCCCAAGAAACACTCCAAGGCTACAAGAGAAGGTATTGATGTACCTATTTTGATAAAGTGGAAATCTTTGTGAGGCCTTTAACTGCCTCTTCCAGAAATTTCTGAATTCCAGTGAAATCACAAGTCCAGCCCCATCTCCTGTTCCCCAGATTCCTATAGCTTAGCATAGTGCCCAGCATTCTGAATAAAGGTGAATTGATTTATTACTTCAAGTAATATGAAAATTATATATATATATATATATATATATATATATACACACACACACACACATACTTATATATGTCATTATAGATACATCTAGGTGATGGAAAAGATAGATCACTGGCCTGACATCAGGAAGATCTGAATTCAAATACAGCCTCAAATACTTACTATATGACCCTGAGCAAGTCACAATCTCTGCCTGCTTCAGTTCCCTCCAGTTTAAAATAAGGATCACTATAGAATCTGTCTCCCTGGATTGTTGTTGGGAGGGTCAAATGAGACAATGTTTGTAAAGTGCACATCATAGGTGCTTAATAACTGTTCCTTCCTTTCTCAAATGTCCCCAGCGTCTAAATTGCAGACAATAATGCAAATAGATATCATCATGAAATGTTGCCATAATATTCTTTGAACTAGATTTATACAATGCCAAATATCCAGACAAAAAGGTGAAATACATATAGGTGTGTATGTTTGATCTCTGTGATGTCAAATATCCTGTTATTTATAAACACTACAATTCTAGATTCTGCCTCTATGTGATCTGGATCTAAGGCTCACCTGTTTCAGTGATATGTTTGACACAACCTTAGACTCTCTAGATTTTAACAATCTCTTGACCATTGCCTCTTCCTACGTCATTCATCCTCAATTATGGGAAAGTAGTAAGTGCTAAAATACACTCTCTCTGTTGTTGGGTTGCCTAGAAATGTTGGGGAAAATAAAAATCCCACCTAGACGGGACATGTGATTTTCATCTTGTCTAACCCAACCTAACCTAGATCCTCCCTTAAAATTCTTTAGTCCTTTTACTCTACAAAAGGTATAAAAGATAACATTTTTATGAAGGAAAATAGAAGCAAGGGGACCCACTGGGATGTGGTATAGTGAGTGGAGAGACAAAGAATTGCTTGGGCTACTGAGGGAGATCCAATCAGGACTCAACACTTCCTAGCTGTGTGGTTCTGGGAAAGTTATTTCACCCCAGTTGCCTAGTCCTTACCATTCTTCTGCCTTGGAACAAATATTTGGTAAGGATTAAAAAGTGGAAGGTAAAGTTTTAAAGAAATAAAGAAAGTAGTGGACATGTAGACATATAGAGTCAGAGAGAGCCAGAGAAAAGAGACAAAGATGGGGAGTGTTGGAGGGGGGGTGAGAGAGAGAGAGAGAGAGAAGGAGGGGGAGAGGGAGAGGGAGGGGAGAGAGATAGAGTAGTTCAAGTATTCTGGGAAGACTTAATGCCTTAGAATATTAATTACTTCATCTTTAAAATGGAAATAATGTTTACAATATGTGCACTATATGTCACAGTGCTATAATGAAAATATTTTGTAATCCTTAAAGCATTCAAATGCCTGGCATATAGTATATGTTTAATAAATCCTTACTGATTGATTGTATAAATGTGAGGTATTATTATTGGTTAATTGCTTAATATTTTACTGTCAGCTAAAAATGTTGTATTTTAATTATTTGGAAAAATGCAATATTAGACCTTGGGAAATAATAAATGATGTTGAAGATATCATACAATGTCTAGCATATTACCCAGTCATAAATACAATTGTTTAAAATGACATTGAGTTCCTTTAAATATCTTGCTTGTTCAGGAAGTTTTAGGATCTTGCCACGGTTGAGTAAGGCAGTTTGAATTTTCAAATTGGATTTAAAAAAATCAGAAATAGTATTGTGCTATTTATATTTTCTATGTTTTAGACAATTCAAAAATATTGATTAATATTACGAGGATTTATCTACTGGCATTTTTCTACCATAGGTGGAAGTTAAATGGAACAGATGTTGACATTGGTATGGATTTCCGCTACAGTGTGGTTGAAGGCAGCTTGTTGATCAATAACCCCAATAAAACCCAAGATGCTGGAACATACCAGTGCATAGCAACAAACTCATTTGGAACAATTGTGAGCAAGGAAGCAAAACTTCAGTTTGCTTGTAAGTAGCAATTATACCACGTGGCAAAAACAGTATTGCATTTCTGTACCATTATGCCAAGAAACAGTAAAAACCATCCCTTTAAAAAGGAGACACACATTTTTTAATTTGTTGTATAATGTTATTTTCTAAGATGTCTCATTTTATTTGGAAAATATCATGATTTGTAGGATAATTTGTTAAATCTGAGTGGGAAGAGAAAGTTCTATTTTTATGAGTGTTGAGATATTTTGGTGGCGTGTTGCTTTGTATGCACTTCGTATCCAGCTAGGGAGTGAGGAAAGCCACCTGGTAACTGAGAATAGCATATAACTATTTTAATCACTAAACTGTGATGGTGGTTAATGGCTTTAAAGATGCAAATACACATACAAACTATATTTTGAAATAGTAAATTCATAATAGATTCTACGAGCAGGTGTGGCAGGGGTAGCCTTCATTTCAGTATATCTGGTGGAAAATGAAGTTTCAGCCACATTTTAAAAGGGTTTTCTATGATTAGAAATTTCCTAGTTTAACATTCAGGCTCCTGTGGTAGTAGTAGTATACTAATGCCGAAAATATCATAATTGCAAAGTCTAGTGGCAATAATATTGCAGAACATTCTCATTAACGAAAGCCTCCCAGGGAACACAACATCAAATATAACTAATATCCAATGCTTTAATCTATTATTGCCATTCAGATGCATTTTCATTAGCTGAGAAATGAATTTTCTAAGTATTATGTATGTGTGAATTTCAGGGTTATATTATTTGTGGATGTCTGCTAAGATATTGCTTCTAAATATTCTTAGGAGCAGGGAATGATAGGAAGATAATATGACTGATTGAAAGCTACACAGGCAAAATTTAGTCATTAATCAAGCTATTTCTTAATCTGTATATAATACAACTCCAATACCGAATTCTGTATTCAGTAATAAAAAACAAATCCCAAGAGCTATTTCGAAAAGTGAAGATAGAGATTCATAGGAGCTTAGAATTATAAGGAATCTTAGAGGTCATCATACTACCTCCCACACAAAAGAGGAATTCTTCATTATCTCCTTCTAGGTAAATGTCTTATATCTACTTCTACACTTTCTTTTATTCACTCAGCCTATTCTCTTGCTGGATAATGTTAATAATTGGAAATTTCTTCCCTCAATTGAATAAAAATGGCTTGCAAGTTTCACCCATACATCCTAATCCTGCCCCAGAAGCTACTAAAACTGAGTCCAACATCTCTTACATGTGAGAGTCCTTCTAATGTTAGAAGTCCCCCCACTCCTGTCTCCTATTCTCTAAGTTATATGTCATCAGTTCCTTTAACCCTTCCTCTATTAGCATGCTTTCTAGGTTCCTCATCACCAAAACCGCATTTCCTAAACTCTTTGATAGTACAAGCTGTCTCACTTAAGTCTTTGTATCTAGCATATATTAAGTATTAGGTTCATTCTATACCCATAATAAATACTTAATGAAAGAATGAATTAATACCATTATATCAAAGCTCTTCCTCCCATTTTTTTCTGCGTCTATCACTCCTGGCACTTAGAAGGTGATCAATAAATGCTTTTTGATGATCAATTCAGTCATGGGTCAATAGGACAATACATTTATAGCTTGAAGGGATATTGGAAGTTACCGTGTCATCTCCCTCTCATTAGACAAATGAAAAACTGAGGTCCAGGAAAGTTAAATGATTTACCCAACATCACACAGGTGGTAATTATCAGAGTTCTCTTAAAACATGATGCCCAGAATAGAATACAATATCCTGGATGTAGTTTGAGTAGCACAGTGTATTGTAGGACTATTATACCACTTGCTCTAGAATGGAATTTTGATTTCATATAGTCCAGCTCTCTCATTTTACAGATGAGGAGACAAAGCAAGAGAGAGATAAAGTGACTTGGAAGAGGTTACACAAGTAGTATGTGACAGAGTCAAGACTTGCATCTATGATCTCGGACTCTTAACAACTTAGTTTTGGTAATATTTTGTTGTATTTTTTTATCACTTACATGTAGAAACATTTTTTAACATTCGTCTTCTGACATTGTAATCCAATTTCTCTCCCTCTCCATTCCCCAAGACAGCAAACAATCTGATAAAGTTATATATGTGCTCTTATGCAATACTTATTTCCATATTTGTCATATTGTGAAAGAAGACACATCCTACATTCAAGAAAAAACACATGAAGGAAATAAAATGAAAAACAGTATATTTGATCTGCATGAAGGCTCCATCAGTTCTTTTTATGCTGGTGGACAGAATTTTTCATCATGAATCTTTTAGAATTTTCCTGGATTCTTGCATTTCTAATAACAGATGATTAACAGTTGATCATTGTAGAATATTGTTCCTGCTGTGTACAGTGTTCTCCTGGTTCTGCTCACTTCCCTAATAAAACCACTTGGAATTTTATGAACTCCCAAGTACGGCTGATATAAATCCAAATTCCCCAATTTTTTTCCTATTCCTTGAACTGAAGTCAGTTCTTTCCCAATGTCAAGTCCTTTAGATTTAAAATTTAGCTATCTTTCTATGGCAATATGCTATCTTGGCAGCATGAATTGGACTTTCAAGTCAATATGTCAATCCCAGGATAGCATCAATGTGGGAACATCCTCCAAAGATATGGCTCATAACCCATTTATAGCTTTACACTTTATTGTCAAGACATATAACTTATAGTTTTAGAGAGTTGCCTGAGACTCAAAAAAGTTAAATAATTTATCCTCAGTCACAGAGCTAGTAAATGTAAAAAGGAAAATTTGAACACATGGCTTCTTGTCTTCGAGTCCTTTAACTCTCTTCATTATGCCATGCTGCCTCTGGCTGGACTTTACAATTCTATTGATGCAATCTAAAATGGTATAACCTTTCTTAGCATTAACATTGTTGGTTTATTTTTAGCTTATATATCAACAAATACAGATTGATGCTATAGATTTACATGATGTGGGTGCAGGTATCTCTTCCATCCTGGATTTGTATGAATGATTTTTCACTTTACCTAAATTCAGTTTGCATTTATTCTACTAAATTTCATCATGGTTTATGGCTCATGAACCATGGTTCATCATTACTTTCCTCTTATTCCAGGCCATGCAGTATTTTTGCTCTGACTCCCAGCATTATGTCACCTGCAAATTTGATAGTTATGACTTGAAATTCTTCATCCAAGGCACCAATAAAAATGTTTAGCAAGATAGAACCAAGTAAAGAACCCTGCAGGATATTCCAGCTGACATTGATTGATTGGCCAACACTCGTTCAGTACTGTTGCTCATTGTAGTTCAACAAACATTTAAGTGCCTGCTGTGTGCAGGGAAGGTCTCACTAGGTCCTGTGTGAGGTGCAGTGTTTAAAGAACATTTGGTCCCTGCCCTTATGGAGTATACAGTGAAATAGAGAAACGTGACATATACTCAAATAACTATAACACAAAATAAAAAATGAGAAAGATTTTAGAGCAAACAAAGGCCTCTGTGAAGTCCAAGAGTCATTATTGATTGGAAGTTTAAGGAAAGGTTTCTTAAAGAAAATGTCACTTGACTTGGGCATTAAGAGACTGGGGGAAAAAAAATCAACATAGAGGATAAAGGGAGAAGAAAATGGGCCATCCCAGGCACAGAGAATAGAATAAGCAAAGTAGAAGTGTGAAATTATATTGTTTATATAGAATAATAAATAGTTAAATTTGGTTATATCATCAGGAGGAAAGGATATGATCAGAGAAGGAGGGTGAAGCCAAAGAGTTGGAAGTCTTGAATGCCAAGCCAAGGAGTCTGGACTTGGCTCAGTAGATAATAGAGAGCCCTTGAAGGATCTTTATCAAAATATTGAAGATAGTTCTGCCGCCAATTTGAATATGGTTGTGGGGGAAGGAAAGTTAAGCAGGAAAGTAGAGCTATGTGAAGCTGTTCAGAGTTTATTCCATTAGCTGAGGCAGGAGAGAATGCTGTCCATATTTAGAATGGTGACATTGGAAAAGAGAAAAGACAAGAGATATTGCAATTGACAGAAATTGGTAAGGGAAAAAGAAAAGTCTGGAAAAAACACTGAGGTTCCAAATGCAGGCAACTGAGTGAATGATGATCACTCTAAAAGTGAATTCCAAAGAAAGAAAACATTTTGGTAAAATGACTAGCTGTCTCTATCGATGAAGAATAATAGTAGAGCGGTAAGAGATCTTAAGTCAAATGTCTGAGTTTAGATCCCTTCTCTAATGCTTACTACCCATATATCCATATTGGGAAAGTCACTTGAGTTCCCTCTGCCTCAATTTCCTCACTTGTAAAATAAGACTGTTTGATTCTGTTGACTCTGAAGTTCCTTTCAGAATTCTGATCCTAAAAGTGACTGTCCTACTAGTTACTGTAGTGACTCAATTTCTCTCATATCTAGATCTTGCTTCTCTTATGCTATTCTACCTTTAAGCTCATTCTTTTCATAGTTAATTTTCTAGGAAGCACTTACACTGGCTATCACCTGTTTCCTCATTACTCTTTGAACCCTTGTACATTGATTTAGGATCCCAGTACTCTACTGTTCTCTTGAAAGCTACCAGTGATCTCTTAATTGCCAAATCCAATGACTTTCTCAGTCCACCTTTTTTTCTGCAACCATTGACTATGGCTTTTGTTGACCACCACCTTCTCTTGTATGGTTTCTTCTCCCTTAATATCCATGTTAATTCTTTTTCCTCAGGTTTTTTTTTCCTATCTTTCTTACTGCTGTTCTCACTCTCCTTTGTCAGCTAAGTTCTCTCCTGAACTTGTCTCTCTTTCTGGATGGATGTCCTATTAGCATCCTAAATTCAATATATCCAAGAGATTTTATCATGCCTCCCTCCCTAAATCTTATCAGACACACATTCTTGTTTCCTGATGGTATTACCATCTTCCAAACTAATTTAGTGCTAAAAATTGAGCTCATCTTTGAATCATTTCTCCTTCTAGCTTCATTTTCAGTGAGCTGCCAAGTCTGTGTCTTTGGTTTAAAGAGGTCTTAATAACTGAGAGACCATAGTATCATAGATTTAGAGCAAAATGGAACCTCAGAAGCCATCTAGTTCAACCTCTTAGTTTTAATGATTAGGGAACTGGGGCCTAAAGAGTAACTTGTTCAAGATACCAAAGGTCCCATCAAAGACAACAATGTGCTTAATTAACAGAAGACTGAAAGTCTCTCTGGAATGCAAAGAAAGGAGATAGACAGACAACTAGGACTATTAAGGACCTCCTATTTGTCAGCCATATAGTAAATAATGAAGCTGTAATAAAGGCTGGAACCATGACTGTACAACTATCATCTGGCTTTAGCTGATGTTAAACATACTGAACTATTTCTAACCTTCTATTTAAGCCCAGAAGATTAGCATTTGTAAAATATTTTTTGCATGTTTTAGGCTTTTATTTCCACTGCTCTCCAGGACCCCAGGTTTAGAACTTTGAATAATGCAAATCAGCATTTCTTTTGTAAATTTAAGTCTTAAAGATTTGCCTCCAAGCCCCAATAGGTAATGTGTCTTACTTAGTGGCACATAGCTAGTATGTATCAGGAGTAAGACTTGAACCCAGGTCTTTCTGTCTCTAAGGCTGATACTCTCTCTACAATGCCTCAGCGAGTCTACATTTGTAAAGATTTCCAAATATACATTTATAAATGGGCTTATTAAGAATAGGTAATTTTCTCTAGAACAAAAAAATATTTATTTTTTTAGAACCTGAAAAAAAAAAGCCCTTGCTCACTGAATGTATCATGTCTTATCAAAATAGCAATTTAATAAAGGTTGGTGGATCACTTGAAAAAATGATAACAAAGGTTCATAAGATCATAGATTTAGATCTGGAAAGTATTTTAGAGGCCAATGAGTACAACCTTCTCATCCTACCATTGAGAGGTGATGGATAAAGTGCTTAAGGGACTTGACCAAAATAATTCAGTTTTTAGCCATGTGACATTCTGGGCAAGTCACTTAATCTCTATCTTAATTTTCTGTATCTATAAATTTAGCATCAAAACAGCACTTGCTTCTCAAGGTTGTTGTGAGGATAAAATGAAATAATATTTGTGAAGTGTTCTTCTTAAAGAACTGCATAAATGCTAGCTATTAGAATTATTAGGCTCAGTCTTATTTACTCTTATTTAAAACAATTCTTTCTAAATTTGGTAATAATCTACTTTCCCAGCCCATAACAGTTTAAAGTAGAAAATTACAAGGGCTAAAGGAAACCGGATGTAATAATAGCAAGATGAGCAACAGTTCAAGTTAGCAGTTTACACACTAGCATTAAAGGAACTATCTTAAAAACAAAAATACATATAACAGCATTGATATGCACTGTTCCATATTAGAGGTGTATGTGTCAAATTCCTTTGTTTAAAGAAACAGGGGAGTTGTTAATAAATACATTTAATAAATTTAATTTAAAAATGAAAAATGAAAATCAATAAATTTTAAGCAGTATTTTTCAAATAAAGAAAATAAAGTAATTAAAAATGGATTTGTTTTACATGTCTATATCTATCTATCCATCTATATAGACAAAGATATAGATTATCACCCCCCTCTGTAGAATGATTCCCCAACATGAACTCAAAGTTTGTAAGGAGTATTATGCTCAGATTTTATGGGTAATATAGACCAGCTGCACAGCTAATATTCTTCTTCAGAAGTCCCCACTGGTGTGCTTTTCATTAAATCAGACAGTAGATACAATTAGCTTTTAGCAAAGGTATTTTATTAAGATGTCAAAGTAAGAATAGTAGCTATTAAACATTCCTTCCATAATTCTCACAGACACAGTGTGGGTCAAAGTTCTTAAGTCTTTCAATGTTCATTGTTACAGTGTTGTTATTATTATAGAAATTGTTCTCATACTTCTGCTCTTTGACTGTCATACGGTTATTGTTTTTTTTCCTTCTAAATTTAGGTGGATGGCAGGTAGGAGGAAGAGAAAACAAACAGTTGTAATTAAAAAAAATGTATTGACAATAAAACTAATACACAAACTAACCATGAGGAAAATGGACTCAAATTTAGAGTATTATTATAGTGAAACACACATGTAAGATTCCTATGAAGCAAATACAACTTGCAACTAGTGGTAATACAGGGTTTGAAAGTTGCTTCTTTTTATATATATATATATACTTCTTACTCAGCTCCAGTTAGCTAAGACATCTTTGCTGGACAGATTATTTATCTAGGTTCCCAGGGTCTTCTCCTCCACAGGTGACTCTCTTCTCTGTTGCTAGGATCCCTTTCCTTAAAACCTTAAAACCTTAAAACCATCTGTCTTCAAGTGACTATCTTTCTAAAGCCTTGTCTCTTGAGTATTGTTGTCTACTTCCTCATCTGGTTGCAATATCTCCTACTAGATCAGTATTTCACCTTCAAAACTACCACATGTGGAGAAGAGGAGGACAGGAAATTTTCTTCCTTCTCTTTCTAAAAGCCCCAGCAAAAATTTTACCACAAAAAGATCCTAGCCTGCATTCCTTGGAACTCTTTAACTATGAAATTCATTCAGGGCTTAACTATGTAAAGCACTCAAAGGCAGAGATAATATGTTTGCTTGGTCAAATGCATTATTCCTTTCTTGATTCAATCAGAGCTGTCTATGCCTCATAGAAGGATGAGGGGGCTTTCTGTATTCAGTTTACCACTTCTTTGAAAACTTGTGGTTATATTCAGAGACATCTATGACTACTCCTGATATGCAAAGGGGGTGGGGAGAATCTACTCCCTTGCATATAGAAAATTTATTTACTAAACATTCCATTCCTTTAAAATAGCTACAATATGAGTTGTCACTATTGAGTCGATGAAATGAAAATAATTCTAAGCAGGTTGTCTTTAATACCTTAGTTCAAAATTCATGCTGTGTGACCTTGGCCAAGGCACTTGACTACCTAGACCTCAGTTCCTTTAGCTTTAATGAAAAGTTCACACTAAATGGCCTCTGAGGTTCCTCTTAGCTTTGGGTCTATGATTTTATAATCCTAAATGAGTTCCCAGATCAAGCTGACAGATTTGCGGGACATTGAATTGTTGCTTGAAACTTTTGAAAGCATCTTCCTGTGGAAGATGCACACGTGTATTGATAAATACCTCCTTGGGAGAAATCAAGATATATCCTGATTGTTTCTCTTCCTCATGCCATTCACAAAACTCCTCTATTCAGTCACTCTTTCTAAACTCCATACCATCTCGGTCCTCCTGAATTTGCCCTCACACTACATACTCCATTGACATTTCTCTCACTGCACAAACCACGTCCTCATTCATAAATGCTATCTTCCACCCATGCTACTTCATTCACCAAACTCAGTGGGTAATATCTATTTGACTATACTTAACACCAGAGGCAAAGGAATTGACTGGAATTTGTTATATAATCCCAGAAACTCACTGGAATCTTGAAAGATCAAGTCCTCTTGGCTCCAAGGCCAACTCTCCATCTCCTATCCCATGATGCCTCTGAAAGTATTTCTATAATTTGGCTAAAAAAACAATACTTTCCCCCAAATGTAGCACCCTTCCTATAGGTCTTTCCCTAACTCTTACTATTACTGAGAATTTGAATATCCAGAAAGTGATTGACCAATTCCCCACTCAGGGACACAGGATATTTGCAGTGTGTCTAGGATTTCTAGTAGTACTAATCACAGTCCCCCATATGGTTTGGTCCCCACTGATTATTGGCTGAAGCCAACTTAGACAATGATGGAGGCAAGGCACATGTGTAGAGAAAATACATAGTCTAAGAATACACTCACGATTCCTGGTTATTGGATATTTTATCTTGAATATATAACTAGCATTCTTTTATGGTTCAAGTTCCATATGCCTTGAATTATCTGAGATTCTATTTGTTCATATTTGTCTTTGGCTTCTTTCTCTTTCTGTTCTCTTTTCTCCATCCTACTAGTCCTTTCTCTGTGAATATGCTAAATGGGTGGGAGGTGAGATAAGAAAGAGGAGAGAAAGTTATAAAATGTTCTTCTCCTCCAAGATTATTTGGCTTGAAATTCTCAACTCCAGAACTAAAATCTGCCACCACTAAGGATGGAACCCTCTGTAGTGAGTTCACTGATGAACTTATTATACTTTTATCTATGGTTGGATTATTATTACTGATCTTCCTAGCCATACTCATCATAATGCTTTCTATCTTGACTCAAAGAGATATATAAGTTGAAAAGAGATTTTAAAAAAAGTATGAACTGAAACCGTTTGACATATTAGAGTAGAAGAGAAACCCAATTCTTATAGAAGGAAGTATGGATATTGGCAAGGAAATAAGGTTATATATGTATATGGATAAAATTATAATAGCTAATATAATTTGAATAGGCCAATAAGGATAGGAAAATGATTTATGTACTTTAATAGGGCAGCTAATTGACACAATGGATAAAAATCTAGAAAAGGAGTCAGGAGGAACTGAATTCATATATTACCTCTAATACTACCTTTGTGATTCTGGTCAAATCACAATCTCTGCCTCTTTTTCTTCATCTATAAAGTGAGGTTAATAATAATAGCAACTACTTATCAGAGTGATTGTCAAGCTCCAATAAGGAAATATTTACAAGTAGTCTTAGCACAGAATAACACACACTTAATAAATATATTTTTTAATTTATATCATCTCATTTAATTTCTACAACAACCAATAAGGAGAGGTACTTTTATTACTCTTATTTTACCAATGAGGAGGGCAGCTAGGTGGTATAGTAGATAGAATACAGAGCCTGAAATCAGGAATGCTTATCTTCCTGAATTTGAATCCAGCCTGAGACATTTACAAACTGTGTGACCCTGGGCAAGTCACTTCACCCTGTTTGCCTCAATTTCCTCATCTTTAAAATGAGTTGGATTGGGGCAGCTGGGTAGCTCAGTGGAGTGAGAGTTAGGCCTAGAGACAGGAGGTCCTAGGTTCAAACCCGGCCTCAGCCACTTCCCAGCTGTGTGACCCTGGGCAAGTCACTTGACCCCCATTGCCCACCCTTACCACTCTTCCACCTATGAGACAATACACCGAAGTACAAGGGTTTAAAAAAAATGAGTTGGAAAAGGAAATGGCTAACCCTTCCATTATCTTTGTCTGGAATATGCCAAACGGGTTGCAAAAGAGTTAGACATAACTTAAATAACTGAACAACAACAACCACACAGATGAGGAAACTGAGGCTGACAGTGGCTAAACCACTTGATCATAATCACACAGATAATAATTATTTGAGGAAGGACTCAAACTCAAATTTCTCTGACCCCAAAGACAGTGCACCATTCACCATAGTACAAAAATAAAGGACCTACATCCATCAACGGCCAAATCCAAATCTGTCTGAAAGCTATTATGTTCCCCACCTCAATATGTCGATTTTTCACTTATAAATTAGGTGTATTAAAAGACACATGTACAACATCACACTACAATACCTCCTCTTGCAGAAAAAAGAGGATATATTGTCTTGAGAATTTAAGTGGCTTGTCTAAATTGATTGAGTTCATAAGACAAGTTGTTCATTTTTCCATTTTACCTTGTTTGACACAGGCTGTTAGTCCTCAAGTAGATTTGAACACAGCTTTATTTTGCTTCTAAGGGATCCAGATTTTCTCCCAGGAGACGAGTCTTTCCTTCATAACTGATGTTCAAGAAATGGATTTGGGGAGTTGATAAAATTATTTCCTTTATAAAAAGAAAGTAAGATTTACAAGTTGCCTGTCGGGGTTTGTTTTTTTTTAAAATAGTATATAGATTGTACATTAGAGTCAGCATAGCAAAGGTTCATTTGGCTTCTTTTCTTTAGTTTAAATAGCTTTAAGGAGTTGTTTAGAGCTCTTGACGGTAAAGGGTCCTGCTTAAACTCACACAGCTTTCTTCTGAAGAAAGCTGGTCTTGAACAGTAATCTTCCTAGTATGAAACCCTTCTCTCAGACCACTGTGATGCACTGCCTCGCCCTCACATATTTATGATAGCATATAGTCCAATAAATTAAAATAGAGAACTTCTCCAAGGTTCTCTTGAGCTCCCATTTCAGAGAGTACACTTTGGTTAGCTGTTTCATCCAATTTATTCATTAGAACTCTTCTTGGAAGTATCTTATTGTTGGATATAGTGTTAACATCTGAAAACCTCATGTTGTATACCTTAATTGTGCATAAATTGTGGTTGTAATTTTAATTTAATTGGTTTTAGGTTCCATAATGAGAATAATTGATAACAATGTTTCTGCTTCAGAAGTTAAGATGCAAATTCCCTATTTATGGGCAATTCCGTTGTAAAACATTCTGAATATTGATATTTAATGATAAATAACTGTGGGTAGGTAAACTGCATTTCCCCAAAGCAGTTAATGACATATTATCAGTTTTCTTACTCCCAAATTGTTTTTACTTCCCGTCTCATTTCTGAGAAAGATGCACTTTTACCATAGATCATAATGAACAGCTTCCTAGAGAATAATCTAATAACTCCAGATATCAGTCTGTCAGGGTGATTGCTTCATAAATATTGCTTGGGGCCTCCTTCACAGAAGTTCAGCTGTTTTACGGCAGCCCAGATCAGCCAAATCAGAGACTTCTGCTATCCATCATGCTAAGGCTCTGAACTGTTATAATTCATAGCTAAGTACTTCTAAATTGCTTGTGGTATAATTAAATCATTTAACAAAACCAAGTCACCTAACTAAAGCAAGGAAACACTTAAGATCCTAGCCATTTTAAGGGTTTGAATAGTAAAGAATAATATGGAACAGTACAGTATTTTGTAGTATGTCAGTAGAGGATGGGGTGGGATGGGATGGGATGGGATGGGATGGGATGGAATGAGAAGGACAGGATGATTTTGTAAGATGGATTGGCGTAGGATGTAGCAAACAGAGTAATGTGGGCAAAGCACTTTCTGGGGAGACAAAAGTCTTGAGTTCCAATCCTACTTCTGCCACTCTTTCTGTGACCTTAGGCACATCATCTTATCCCATTTCAGCCTGAATTTTCTCACTAGAAGATAATCTCTAAAACTCTTTCTACTGCCTAAATTATTTAATGCTATAAATTACAACTTTAGGCTCTCTCTTTAGAGGTATTACGCTTGAGAACAAAAGAAAAATGGAATGATTAAAAATATACTCTGGTCATATTCCCCCATTTATGTCCCACCCAATTTGGAGATTAATGAGGGGTGGGGAAGGAGACTAGAGAAGGAAAGAGGAATCAGAAGAAAAAAAGAGAAAGAATGGAATGAACATGGGAAAGGGACACCGTAATAACTTCCTCAGAAGCCAAAGAATTGAAATCTGCTCTTTTCTTTGCTTATATACCCAGCACTGTGTCTCTGTGACTTATTATTAAGTCTGTTACAGGGTGAATGGTCAATTTATTTGTTCAAATCACATAAATTCTGTGACAATCCACTATTTATATGGATGGAAACATCAAATCAACTATGCTGAATTAGTTTGATGACTATATTTAGAGACAATTTATTTTGTAATACCAAAGATTATGACCTTGGAAAATATCAGTAGCTTCCTGATTCATCTGTAGGACTCATTTACTCAACTCCCTTTTCTCCCTCCTCAATACAGCTACAGAATTTCTATTCATAAAGCATAGGTCTGACCTTGTTGTTCTCCTGCTCAAAAAACCCAAATGGCTCCCTATTGCCCTTAGAGTAAAATTTGAATTCTTATATTTGGCATTTGCAGCTCTTCAAATTTAGTCCTTTTTTAATTATTATTTTCAGTTGATTTTGCATTATTCCCTTCACACACTCTGTTTTCTAGAGTGGCTTACTTGCTATTTCGCTTGACATAATCTAGCTTTTTGCAAAGGTTTTTCCACATGCCTGTTATGCTTCTCTATATTCACCCTTTGTTTCTTGGACTCTATGCCACCCTTCGAGGCTCAGGTCAAGTACTACTACATACACAAGATTGCTCCTGATTCACTGTCATTAGTGCCCTCCCAAGTGAGGAAAAAAATACTTTATAAACATTTTGGAATTATTTCTCTATAAATCCCCCCCCCACTCCACAGAGAATATATACTCCTTGAAGACAAGGAATCTTTTGTTTTTGCCTTTATTCCTTCAGCACCTAACACAGTACCTTCCTAACCCATTGAAGGGACTTAGTGTGTGTGTGTGTGTGTGTGTGTGAGTGTGTGTGTGTGTGTGTGTGTGTGTGCATTTTAAAGGAAATTAAATTGAATTAAATCTTGAATTGTATTTATTCCCAATGAAGTTTGCTTTACCACAGAGCAGTAATCATCTTTACCAGACCAAGAACATAAAAGAATCTGTCATCTTTCCAAACTCCATAGCAAATGCAAATATGAAATAATCATCATTATCTTGATGGTCATGTGTATGATTATGGATGATTATTTGCATTTAAAAACACCAAATTATAATCCCCTTGGGAATTTTGGAAATAACATTATTTTGGAAGACTAATAATTGTCCCCATTACCACAACTTTCAAATATTTATTGTATTATTTTCATAAGTAAATAATTAGTTTGTCTTTCTTGGCCAAAGAGTGAAACCAGCAATAAATCTTTACGACAGTTGGAGTTTTGATAGATAGCCAAACACATGATTGGCTTGACTGATTTTTAATTAAGAAAGCTGCTTAAATAGGCAAAGTTTTGTTTCTGAGCAATAAAATGCTGATGGATGACTGTTTGAATAAATAAATTGTGAAAATTCAGATCAATTAGAATTTAATCAACTTAGGAACATTTGGATTGCAAAATCAAAAGTGTTTATCAATGGAGGGCTTAGATCTTCAACAAAACAGCAAATTATTCTCATGTAAAATGACTGAAAGAATTCAAATCCAAACTTGATGAATTCTGAAAGATTTAATTTTCTGAACAATTTTTGCCACCGATAGCAATATTAGAAAAATATGTAGCATTCTACTGTCCCTCCCCATTTTACCTTACCCCTCCATTTTGTCATGTGAACTTAACTTCCATTTTTAATAAACTATGCTTTTGTATTAAGATTCTGCCTTTCTCCTTAGCCCCAAGCAATTCTTTGTAATATATTATATTTCATTTTCTACTTGAATGTGTTTTTTTCCTTCTAATAGTGTTTAGCCCCTTGAAGATAAGATTTATTCACTTTTGGTTTTGTATCCTATTTCCACCAACAATTACTCACTTAACTCATTTATTCAAATTGGATTGGATTGAATGCATGGTAATTTCCACTATAATCTTTCTGCCTCGTTATAAAGCTTATATTCCTGAGGGCTCTGCCAATGGGTTGAGAACTTTAGCAGGTCCTGGTAAGGTCATTTGGATTTCATTTCAATACAAGTTAGTGATAGACCATGTATTTGTCATCTAGTGTAGCTATGTTAAAAGAAACTTATTTACTCTGAGGTACTACCTCACACCTATCAGAATGGCCAATTTGACAGTGAAGAAAAATCATAAAAGCTGGTGGAGTTCTGACCTGATCTAACCACTTTGGAGGACATTATTGAATTACACACAAAAGGCAAAAAAAGAAAATATACCCTTTATTCCAGTAATACCACTACTAGGTCTGTATCCCAAAGAGATTAAAAAAAAACAAGGAAAGGACCTGTTTGTACAAAATTATTTATGGCTGCTCTTTTTCTGGTGGCAAAAAATTGGAAAATGTCCTTTAATTGGGGAATGGTATATGTTGGTGATGGAATAGGCTTGTGCTATAAGGAATGATGAACAGGATGATTTCAGAAAGAGCTAGAAAGATCTACATGAACTGATGCAGAGTGAAATAAGCAGAACCAGGAAAACATTGTACACAGTAACTGAAATATCATAGAACAATCAAATGTGATAGACTTTGCTACTAACAGCAATATGATGATCCAGGACAATTCTGAAGGACTTATGAAAAAGAATTCTATTCACTTCTAGAGAAAGAACTATAGAAGTAGGGATTTGGGCATATGTTTGGCAGTTGGGGTTTTATAAGATTATTTACTTACAAAAATGAAAAATATAGAAATATGTTTTTTGTGATAATACATGTATAACCCAGTTTTAATTGCTCCAGGCCTTTTCATTGGCTGTCCTCCAGGCCTGGAATTCTCTCTCTCATCTCTCCTTACTGGCTTCTTTCAAGTCTCTGCTAAAACCCTACCTTCCACAAAAAGCTTTTCCTGACTCCTTCCCCCCTTAATGCTAGTGCCTTCTCTCTATTGATTTTCTCCAATTAATTCTGTATGTGTTTTATTTTTACCTAATTGTTTACATGTTGTCTCACCCATTAGAATGTGATTTCCTTGAAAATAGCCACTGTCTTGTTTTTCTTCATATCCCCAGTACTTTGCCCAGTGCCTGGTCAATTATGTGACTGTAAAGACCTATAACATCCAAATATCAGTATACATATCTTGGACAAATACTGGGAATGGACAGTGAATCATACCCATAATTAATTAGAGGAGACATGTAGGCTGGATCGCCTTCAGGAGAAAATGCAATGTTCTTTTAATGCCCTCAAACTTCTCCTAGAAATCAAAGTTTATCCTTTTTTTTTAAATACCACTATTCTATCAGTCAAATGGTATGACTGGAGGACATAGAATGCTACAGTCTCCCGAGAATTAGAAATAAATACCACTCAGGGAGAACAAGATGATTGTGAGTCAATTACAACATATAATGCATAAGGAGCTATAAAGAATTGGTGGAAAAGATGCCATCAATGAAATAGATAACTGACAAAGAAGATGAGAGGAGTTAATCATGTGGTATGGAAGAAGACAGCCCAGTGCTGAGCTGGGACATTTCTGCCAATGTCCATGTGATAAAAAAGATGACTAAAGCCCCAGCATGGTGGGAGGTGAACTCATGGTAGTACTCTACTCATCTCATAATCACAGGATGGTTGGATGCATCTGGGATGTTAGATATTTCACTAGAGGGGACCTTCACATTTTTGAAGTCACAGATCCATTTGCAAATTTGAGTGTACAAATGTAAAGTGGCATTTTTATTACACTCAGGTTTATAATTTTCTCTGGTGAATTTACTACATTTTGAAATGCACTTACCATACTCAGTGGAGTATTCAAAGTGAGAACTATTTTTTTAACCCTTACCTTCATCTTAGAATCAATACTGTGTATTAGTTCTAATGCAGAAGAGTCATAAGGGTTAGTCAATGAGGGTTAAGTGACTTGCCCAAGGTCACACAGCTAGGAACTGTATCAGGTCCCATTTGAACCTAGGACCTCCCATCTCTGGGCCTGGCTCACAATCCACTGGGCCTCCCAGCTGCCCCCCAAAGTGATAACTATTTGGACTGCAATTTATCTAAGTTACCTAAGCATCCTTGTTTTTCATTCAAGAAAAAGAGAAAAGGGAAGAGACCCAAATAAGTTGATATTTGTTTTTTTAGCAAGCAACATGCAATTAAAATCTAGATAACACTTTCTAGATTCATGTAGTCTGAAGTAATCAAATTGAAGAGTTAAACTAGGTGTCAAAACCCTTGAATTTGAATCCAAGTTCTGCTAATTACTTTAGATAAGTCATTTCCCTTCTCTAGGTCTCAGTTCCTTTATGGGCTATTATTGTTCATCCATCATTTTCCAAGAGGACCAGTGGCATCAAAGGGTAATATCTTGACTTGTCTGTAAATTAGGTTTAAGTGAAGCAGCATTGCAGAGGGTCTCAGTTTCCTTACCTGTAAAATAAGGGGGTTGGAATAGATGGTCTCTAAGGTCCCTTCCATCTCTACATCTATGATCCTATGATCTAATTAATGAATAAAGAAAGTTTGAGGTACAGTTGGAGGGAAAAGAAGTTTAAAACCCAATCCTGATATCCTTCTCCCTTTTCCTAAGAATCAGAGATCTTGGATTTCAGTCCATGTTCTTCTATACATTACTAGTGTGACTTTGAGCAAATCAAAGAATGCCTCTGATCCCTACTTTCCAAATCTGTCAAATGAGAGGATTAGAATAGTCAGTGATGGGCAAACTATGGCCCCATTGGCCAAATGAGGGCCCCCTGAAATGTCCTATCCGGACTCACAACATTATTCCTAATCTGGCAAATACAATGAATAGGATACAATGCAATGAAACTTTGAAAGAGTTGACTTAGAAATAGACTGACAAATGAGCATTCCCATTCCTTTGGCCCCCTCTTTAAAAAGTTTACCCATCACTGGAATAGATGATTTCCAAGATACCTTCCAATTTAAAATCTCAAATCCTGTCAAGCCTATGAAATGTGCTGGACCATTTCTCCAGCCCCTCTTTTTATTTGTAGCCACTTCTCTCTCTGCACTTAGACTCACCCCATATTTTTCCCAGGCCGTTGCACCATATCCCATTCTCCCTAGCTATCCATAGCCCTCTTCCATTTATGCTTTCAATCATTTTACCTTCTAGCACCAATCTTAACCATTTGGATCTCTTCTACAAATCTTGCCCTTGCCCACCTCTCCCTGGTTTCCCTCTTTCATACTGCTTGTCATCATCTCCTTAATAACTACTCTTCCCCCCTCAGCATTTCTCTTCCCTTTGGGGAGAGAATAACTCTAGGCTGGCCTTCCTTCGAATCCTGAATAATGGCCCTCCTTACTCTGTAGAGTAGCAGTTTGAAGTGACTCAGATAAGCTTGTTTGCCCTCAGTCATTCTCTCTGGACTTCCTCCGTTTACAGGGTCATTTAGCCTGGATTTGACCCCTTTGTCTGATGCTTTTAAGCCCTAGAAACTTGCTATTATCACACTTACAGTTTCTGACCTATCTACAGCTCTTGCAATTCAGCTGTGGGCTTCTCAAGCATTGTTACCATTACATGTTATGACATTTTTAGCTGCCGAAAGCCCTTTTGGTATAGAGGGCCAGCCTCCGTTGTCTTACCAATCAGCACCTTTCCCTGTGTCGGCTCTGATTGGAACAATCCATTTTTCCACCTTTCTTAACGTGAATTTCTTGTACTGAACAAGCTGGGGATTTTTTTGCTGTCGTTATTGTTGTTGTGATTTCAGTCACTGCCTCTAATTTGCCGATCTTTATTAAGGACCAAAGCATGTAATATAGTTCACAGGTCAAATATTAAAATCCAAGGGTACCATCATCCTGTAGCTAATATTTATATCGGGCTCTAAGTTTGCAAAGCTATTCCTTTTTGTTAAACATTCAGTTCATCTTCACATCAACTCTCTGAAGAAAGGTTTAATAAATGCCTTTTCATTCATTCATTCACTCACTCAGGGTTTCTTTTTCTGTTTTTTTTTTCCCAGGGTTCAATTATTTTCACTGATCTGAGGATTAACTTCTGTAGCAGTACTAAATCCTCAGTGTAAGTCACAGAGGGTCAGTGATTTATTCCTGAAATGTTATTTAGGTTACAAACTAATTACGATGAAAATATCTCTGTGCCCCTAAATTGTTAGAGCGTTGTACTTCATTAACATTTCAAAATTGTTCTTTTCTTGATTTGCAGTCATCTTTTTCAATTGCACTGCAAAGATATCCCTTAATCTGGCTTCATAGAATTCACTCTATACCTTCTGCTTTCAGCAACCAGTTAGTCCAAAAGAAAAAGGAATTGGAGGGGGAGGAGGGCTGAGAACAGTGGGTTTGGGATCTTTCTTATGCTGACTTACTCATCACTGCTCCTCTAGCCAATGCTAGAGGAAAGGAAGCTGAGCCACTGTTAAGAGGCAGATTTTCACTTTGGGAAGCTTTGTGGGAAAAGGAATTGCTTAGCCCTGCACTTTTTACAGCTAAGGAGTTTGTATGAAAGGGAGGAGAGATACAGAGGGATGGAGGACAGATTTCACAGTTTTGCCTCAGGCCATCCCTGTGGAGAAAAGTCAGGTAGAACAGTAGCAAGTATGTACTGGATTTAGTTCCTCTAAACCCCCAACAGAGGCAACTGAGGCAAATCAGAGAGCTGGAAATGGCTTGCCCTTCAGTCGTCACTCTTCTAGAAACCTATGGGAATGGTTACTCATGAATGTTTAATGACTTGTTCATGTCTTCCACTGAAGAGACTCAGCTAGTATGAGTAGCTATAATTTCTACAGCTTTGTTGCTATTTTAAAAATGTTGTTACAAATATGTCTACATAAGTGGAATTTCTGTCTTTAGCCAGATGGACATGTATGGCTAGCAATGAGTGTGATCTCTGAGCCCCAAAGAAAAATAGACATTTTAATCACTTTTTTTTAAATCCTAAGTTTAAATTGCTTTCTAATGATCAGTATGTCTATGCCCATCTTCCCAGCAGTATCTCCGACACTGATTATTTCTTGTCTATCCCTCTCTTTTGTCATCTTAACTCATGAGACTGTGAACTTCTTCAGGGCAGGGACTTCCTTTTTGCCACTTTTTTTCTCATTTTATCCCTAGTATAAGCTCAGTGTCTGGCAAATTATAAGCACTTAGGAAATGTTTATTGACTGATTAAATATCTCTTTCCCTGAAGATTTTTATTCTTTGTTTTTGTTTTGTTTTAAGTTGCCACACAGCACATGTCCAGACAGTTATAATTCATCATTATAGAATAAGATCCTCAAAGGCAGAGATGGCTTCATTTTTGTCTTTAAATCTCCCGCATCTAGCACAGGTCCAGCTATATAGTAGGGGCTTAATAAATGTTTATTGACTGAATGAACAGTTACACTAAGTGAAGCCAATTAATCATAGAATTATAGATATAGAGCTGTGGGGCCTTTGAAGCCATCTAATTGGATCCTTTAGTAAAGTAGTAGCTAAAGTTAACTAGGTGATAAGAAGCAGATCTGGGATTAGTATGAAGGTTCTCTGACACTAAATCCAGAACAATTTCACATTCTAATATTAATCAATTCACATAAATATTCATATAAATAAGAGTCAAGAAATCTTACTTAAATCACTAGGCCTGTTGGGACTATGAACACTAAAAAGTATATCCTTTCTATTTTTCTACAAATGGTATTCTTGACCAAAAGGCTGGTTGGGATGGAGTAACTGATAAGGAAGTGACTATCTGTATCAAAAGCAAAATGAAAGGTAGACAGGAGGAAGATTTGTGTAAGAGATACCATAGGTTGGGTAGCCAAGAGAAGGAAAATAAAGCATTGGAGAAAAACACTAATAGGAGAGGTGAAAGGAGGATGAATAGTCAGGGAGAAGGGGATGTGGAATAAATGACCTAGGGAAAGGATGGAAAGAGTTTTGGAGACAGTGAAGAAAGTAGACTTACAAAAGTAAGAGTAAATGAACCCCTACATTGCACAAGATTTATAGGATTATCAATTTTAAGCTAGAAGGGATTTCATAGATTATCTCTTCTAACCCCCTCATTTGACAGATTGGAAAGTAATTACAAGAGATGTTAGTTATTTTGCCCCAAGTAACACTTGAAGTAAATAGCAAAGCTTGACTCTGAATTTGTCTTCTGACTCTAAATCCAGTGCCCTTTCTACTTTAACCCAATAAATATGAGCTCTTTGAAGGCAAGAACCATTTATACTTTATCTTTGTATTCCAACTCTTAACAAAATTCTTAGCACATAGTAGGCTCTTAAAAATTCTTGTTCATTGATTATTCCACACTTCAAAATTGGAATGACCTTAGTCCAATATTTAACAAATTCATTTAACAAATTTAAATAAATTTCATCATTTAAGAAGTGTGAAAACTGAGGCCAAAGGGGCATTGAGTGACTTACCTAAGCAAGCAAGATAGAAGTGACAAACCCAAGATTCTGACTTCTAGAATCTTCTCATTCTACTTTTTGATAGTTCTACTTGTTAGGAATTTACTGGTTTTTTGTTTGTTTGTTTGTTTGTGGTTTTTGTTAATCCTAAATTTTATTCTTTACTAGTTCCATTCATTACTCCTAGTTCTTCTCTTTCTAGCTGAATAGAATGTGGCTAATGCTTTTCCATCCCAATGCTATAGATATTTGAAGCCAGCTTCCCCTCCATCTACCCCACGTGTTTTCATTTCTGGGAGAAACATCCTCATTTACCTCAGTGGTTCCTAATATAGCAGACTCAAGGCCCTCTATCATCCTCTTTCCTTCCTTTTGACACTGTTCAGCCTATCAGTGTTTTTCTTCAAATATTACCTTCAAAACAAAGTATAGTTCTACATATGTGGGTTGAGTAAGATGAAATGCAAAAGATCTATCGCCTTCTTCTTCTTGGACACTGTCTCTCTTTATTCCCCTCAAACTCATATGACTGACCTTTCCCACTAATGGCCTTGACTTGTGCTAAGCTTAGACCCCACCAAAATAAAAATGGTGGTTGTTTCAGATGATCTGATGTTTAGCCACTCTGCCCTAATTTTATATTTCTGAAGCTGATTTTTTAATTGAAAAACTTTGCCTTTTATCCCTAGTTAAATCACTTTATTCAATTTGATTCAATGTTCTGGACTCCTAAAATCTTTAATTTTGACTTTTTAATTTAACTAACAAAAGTCAAAAAGGGCCATTTATGTTCTTTACTTAGGAAGGGCTGCCATGTTGTGCTTTGTTTTGACACATAGCTACTGGTTTTATTATGGAATAAAAACATCAGTACTTATTATATCCCTTATATAAATCTGTGCTTTCAACAGGCCTATAACTTACTTTCTACATGTTAAAGTTAGCCATTATTATTTGAGAACAAGACTGATGTTAATAAATATTTGAATCCCTCCATGTTGCCAATACCTTCAAAGAGTACTTATTAAGTGCTTGCATATTCTCAGTGTTATATAATATCATAAAATGGGCATCACTTCATATAATCATCTCTTGTACCTTCCCCTATATATGTATGTGTATATATATATGCAGTTATTTTAAAACTCTAGCTATAAAATTAATGTATAATAACAATGCACAACAAATAAAATATAGGGCAGCCCAATCTTTTCCGTTGAGACATTGACTCCATGCCTCCAAAATTTTTCACTAGAAAAGATGAAAAAGAATCTTTCAAAAGTAAGAAAGTAAGAAAAGATTCTGTCCTGTGGGATTGGGCAGTGAGATGAGAAAGGCCTAAGTAAATGTTAAAGGTCACTCTTGGCCCAGAGGGTTTCTACGAAATAAACCTTTTCAATTGACTTTCTAAAAATATATATATTTTTTTCTGCTAAGGAAGAATGACTAGATTTGATGCTAGTCTACCTTAAGCCTACCTAATGACCACTTGCTTAATTTAAAAGACAAGCAAGGAATCTAGCCTACAGCTGACCTTTCATCGCAATAGCAGTGATAATCTACATTATGAACCATATGCTACCAAGGCCCAAAGGAGACACTGGTGGAGGTGTGTTCCTTTAATTTTATTCATTCTCTACAGGAACATGCACGCAAAATAAAACCAGAGACAAAAATAGTACATTTTACTTCCATAAATAATAATGATCCTAAGAGAAAAAAATCTCCCAAATAGTTGCATTTCTTTTGTTAACAAGGAGTTGCATAAGTTTAGTCACTTTATCAAGTAGATATTGAGGCATAAAAGTGGCAGTTGCTCATTGTCTGAATATTGAGCTGCCATGTTATAATTGATTTTTGAAAATAGCCCTCCCGTTTATCTCCACTAATCAGAACCCAGTTTGCTCATCCAGGAAAGAGGGCCTTTGTGAAAGTTGCTTTCTTGAATGAGTTTTCATTTATATTTGATTTTATTTTCTTTCTGGTTGATAATGGTGATAATGATGGTACACTGGAACATCTTACCAGGAAAAACAATTTGAGAAATATTAAAAGCTAGACTTAAAAAATGGATGAAACCAAGCTTGGAATCCCATGGCAGCCTTAATTTTCTACGGGACTAGACATCTTCCCTCTGTGTACCACGTAAGGAGTGCATGTCTATAAGCCCAGCCACACGCATCAATCAGAGCTTTTTTTTTCTTTTTAAAGAGAAAGAAACCATATGAATTTTAAATAGTTATATACGATTTTATACATAGGATGCCATCTATTGTTGGCCAAACAGATACTCAAATAGGAGTCATCTATATTGAAATACCTGCTTGAGATGCTTATTTGAGCCAAAATAATAATGATGATGATAATAAATCCACACCCTTCTTTACCATGAAGCTAAATGCTAAAATTTATGGGAAATCATCAAATAGTGGCACTTAGAGATGAACAAACACATTACATCTGCTGAGCCTTCCTATTTACACGTAGCTTATTCACACCTGGTCTTGCTGTAAATTAAGTATCACATCTTTCTCTTTCAGTGGAAGCAGAGAATTTGCAGCTTCCAGAATGGCTAGTTGAGGCAGGAATGTCAAGCATAAATGCGTCCTGGGCATGTTTATCTCTTAACCCGTAGCCTGTTAAGATTATTTAAGAGAATCTTATCTCCATCAATTAATATTTCAATAAAAATGTGCGCTGCTAATGTTAGCAGATACGTGATATAGTTAATTGGCTCAATATTAAACTTGTTAACTCCAGGCGTTTCTTAGCTAAAAAAGTGTTTGTGTAAAAGACAAAAAATGTGTTTGTGTCAAAGACACAGGAAAGCAGGTGACCAGCTTCTGAGTGCATTCTTATCCAGCCAGCTGTCAGGAAATGGGGAGGTAAATAAGAAGAGGTTTGCAAACAATTTTCAAAAACTATTAGGTGCAGGGATTCCCACTACCTCTCCTTCCCCCTCAAGGAACTGCAAAGTGTTCATTTTCTCTCTTCCTTTTTATTTGTCATGGCCTTGTCTTGTGGATATTCCTTATATCCTTCCATGGAATCACAAGGGATACAATTGAAGTAGGCAGCCAGTGTTGGATCTACATGAAACTAGTTAGATGCTCTGTACACAACAGGTATTCAGTAAGTATCAAAAGATTGAAGGAGGGAGTATTTATTGTTCCCTTTATTCTTGTCACTTCCAAATCTCAGAGTCCTTCTGTTGGTCCCTAGCTGTGCAGCAGCCCTTGCCTCTGTGTGCCAAACTCAAACTTGTACTCTCCTAGTGCTCCCAGTGTAGTCATGTTTTTTTAGGGTTGTTTCTCCCCAATTCCCATACTACTGTCTCTGATTCATCTTCTCAAATGTTCTAGTCCTTTCTAACTACCTGGAAGGATATATACACTGATTTACACTAAAGAATTATTGAAAAGGGAAAGAAAGGAAGGAAGAAAGGGAGGGAGGAAGGAAGGAAGGAAAGAAGGAAGGAAGGGAAAGAAGGAAGAAAGAAAGAAAAAAGAAAGAGAGAGGAGGGAGGGAAAGAGGAAGGAAGGAAATGAGGAAGGAAGGAAGGAAGGAAGGAAGGAAGGAAGGAAGGAAGGANATATTGTGTATTGACTCCAAGGCAGAAGAGTGGTAAGGGCTAGGCAATGGAGGTTAAGTGACTTACCCAGTCACACAGTCACACAGCTAGGCAGTGTTTATCTATAACTTTTTCACTAAAATATGATTATCTACAAGTATCTAGGTAGTATAGCTGATAGATTGCTGGCCTTTAAGTCAGAAGCTTCAGGCACTGATTAGATGTATGACCCTGGGCAAGTCACTTCATTTGTCTCCCTCCCAGTTACCACATCTGTAAAATGGGCAATAGCAATAGCATCTGTCACAAGTTACTGGTTAGAAATCACCCCTTCTGCCCTCCCTCACTCTTATTCCCACCTTTGGTTTGATGAGTCAGTTCTGCTAGAGATGGGAACCATCCCTTCTGGGCAGCTAAATTTTGGAGGTACTTTTGTTCCAAACTCAGACTAGAAAAGTGGGAAGCTCTGCAATCATTCACCAGGAGGCAATGTCATCTGCCTTGGTGAAGCTGTTTATTCAATGGTTTAATTTCTGACCTTGTGACCAGCCATCTAGAACACAGAACAGATGTTCTTTGGGATAATGTGCAGAATAGCTTATCTATTCAAGCAGAATCTTCCCTTCTCTTCTGTCAATTCCTGCTCTACCATCACAGAAGAACAAGGTGTATATTCTGTCTCCCCTCCCCATTTTTTATTTGAACTCTAGATGGTTATTTCTCTTTAATAACAGTTTTGTTTAGGAGCTACGCCCCACCTCCCTTCTGTCCCATTTATATGCCATGTCCCTTAAGGGATCCGAATGACTCTTCAGCAGACCTAGGTTGGGTTGGGTTTTACATCCTAATTACTCAAATTGAGTGTGATATAAACCACCTGCAACTTATGCAGGTTCTCTTCTGACTAACCTCTTGAAATGGACTCATTTCAGAGTTAGTCACAATTGAAGAAGGGCTCAGAATTTTCATGCCAAGACTCACATCCCTGAATCTTCAATTTCTGACCTCTATTCCTGAACCCACCCAACTGCCTGCCTCTTATCGCCCTTCTATCTTACACTGTTCCCTTTGGCTGGAGATTTAATGGTCCAGCATTTCCAGTGAATGGTTAAGAGCCCCATTCACACATATAGTAGTTAATGGGAAACTTTGCTCTATACCATGAAATTCAGTTGTTCCATAACAGTTATGGAATTGTATAGAGTTGAAAAGAACCTTTTTTTTTCAGTCATTTTCAGTCATGTCTGCTCTTCATGACTCCTTTTGGGGTTTTCTTGGCAAAGATCCTGGGGTAGCTTGCCATTTCTTTCTCTGGCTCATTTTATACTTGAGGAAACTAAGGCAAACAGAGTTAAGTGACTTGCCCAGGATCATACAGTTAATACATGTCTAAGGCCAGATTTGAACTCAGGAAAAGGAGTCTTTCTAGTCTTTCTGACTCCAGGCACAGCCCTGTATCCACTGTATTACCTAGCCTCCCTGTGAAAAAGAACCTTAAAGAAAAGAACTTTAGAGGCTTCCTTGTTCTACATCCTCATTTTATAGATGAGAAAGCTGAGATAGAGAGAAGTCCAATGATACCTCCAGGATCACACAGTTTATTATATCTGAGGCAGGGAATAAACTCAGTATTTCCTAGTTCAAAAGTCCGGGATTCTATCCACAGTGGCACTTGGCTGCCTCTGTGACAGCATAGTAGAAAGAGAACAAGAATTCAGGCAAGAAAACCTGGTCTCTCATCCCAGCTTAGACACTGAACAGCTATTTGACTATGGACGAGTCTCAGCACCTTCCCAGGTCTCGGTTCCTTCTTCAGCGAAATAGAGATAAACAATACCCTGTCTGCCTTGCAGAGATTTGGCGAGAAAAGCACTTTGTAAAGTGTTATATAAATGTAGTCAATTATTTTCATTAGATGTGGGTTATTTCATGTCTAGAGCATCTTTAAAGTGCTTTGTTTTATCTCTTCTGAATCATAAATCAGGGACACAGAATCTAAAATTAGAGCTCCCGTGTCTAGTCTCCAATCCAACAGTGACACCTATGATTTGGGGCACTTATTACCTCTTCAGAAGCAGAATTAGTTACACTCCACTTCATCTGATAGTCCTAAGTGGTCGTGGCAATTAATTATTTATTAATGCTTCTCCATGAACAGAAAATTAGACTCTTCTCCACTAAACATACATTCCAATTTGAGGGGGGGGTTCTGTTTTGTTTTTCCTGTTTTGGATTGGGGGGGACAAGGTTAAAAATAGCTCAGCGGATGATTCTGAAGTGCCCCCCCACCCTCTGACAGCCTTTTCTAGTTAATTATACCTGTTCCTCCAATTGTGTTGTTACTAAATAAAAAGGGTGTCATCTGGCCTATAGGGTAGGATTCCTTAAGCTCCATATTTATGCCTCAGTGTATTTTTTTGAGATTGCATGGACCACATGTAGTTGATGCATGGTTTAAAAAAAATCTTAATACATCTTTTGTGGGGAAATTGAGTTTGCTAGGATATTAATGTACTCTTCCAGGCAAGACAAATTAAATTCTTTGCTCAAGATGGGGGCCGCAAATCTGATATTTGGAAGGCAAGTACATGGCTAGAGACTCCCTGGGCTCTTAGTCTAACAAATGGGACCACTCAAATTTCCTCCAGCCTCCAGCCTACACTACCCTTTAAAATCCCCATTGCATTTCCTCATATCCATTATAAAAAAATTTTAATTTACTTTAACCTGGACTACATTTAATAAGCGTGTTTCAGACTGGAAATGGGACTATTATAGTGATGGACTTCTTTTCCTAGTTTATTAAAGGAATCTGTTTTATAGGCCTGATTCTCTTCAATTTCTTATAAAGCATGAAATAACAAATACTGTTTGGTTCAGTGTGATGCAAATGATGGCAGAACCCACAATAATAACCAACTTTTAATGAGAGTACTTTAGGATTTTGACCTGCCAGATACAAAAGAATTTATCTGTGATAGTAGTGAAAGCAAATTACTCCCAGCATTATGCTGTTTAAGGCTTGTCGCAATATTCCCAGGGCTGTAAGCTAAGCCTGCCTCTTACGTTAGAGCTGGAGCCAACTCCATAACTTTTGCTATTAGTTGCTAAGAAACAAATTATAATTGCAGCTCAAATCTTTTGCTGTGTTC
This sequence comes from Gracilinanus agilis, assembly GCF_016433145.1. Classification (NCBI taxonomy): domain Eukaryota; kingdom Metazoa; phylum Chordata; class Mammalia; order Didelphimorphia; family Didelphidae; genus Gracilinanus; species Gracilinanus agilis. The sequence goes on from NC_058130.1 coordinate 45,409,552, forward strand.
TTCCCTTAATGCCCCCAAGAACATTCATTTCCTTCTGATGAGTAAAATGATCAACAAAGTAATTCTTTTAAGTATAATTAATAATTAAAAAAAACATTTTTAGAAAGCCACCCATGTTTGTATGGTTTTCAGTTTTTCAAAAATGAAATGAATTAAGAAAAATGGCGAGCTGACAAGCATTTAACGTACTTGAATTGGTTCCCATTTTTATATTTGGGATTGTGGGCTAAAAGGGGTCCAGACTTGAAGTTAGGAAGATCCTGGTTCAAATTCCAGCCCAGCACTTCTTAGTTATGCACCTAAGGTGAATGAATCACTTAAGGTATCTGAACTTCAATTTCCTCATGTAGAAAATGCCTCAAGTCAATGACACATGTAAAACCCAGTGGAATTGCTTGTTGGCTATGGGAGGTGGGGTGGGAGGAGGAGAGGGAAAGAACATGAATCATATAACCATGGGAAAATATTCTTAATTAAATAAAATTTTTCCAAAAAAAAATGTCTCAAGTACCTACTTGTGTAACCTTAGACAAATCTCTTCAGCTTTTTGGAACTCAGTTTCCTCATCTGTAGATTGAGGATTTTTGACCAGCTGACTTTTGGTTTATTTTTTTTTGTTTGTTTGTTTGTTTTTTTAATTTTAAACCCTTAACTTCTGTGCATTGACTTATAGGTAGAAGAGTGGTAAGGGTAGACAATGAGGGTCAAGTGACTTGCCCAGGGTCACACAGCTGGGAAGTGTCTGAGGCCGGATTTGAACCTAGGACCTCCTGTCTCTAGGCCTGGCTCTCAATCCACTGAGCTACCCAGCTGCCCCATGACCAGCTGACTTTTAACAACCCTTTGTAGCTCCAAAACTTGTTGATTAGTTGATTTTTAGTTGTTTCTAGCTCTTCCTGACCCCATTTGGGGTTTTTCTTGGAAATGATTCTGGACTGGTTTGCCATTTCCTTCTCAATCTCATTTTATAGATGAAGAACTGTGGCAAACAGACGTAAGTGACTTATCTAAGGTTGCACAGCTAGTAAATGTCTGAGGCCAGATTTGAACCCAGAAAGATGAATCTTCTTAACTCTGGGCCAAACACTATCCACTTTGATATCTAACTGCCCAAAACCTACATAGCCATAGCATAAATCTCAGAGCTAATCTGAGACTTACGTGATAAAAAGCACTTTCCAAATGTAAAAACATTATAAGAATCCCAACAATTAGCGGCAGCATGTGTCATCGCTAGAGTACATAAAGGGCATGGAATCTAGAATCTGAATCCATGTGTGATGTGATATAAAATCGTTGCAAGCAAGGATTGTCCTAATAAATTATAGTTGTAAATAACGTGTAAATTTTTATAAAAAAAAACATTTTTGAGGGATTGATTTAATCAAGTCCTTGCCACTTACTGGAGACCACCGACCCTCTGTGTGCCTGAGACAACTGCCTAGACCTCATCAACCAGGTCATATCGAGATAATTATGATCTAGGTTGATGTCGAGAGTTCCCACACTGAGAGTTCCATCCCCTCAGAGGATGGAAGGTATTGATAGGAGGTTTTTAAAAGAGTAATTAACTTAGATTTCTCAGAATCCTTCTATCATCCCAAGGGGAATCCTACACATTATCAAGCCTGATACCCAACTGGGAAGTTATGCTATGCTTCGTTGTCCCTACAAGTTGGGAAGAGATACCTTGTTAAATGTGTTTCCTGTTATTCTTAAAAGCTTTCATGAAATAATAGCTAATAGGCTAGAGAAGCAATATATTCCCTTTAATTAGTACAACATTAACTCTCAACTTGCATTTCCAAAATACACAGAGACTTGTTCAACTCCTTAATTTATTCATTTCTTTGAAGGGCCTCCTGACCATTATTACCTCATGATTAAATATGAGAAAATGAAGGGTTCTAGTAATGGCGAGGCACTTAGCCACACAAATCCCACCAATTTTAATGGATCCTGTGTAGCTGAAATCTCTTAGGACGAGGGAAATGTTGGGGCATAGATCTCTTATATTGGGAAGCAACAGTGCTCTAAGTAGACTCAGGATAAACCTAATTACCTCATAAATTTACATCCCAAAGGCCTCCCCTAAATATCCTCAGTTTTCTTGTGTAAAACACCCTCTATCTCCTGGCCCTGCCATTTTTTTAAGTTTCATTATTTCATCAGTGTAGAGAATTTTAGATAATCTAAATGGGCATCATTTCTGTAATTTGTAGTTTCCTTGGGCGTTGAGAGAATAAGAGAATTGGCCAGCATGAAACAGTCAGAAAATGTCAGTGGTAGGACTTAAACTCAAGCCTTCCTGATCCCAAGGCTAGATCTCACTCTACTATGCCAGGGTATGCCCTCTATGCCCATTTTGTTTTGTTTTGTTTTTGAATACAAGAGTCCTCTGGATCTTTTTTAGCTACCAGGCCATTCCTGATTACAATAAAAACACTGTACAAAAGCCTTTATTCAATTCAAGTATGTATTAATCACCTATTACAATAATAATAACTAGCATTTATTTGGCATTTTAATGTTTGCCAGGTTTTTGTTATTTTTTTCCGTCCAGTCTAGCTCTTTGTGGCCCTGTGGGCTGTGGCTATTCATAGGGTAGTCTCGGCAAGAATACTGATGATTTCCTTCTCCAGTGGATCCTTTGGTCGGGCAATCAGGGGTTAAGTGACTTACCAAGGATCACACAGCTAAAAAGTGAGACTTAATTTGAACTCAAGTCTTCCTGACACTAGACCCAGTGCTCTAAATACTGAACAACAGCTACCTCTAATTTAATCCATTTGATCCTCACAATAATCCTGCATGGTGGTCCCCGTATTCATTCCCATTTCAGGGATGGGGAAATCGGGGCACAGAGGAGTTAAATGATTTCCACAAGAACACACAGCTTAGGATGTGAAGCTAGATTTGAACACTGGTCTTCCTAACTGTCCCGTACTCTATCCACTCTATTACCTCAGATCAGTACTGAGTATTCAAAAAAAGAGGGGGGGGTTGCCTTCAAAGAGTTTACCTTTTATAGAGGAAATGACATATACACAGATAACAGGTAAGTATTTCAAAGTATACCAAAGATAAATAAAAATAAAGGGGAGAGAGATCAGAAAAGGGTTCTCATAGGAGGTAACTCAGAGCTCGGTCCTGAAGAGCAGATAAATATGAAGGGCTTCAGAAACAATTCATTTCATTTAATAGAGAGAATAGATTTATTTATAAAATAAGGAATACAGAGATTACTTACCTCTAACATCAGTTGAGACCCTTCTTTAATAAGTTTTTCTCACTTCCATCCTACAGAATTCATAAGGTCACTGTGACTTAAAGTCCTGCTTTGGACTAGCAAAGGAAAAAGACCAAAGTTCATTTTTTAATGTGGCTGGGTGCTCCCCCATTGTTGTTCCCTATTCCCTGTAGAGAGTATGACTTTCTCTCCCAAGATTCTGTTCTTAGTTGCTTTAACACTTCCCACTGTTCAGCTCCCCTCCAGGAGGCAAATTATGGTGGATCCTCAACAATTGGTTTCATTACTTAGAGCATCCCTCTGGACCTTGTAAGCTACTGTCTTAGGGCTTCAGAAACATACCTTCCACATAAAGGGTATCTTAAAGTAACTGTGGGAATGTGGCATCCCTAGTCTGCTTAATGGAGTCAAGTTTTCTGCTTTCTGTTGGCATATGGTGAGTTCAGAGCTTTTTTTTGACTTCCTACCTTTACTGCTAGGGGTGGTAACTCTGACTCCTATTCACAGCAGTTCCTCCCATTGCGTATTTTAGGACTCAGAAAACCACCTCTCCTTTTTTTTTTTTTTTTGCTTTTCTATTTCCCATCTTCCTCCAGGGCAAATGATATAGGTTTTATGCAAATTGCCCTGGATTTCTTCTCAAAGATCTTCCAAAGGGGAAATGAGAGAGAAGAGAGCAGCTCCCAGAGGCTCTGCAAAAGAGTGTCAGCTATGTGTGTCCTTGCTACATATTTTTTAAAATGCCTTAAATTCAATTCTCAATTCAGTTCAGCAAACATATACTTAAATACCCATGACAGTATCAGAAGGCAAACAACAGCTGTAATAACACAAAATGAATACAAAATGTCTTACCTGCCAAAGTGCTCACTCTCAATAAATGAAGGTCAATGAAGAATCTGCAGTAAGTTGTCTTCAGGCCAAAATGTTGCCCAGAGAAAATAGTACAAAGTATCTCAATTCTTCTTCCAGATCTACTAGTTATGTACTCTGTGCTCTTGGATGAATCACTGAAATTCTCTGCCTCTATTTCCTCATCTGTAAAATGAGAGAATTAGACTAAATGATCACTAATGTCCCATCTGGGTATAAATCTAAGAATCTGTGTGGAGCCCATTGTAATCATTTTTCTACCTGGGAAAAAGTAACATGACATGCAAACTTTAAAGAGAAATTAAAGGAGGGGAAAGGGGAAGCCCCATGATGTTACTCCATCCAGGGGAAGGATAGAGCTTGGAAAAATAGTCCCTCTAAGCAGAGATCCAGAGAAGCTTGGCTACTACTGCAGAGGATTGCCTGCCACCTTGGGAAAGGAGAATAATGAGGGGAAGAGTCAGTTTGATTCGGAGCTCACTTGTAGTATAGTCAGAAGGAGCCTCCTACTTTAACTAATTATTGCTAATAAGGCACAAAGCTCCACTTTTCAACACAGATGAAAGATTATGAGTACTGTTAGTGCCCTTTACATTTTTTTGGCTAAAAACAAAGTTAAAATTGTCCCTTCCTAGTTACAACTCTGATTCTGTAATACATTTAGGGTCTATTTGGTTTAGTAACTTCCCTTCCTACTTATATGCAAAGCAAATACCATTTAAGTTCTTAATGGGTCATTATTCTTTATAGTGATTATTTATAGTTTCCAAAGGATCTGATTTATACCCAAAGAATTAGCTTAAGTCCAATGGCAATTTGGATCCATTTGTAAGAAGGCGGCATAATAATCAGAGGATTGGTTGTTATGGTCCAGACTGTAGACTAAGAGTCATTGTTAAAGCAATCTGAAAACAGATTTGATATTCACTTCATGTGTTCTAAATGGCCTTATCTGTTCCATTCCATCTCTCTGAATATGATCCTATTAATCAAGAGATGAAGGCATCAATACAAATGAAATGTATAGTTAGCAATATCAAATTCTACAGAAGGATCGAAACAGGTAAGAGCAGAAATGAAGTCAATGGATTTATCAGTCTAAAGGTCATTAGTGATGTCAGGAAGAACTCTTTCAACAGAGTGGTATCCTCCTTAATTGTACTTGATTGAAAGAAGGACCGACAAATGGACAACATAACAAAATAGGGAAATAGTTGATATTAGAGGGGCTATAGGAAGATAGACACTAATAGTGTTAGTGGAGCTGTGAATTTGTCTAATAATTCTGTAAAAATCAATCTGTAATTTTTTTAGAAAAGTGTTCACATATTTTGACCCAGAGATCCCTCTATTGGTCGTATAATACAATGGTCAAAAACAGAAAGAGAAGCTCCTTATTTACCAAATTATTTATATTAGAACTATTGTGAGTAGTTAATAACTGAAAACTAAACTGATTTTCATTGACTGGGGAATGGCAGAATAAATAGTAGCCTATGCATATAATGTGATATATCATTAGTTCATAAGAAACAATGAATAAGACAAATTCAGAGAATCATGGAAAGACTCAGGTAGATTGATGCTGAATGAAATAAGCAGAAAGAGAAGAGCATTATCCATAATCATTAAAATAATGTAAATAGCATTAAAACAAAGTAAAATTTTGGATAATTATAATGGCCAATCAGCCCTAGAGAAGAGATGAAAAGACACATTTTCCTCCATCCAGTAGAAAGGATAGATGTCATTTGATATTGTTTAACTATTTGTTTTATAACAAAGAATGAATCAATATATAGGATATATCTGGGAGGAGGAATGATCATGATATAAAACAAAGTGACAATTTTTTTTTTAAGAATAAATAAGGAGGGGCAGCTGGGTAGCTCAGTGGATTGAGAGCCAGGCCTAGAGACAGGAGGTCCTAGGTTCAAATCCGGCCTCAGACACTTCCCAGCTGTGTGACCCTGGGCAAGTCACTTGACCCCCATTGCCTACCCTTACCACTCTTCCACCTATGAGTCAATACACAGAAGTTAAGGGCTTAAAATTAAAAAAAAGAATAAATAAGGAGGCAAGCGAGTCAGGCTGAGAATGTACATTCCATTTGCTTTAGAAATTTGTTAGAATTTGTTAGAAGAGGTTAGAGTTAGGATGATAGCTTAAAGCAGTAGCAGACTTAAGGGAATTTTATTTTTTGGAGTAGAGTATATATAAGCATATGTATAAGCCAATAGGAAGGAGTCAAGAGAATCTGAGAGTTTATGAGATGAGGGCATGATTAATAGAGCAAGGTTTTAAGGTATTGAAAAGGCATTATACTGAAAAACAAAGAGAAGGATTATCACAAAAGAAAATAGGAAAAAAACGATGGCAAGGATTGGGAAAATTTTGAACAATAGATGGGGAGAGGAAGGAAATTAAAATCATATGGCCTCAATATTTTCAGTAATGTAGAAAAATAAAGGTCAACCATTGATATTTAAAATATCAATTGAGATAAGTTTGAGATAGTGAAGAAAGAAAAGATTTAAACAGTCATTGTTAGAAAGATGATTTAAGAGTCAGTAAAGAGGCAGTTAGAAGGCTCAGTGGATAGATAAGGAAGCATACGGTCCTGGTTTCAAATTTGGTCTCCTGCACTTTCTGTCTGTGTGACTCTAGGCAAGTCACTTAGCCCCAATTCCCTAACCTTTATAACTCTTCTTTTTTAGAACCAATACTTAATATTGATTCTAAGACATAAGGTAAGGGTTAAAAAAAAGAGTTGGTAAGAGATCAGATAAAAGAATTACCATCTAGCAGAGAAGACTCAGTTGATGAATTCATTGACAAATAATAGTGAAATAACTTTTCACATACCCCTGCTCAGTGACTCCCATTTCTCTACATTTCAAAAAAAATTAGACTAATGAGACCTACAGACTATGAGCTGTGTAAGCCAAAAAAACTGAAAATATTATATAGCATTGAAGTCTTTTCACTTTGTGTGTCAGTTCCTTGTATTTTTTAAAATGAATATAATCAGTCTCAATGCTTTTCCTGCAGAGCTGATTGGCAGTTTCTGTATGCAGAATAATGATGTGACTCACATGTCACACAGAATGTCAACCTATAATCCTTTTCACCTTTGTGATGTGGGCATTGTATCAAAGTGAGCCTCTTCCATGTACTAGATGCAAACAGAGTCCCACGATCTCTCTGACCTCTTCTAATCAGTTTGTTGAAGTGTGAACCACGAGGAACAGTAATTATGAGCATCAAGGCAAATTTTTTCAGGCTGAATCTTGAAAGCCATATGACTTTTGTCGCTTTTTAACTAACACGTCTTTTTAAAATTCTCTAGTTGCAAAGAGTGCATTTGTGAAATTAAAGAAATAAAAGTCTCCGCCTGAGCCAGACGTACTATGGGTAGTTACCAAGCATGAGTCCTTCAGAGAAGCCCTGCCCCACTCTACTTATCCTTAACCCAAAACCTGGGCTTTGAACATGTACAGCTCTAAGAGGCTTGGATATATGAATAAAGAATATAGGAGGGAAAAAAGAACTTTTGTATTTCCTTGAGTGGTAAAGCATCATTTGAATTCAGGACTGGACAAAATGCATCACTTTAAAGTGAATCAATTCTTGGTATTTAAAAATATGATTTGATCATTATGACTTTGCTGCTGATCTTAATCAACCAGTTTGACATTTAATGGATGCTTTTTAATTAATCTGCCCTCCACTTACTTAGATGGATGTTAAAATTTTCTTACTTGTTTTCTCTCTTTTATTTTGCATCATTTAAAATAAGGATGATGATATGTAATTCTATAATCAGTTATAGAATTATGCATATATGCATATATTCAAACACATATATATTCCCTAAGAAAGGTCAATATTATCTTATCTATTTATGACAGATATTAGAGTCTTTGAGAGATATACATGTCTATAAAATTCTATCAATTCAGCCTTTTAAACTTGCATAAGATTATACCATATATTATATTTTGCTTGTTTGTAGCACACAAATCTCTTGAATTGCCCCCTACATAATGCAGATGCTCCCACTAAACTAAGAATTAAGAAACCTCTATCCTACTCAGAGAGATAAAAAAGGTATAACAAAATGAACAGAAAGCCAACTGAGCTGGGTTCAAGTCTTGATTTCATTACATTTAGATTATGTGACCATGGTTAATTCATTTTAAGCATGCTAGCCTCAGTTTCCTCTTCAGTAAAGGGGCATATTAATATTTGCACTTCCCTCCTCTTGAGGTTGTTATAAAGAAAACATTTTGTAAGCGACAAAGCATTAGAGAAGTGGGAATCATTTTCATTAGTCCTAGCGGAGCTGCCAATTTGCTCTATACTCTTGGTAATATTATTTAAGTTCTGTGGGACTTGGTTTCCTTATCTGAAAACTGAGATCATTGGATTCGATGATTTCTAAAGTCATTTTCACTTATAACATTTTGGGAATCATAGGGTTATAGATTTAGAATCAGAAGAGACCTTAGAGGTCATTGAGTTCAATCATCACATTTTACAGATAAGGAAACTGAGGCCCATAGAAATTAAATAACTTGCCCAGGGTCACATTGTTATTATGGCAAAGACACCTTAAAATTCAAGTCTTATAAATACAAATTCAGGGTACTTTTTACTATTAAGTATGCCCTCAGGATCATATGGAGTAATGGAAAGAGTCTTTGGATTCCAAGGACTGAGTTTGAATTCAGGTCTATGATTTTAGAATTACTTTGCAAATTAATTTGTAATTCTTTTCACTTAATTATCTCTTTAAATGTTGTTTTCCCCAAGAGTGTCTTGCAGGAAAAGACTATTTTTTTTCCTTTTTTCCTTTGTAATCTTAGGTCCTAGAAAATTGGAGAGGCTTAATAAATGCTTACTGAATTGAACAGTTGGTTAGTCAAGTTGTTTTATCTTCCCATGCTTCATTTTATAATTAGAAGTTTGTAGTAGATGATCTCCAATCTCTCTCTCTCTCAGATAAAAATCTTGTGGATTCTATGAAGTAGCCAGTTTCAGATTCAGTAGAAATCATTACGCATTGAGACTGAGTGTGTAATTGGACAAAACCACACAAAAATGGCCCAAAAAGAAAAATAATCAACAAGGTTTCTTTGCCAAGAGAATATTTATGACAGTGCCAGCTGAAGTCCCCTGTGGTGGTAGGTGCCATATTGGGGCAGGGGAAGATGCTCTCACATTTGTCTTTTCTGTTTTAATTCGTAAATCTGTACGCTGGAGTTGTTTCTGTCTGTGTCAGCCCACACAATTCACATGGTCCCTAGGTCTGCTCTTCCTTCCACAGTCCTGGTCCTCCCCTACCTCCTGCTGCTTGTATGGCTCAACTCATGACCCTTAGGCTAATCACAGTGGTGACAGATGGATATGATCCCTGTTCCCCACTGCCACCTGCATAGCTCAAATAAGTCCTGGGAATCATCAGCACTCATGTAATCTGTCTTATTCAAGACTAACAAATGTACACAGTAAAGGAAGAGATAGGTCTATTAGTTCCAATTCAGAGAAAAGAGGCTTGACCTCACGAAAAGTGCCCTTGTGCCCATAATTTCCTGTATTTAAAAAAATATTAACTGTATCACTTCTAAGTACATGTGAGCTATTCTGTCAACATTCATTGTTGACCTGATCAAGGGCAGCTTTTGTAGGAAGCAGAATCTAGTTTAATTGTAGAAGCTAAAAAAAAAAAGAAAATATTAACCTTTACTTCAGAGTGTGACCTCAATAATTCAATCAGATGACTCCATTTTAAAAAAAGATTTTTAAACCCTTAACTTCTGTGTATTGACTTATAGGTGGAAGAGTGGTAAGGGTGGGCAATTGGGGGTCAAGTGACTTGCCCAGGGTCACACAGCTGGGAAGTGGCTGAGGCCGGATTTGAACCTAGGACCTCCTGTCTCTAGGCCTGGCTCTCACTCCACTGAGCTACCCAGCTGCCCCCTAGATGACTCCATTTTAATTTTGTTTGTTTTTTCTGACAGTCATGCATGTAAAAACTGTAAGAATTTACCATTTTAATAAAACTCTTCTTTGATATTTTATACGATTCTGATTTCTGTGAGTTGAAAGGATTGCAAAACAAAACAAAAATATTTGGAGCAGGAATTCTTAATTTTTTGTGTGTTATGCACCTCTTTGGCAGTCTACGATGTCTTAAAAATCATTCTCAGAATAATGTTTTTAATGCATAAAATGAAATATGTGGGATTATAAAGGACACCAATTCTATTCAAATACAGTTTGTTTGTCTTTTAATTTGTCACCCTTAGTTTAGAGAAAGTAGAGAATTTCATTTCCTTTCAAAGGGTTAATGTGTTAAAGTTATGTTTTGTTTTTTTAACATCATAATGAAGGAGACAGAAGGATGACCACTTAATGATGATCTTCTTCCCTTTAAGAAGGGTGCCATAATAATTATCATAGCTTGTTCTCTGCACTGAGCATCAAATGGGAGGCACAGTGTATATGCTATACTTGGTATTCATTTTGAATCTAACCAAAATCGTCTTGATGTACAGCAGTGATTCCCAAAGTGGGTGCCACCGCCCCCTGGTGGGTGCTACAGCGATCCAGGGTGGAGCAGTGATAGCCACAGGTGCATTTAGGGGCAGTGAATAACTGTAAGGGGCGGTGATAGTATGTGACAGGAGGCACTAAGTAATATTTTTTCTGGAAAGTGGGCGGTAGCCCAAAAAAGTTTGGGAACCACTGATCTAAAGGTTTGGTAAGCTCTGGATAAAACCATTAGCTAAGAATATGGCATCTTTTTTAAAGTGGAGATCATAGCAAAAGAATAGATTTTTGGAGTAGTTAAGTGGCTCAGTGGACTGAGAGTAAAGCCTAGAACTGGGAGATACTGGGTTCAAATTTGGACTCAGATAGTTCCTAAGTTTCTGACCTTAGGCAAGCCATTTAACCCCAACTGCCTAGCCCTTATGGCTCTTCTGTCCTAGAACAAATGCAAGGCATTGATTCTAAGCTGTAATTGTGTGTGTGTATGTGTGTGTGTGTGTGTGTGTGTGTGTGTGTGTGTGTTTGTGAGAGAGAGAGAGAGAGAGAGAGAGAGAGAGAGAGAGAGACAGAGACAGAGACACAGAGACAGAGACAGAGACAGAGACAGAGACAGAGACAGAGAGAAATGTGGAGCTTGGACTGAATAATTTCTAAGGTCCCCTTCAGGTTCAAATCTACATCTTGCAAGCTGAGAAAAAATTTATTCTTCATTAAAACCTCTACCTCCCCTTTTCTCCCCTTTCAACTTGCCAATCAATAGTAACAAAGAAATAGGTGCTAAGCTTCTCCCTTTATTTTTATTTTTTACTGAATGAAATTGTGCTACTTTTTCTCATGTCCTTCCCTTTGTCTCGACTTCTGGCAACTCTCCTATGATACTTATTTTCTCTTAAGCACCCAGAGCATCATGTGTCTTCTACCTTCTGCAGAGACGTAAAAGATGGGAGACATCTTTCCTTCTGTACAGACATCTGCCTGACAGCCCTCAATGTTTTTCACATCCATAATTGCCAAGAGAAATAATTGGCCACTGACTATCTCTGTATGATCTTTTTGCAAACCTTGCCTGATTTCTCAATTTGTTCTAAGGGCATGAGACTTGAGAGGCAACCTGAAATCACCAACTAATCACAAAAGTTCAAGTGGGTGTTGGAAAATGGGGGAGGCAGTCAAGATAGTCAAGTGGAAGCTGATATTTGAAATGCTAATTGTCTACTATGTGGTATGGTCTTCTGTTGTCTGTGGCAGCAACCTACACATTTTTCTGTATAATGAGATTCAGGATTATTTAACCCAATGGAATAGGAGTTGATGGGATAGTCATTACCCTCCAGTAGTCTAACAAAATGGAATATTTAAAAGGAAAAAAAAAACAACTTATCCTGGTGGTATTTTCGTGGTATAGCTAATTAGCCTACCAAATGATACTGTATTTGTTGGCAGCTACCAGCTTACATGACTAAAATCCCTGAGCAATATTTGGAAAATCAGACTTTTCAAATGTATGTGAAGGAAAAATGCAAAACAGGTTGATTCTATTGAAAACAGAAGTAACAAGGCTCCATCCTCTCCATGATCTTTTGGCTAGTTATACAGTATCTCTTGAAATTCTTTTCCAATTAAATTGTAATCCCATACAAAACTCCTGTTCTAAAGGTCAAATTAGAAAGCATTCATCCTAAGACTTGTAAACTATTTTTCAAATCAATGGCTTTAAAAATTATTCATTAGAATACCAGCCCTTAAATGAAAACACCATTAAGCCCCACATCAAAAGAGCTTTTGTTCAGAACAAGCTGACAGCTAGTCATCCATGCCACAGCCACAAAAGTCCAGACTGCAGAATTTAATCTTCATGTATTGGCGAGAGGAATGACTTAGAACCTTGTTTTTAGAGAGCCAGCCATGGGTTTTATAAAGACAAAACTTCAAGGCATTCGAGTCATAAATATAAAGATAGGACTCTTGCCCAGGGTCTCAAGGGTAGGACATTGGGGTCAGGGGAAAAGGTTCTGATCTCATTTGTTCTCCAAACTCTTTTACCTCTTTCCATGCCCTCTTGGTGTTTATAGATCTGAATCCCTAGGAATGTGCAAAGGAGGCTAAATCAGAAACTTGCTCTGTCTAAGATGTTCTAGCTCAGAACTAATTGACCAATAAAATGTAACTTGGGGGAAAAAAAAGTCAAGTCAACTAGCTTTCATTTATTTATTTATTCATTCATCTATTCATTTATTTATTTATTTATATTTATTTATTCACTTATTCATTCATTCATTCATGTTTGTTTGTTTGTTTGTTTGTTTATTTATTTAAAACCCTTACCTTCTGTTCTGTCTTGGAGTCAATACTGTGTATTGGCTCCAAGGCAGAAGAGTGGTAAGGGTAGGCAATGGGGGTCAAGTGACTTGCCCAGGATCACACAGCTGGGAAGTGTCTGAGGCCAGATTTGAATCCAGGACCTCCAGTCTCTAGGCCTGACTCTAAATCCACTGAGCTACCCAGCTGCCCCCAAGTCAACTAGCTTTTATTTAACATTCAGTGTGTGCCAGGTATTGTGCTATATACATTATATCTACAAAGAAAAGCATAAAAAGGCCTTGCCTTTAAGGAGCTCACAATTTAAGGAGTGAAGCAACATGCAAACAGCTTTGGGCAAACAAGGCAATACACACGTGTATATATGTATGTGTATATATTGATACAGATATATGTAGGGCTATGTGTATATTTATCTGTGTGTATGTATACATGAACATACATGTACATGCACATATAATGTGTAAGTACAAATTTAGAATGTTAAGGAGCACCACAAATTGTCTCTTGCCAAAAGTGGGACTTTAGCCAAGACTTGAAGGAAACTCAAGGAGCCAGGAGGAGGCAGAGACAAGAATTGGCCAGCCAGTGAAAAGGCAAAGAGTGAAGAAGATTGTCTCGTTCAAGGAACAGCAAGGGGGGATGACAGGATCATGAAGTTCAAAGAGAAGAATAACGTGCAAGAAGGCTGGAAAAGGAGGAAAAGGCCATGTTATGGAGGGCTTCTCTCTTTAGAAGAGGAGGAGAGATTATATCAAATAGTTATCTGAAATGAGGAGGCTGAGGATGGGAACAAAGAACTAAATGCTAGTGGAGGCAACAAAATATAGGGATGAGGAGAAAATGAAGAGAGGACCCTAAAGCATCCCCCTCCTTTGGGGAAAGAGGTGGGACACTGGGTGTGGAATAAGGGGCACAATCACTCAAATATAACTAATAGGAGCATTTGTTTTACTAGGCTCTTTTTCTTTTTCATATGTGTCATTTCTTGGTAGAAAGTAAGGATAGTACATGTGGAAATGGCTGCTATAAAAATAAAAGTCATCAGTGAATCTTTTTGTTAGCATTACTAAAGAATGACCAGAGGTAGCTAGGTAGCTAGCACAGTGGATAGGAGTCTGGAGAACCTGGGTTCAAATCTGCCCTCTGATGCTTCCTATCTGTGTGACCCTGGACAAATCACTTAACTCTGCCTAGCCCTTGCCCTTCTGCCTTAGCATTGTTACTAAGACAGAAAATAAAGATTTAAAAGAAAAAAAGATGACACACAAACCCCAATTCTTGGCCATGCCTTTATTTCTTCTTAGGCTTAGGCTTTGTCCTTTGTCAGTGATTCCAGGACATACCAGGTGACTTAGTCCACCTCCTGTGATGCAGGTGGGGAAACGTGTGATGGAAGCAGAATGTAGTAGAAGGTAACCTGTTTGAGAGTAAGGAGGGATTGTCATAGGCTTGTCGAATGGATTCAACTGGACTTGAGCAAGGCGAAGTGTAAAAAACAGACAAGCAGATTGCCATTAAGATATCTAGAATTATAATAAAAAGATAAATGAACTGATGAAAGTAGAGGACACAGGGTTGGGAAGGGAGACAGAGACAAAAAAAGACAGGAAAGAGAGAGAGAGACAGAGAGAAGAGAGAGAGAGAGAGAGAGAGAGAGAGAGAGAGAGAGAGAGAGAAATGAGGGAGACAGAGAGACATATAGAGACAGAGAGATAGAGGGGGAGACCGAGACAGAAAGAAAGATAGGAAGAGAGAGATAGTGAGGGAGTCAGACAGAGAAAGAGACAGAGAGAAGGAAAGAAAGAAAGAAAGAAAGAAAGAAAGAAAGAAAGAAAGAAAGAAAGAAAGAAAGAAAGAAAGAAAGAAAGAAAGAAAGAAAGAAAGAAAG
>NC_058130.1:45424706-45581729 GCF_016433145.1 Gracilinanus agilis
GAGAGAGAGAGAGAGAGAGAGAGAGAGAGAGAGAGAGAGAGAGAGAGAGAGAGAGAATTTGAGAGGAGGGAACAGGGGTTGAGGGGGATCAGAGAATTGTAGCGTACCTTGAGACTACATCTGGCCCAGCTCAATGCTTTCTGGCAGGTGAGTGACTGAACCATCTAGGACAGATGGTTGCTATTCTTTCCCTAAAGATTTCTCGAGAGAGAAACCCCCTGACCTCCCCTGGAAGCTAGAGTAGCTAACTTGGTCAAGCATGGCCAAGTATCCGGGTAAGCCAGCAGATGTGCAGCCATGCCCCGGACCACCCACTGCCACTCACTGAGGAACTTGCTCCAGTGATGTCTGCAAGCGATGTTCTGCTTGAGAGCTCTCCACTTAATGTGCGCAATGAACTGATGCGCGAGCGGCTGTATCCAAAAAATCACTTTGCTCTACGGGTAGCCACGCACGCCATCTTTCTCTGGGATTTAGGTCTAATGTGGGAAACTGGTTAGAGCTGAATTCTAGTCCAGGGGAAGCAATTCAGAGGACTGTCAATGCCCATGATCTTGTCTTTTTGCAAACTTTTATTTAACTCATCTGGAGCTAGTGATCCTACTAACAAATGACCAATTCCATTGTAATAATAACTCTTTAAGGCTTATGCAGTTGTGCTTTTTTTTTTCTTAACCACATCCTTGTAGATAAACATTAACCCACTTTAAAGATGAGGAAACTGAGGCACAACAAAATTGGATAATAGTTGCTCCAAGATGACACAAGTTAAATGGCAGAGTCTAGATATGAACTCAGAACATCTGACTCTCAATGCAGTGCTCTTTCCTTCCTGTTTTTCTCATCACTGTCTTACCATTTCGCTCATATCTAGGGATCTAAACCATGTGTGGAAGTCCTATTGTAGAAAGTCTCACTACCCATGCAGATGGGCACCTATTCTACACTTTGTAATCCTAGAGAGTTGCCTGAGTGATTCTGTGCTCGCACTGTTAATATATCTCAAAGGCAGGATTTGAACCCAGGTCTTCATCACTGCAAGACTAGCCCACTGTTCATAAGACCCTACTGTCTTTCTCTCTCTTCTTTTTTAAATATTATTACTCTTATTATCATTGCCCACTTTTGATTGTTATTGTCATTTTTGTTGTTGCTCTTGTCAGGGATTGGGACAGGGACTAAACCTGTAAAGAAAATATCTAGAGAGAGAGTAGATAGCATAATAAATACAATGCCAGATCTAGATTCAGGAAGTTTGACTATTACCTCACACGTGGATTAACTGTGTGACTCTGAGTCACATAGTTGTTTAACCTCTTTTAGCTTCAGTTTCTCCATCTGTAAAATAAAAATAATAAGAGCACCTACCTGCAGAGAATCAAATGAGATAATACATATCACCCTTCGAGCTCTATATAATATTAACTATTATCATTATCATTACTGATGCAGACTAGTACTTTTGTTACAGTTTATAGCCTTAGTGATTTACATAGGGCAACGATAAATCAATGAACTCTGCCAAAATCACATAGGCATATCAGAAGTAATGCTTGACCCTAACTTTTTCATTGTCACACTTTTTATCCAGTTATTATTATTTCTCAACATAATTACTTAAAGAGAGAATTAAACATTAGATCTAAGACTTGAAAAAGACAAAGAAAGTAATTTGCTCCAATTCCTTCTATTTTTTCCATTAAATTAATCAAGTGTTTTCAATCATGTCTGTCTCTTTCTGACCCCATTTTGGGTTTTCTTGTCTAAGATTTTGGAATGGTTTGCCATTCTCTTCTCCAGCTCATTTTACAGATGAGGAAACTTAGGCAAATAGGATTAAGTTGCTTGCCCAGGGTCACAGAGATAGTGAGTATCTGAAGCCAGATTTGAACTTAGGAAGATGAGTCTTCCTGATTCCTGGCCCAACATTCTCTATACTGAACCATTTATTCATTGAGACTTAAAGACTAAGCAATTTGTCCAGTGTTATACAACTAACATGGCAAAATCAGAATTAAAGTCATCTCTTGTAGTCCAGATTTAGTGTCTATGGCTTATTGATCAATATATTCTTATAAAGTGGTATATCTGGGAAAACACTGAAAATCATTGCACCAAAGTACCTGAGTTCAAATCCCAGTTTTGATATTTCTTACCTGTGTGACTAGTAGTACAATGGATAGTGTGCTGGCCCCGAAGAATATTCATCTTCAAGAAAATTCATCTTCATAAGTTGAAATACAGCTTTAGACACTTTATAGCTATGTGACCCTAGAGAAGTCACTTAACCCTTTCTGCTTCAGTTTTCACATTGTAAATTGAACTGGAGCAGGAAATAGTAACATCAATCCAATATCCTTGCCAAGAAAACACCAAATGGGATCATGAAGAATCAGATATGATTGAAATAACTGAACAACAACAACCTGTGTGACATGGTTAATTATTTCACCATAGTTAAGTTAGAGGGGTTTGACTAGATAATTTCTAAGGTCTCTTCCATTTCTGGATCCGCATTCCCATGAACATTATCTTCTAATATGACTAATAAACTCAAGCTTCAAGTACTAAAATGGTACTGAGAAGATCTGAGTGTAAGTCCTTCCATTAAACTGTGCGATCTTGGGAAAGTCACCTCTCTCCATCTCTAAAATGAGCAAGTTGTGCTTGCTGACCTCTGAGATCCTTTCCAATTTTCCCATTCTATGAGCTCGTGAGATCAATGTATTCTAGTACGTACAGGGAGTGATACTGATGGAGACAATTTCACATTTTAAAAAATGTCGAACTGTGAGAACCACATGACAGGAATTTCTAAGTAAAAACACCTTGAGCAATAATGAGTATTTTTTAAAAATTTTTTATTTCTGAGATGTCATTTGAAGTATATCAGATCTACCTAACTTCTCAGACTTGAATATTAATATTGCTCACTATTTTGAAAGAACTATTCAAAAAAAAAACTATAAATGGCTAATTGACCAAAGATCTTCTCTCAAAAATTGCACTTGAATATATATTGATTTGGATGATGACTTTCTGGATGAAGGAAGGTGTAAAACGCTAGGAACTGAGTGGAAAAGGGTTAACATATGGATGCAGTTCTCTGATGAGGCATCAGTCAACCAAAAGTGCCAAGTCGTTCAGCAAAGGCAGTCACAGAAATTGTCTCACTAAGAGACACCTGTCACAACCAATTCCAATCACTTAATACTTGCATCTAATATCGAAGCGGACTCTGCTTGAAAGTTTGCTAACTTTCAATGATTTGAGGCTTCGTAGACTGGACGTTGACTTAGATGTGGGGGTAATCGGAATACAGCATGCAAAAAATGAAAACAGATACGCTCAGCACTTTGGTGGGGAGGGAGAGGAGTGCCTAAGGAGGTGCTTCTGCAGGAAGGATATTCCTCTGCGGAATAAAGAAATGCAAAGCAGAGCTTAGCTTTCATAAAAGATTGGAACCTCTTTGTCACATCACCAATGACCTGAGACATGTAACCTCCTTGGGGAAATATTATTGTTTTCATTATGGTTGCTGGGGAGCAGCAAGTTCAGTAGCTGAATTATTTCCACATTATGGTCAATGAAAGGAAGAAAGCAGGCCTTGTTCAGAATGCTGTAAACATGAGGCCGGAGTTCAAATGGAAAAAACAAAAAACCTTGGCAATTAGTTGCCTCATAAATGGAAATAGGTTTACACGGTAGAAACAGAGGTCATGCATTGCAATGTCTGCTCCCAGTCCCACTCCCTCCAGAGCTATGAGAAGACCAGTTAATCATCTGATCTTTTTCTAGAACACTTTAATCTCTGTTATTAACCTAGAAGACCCTGTCATGGGAGATCCGCGTGTAACTTTTGAGCCTTTGCTTGGGGATATTTGCAATGTGGCATTTTTCAGGGTAAGGATAATTTCACGTTAAGGCAGCTGAGTAGTGAAGTGGGTAGAGCACTTGGCCTGGAGTCATGAAGAAATGAGTTCAAATTTGGCCTTAGAACTTCCCTAGCTATGTGATCCTGGGAAAGTCACTTTAATTCTTGTTTGCCTCAGTTTCCTCAACTGTAAAATTGAGATAAAAATGATACCTCCCTCCCAAGGTTGTTGTCAGGATGAAATGAGGTAATAATTGCAAAGAGCTTAGCACTGTGCTGGGCACATAGTAGATGTTATACCTTCTAGTTAAAACCATTTTAGATTTCTTACCATCAGTAAAGGAAGATGCAATCTTGGTTTTTGTTTGGATCGTATCTAATAACTATTGATGCTTGCCCTGGTGAAATATAGTATCTATCAAATCAAAGGTAGAGCTAATTGATTTTCATTTTTCAGCTCTTAATCACCATTGTTTGCATCATTTTAGTCTCTTATTCACATTTCCTAAGATCAAATTTGTTATTATAGAGATATGATTTAATATATTTCCAGAATCAACCAAAATAAAAATCAGCCCTTGAGATATTGTGTGTGTGTGTGTGTGTGTGTACCAGGTTCTCTATTGACTATAGTCTCTAAATTTGATAAGGAGTTGAAGCAGTAAAGATTCAGACTGTAGAAATTATGCTGTCTGCAGATCTTTGAAGGTTAAAGCTGTCAGTGGAAGGATAATTGCTACCAATACATTAAAAAAGGAAGAGGTCATCAGTGATGGTTGCTCTCACAGGAAACAGGTACTTGATCAAGCCCAGCTTGGGGCACTGTTTATGCTACTTTCATTAAAGAGCATTAAACCACTGGTACATCAAAGTGCTCTAGCAATTACCTGAAAAATATTGAGACTTTGTCAACCACTGTAGTCACAACCGAATAAACCAGCCTGCAAAATTCCTTTCACCGATATACTCCTATATTTCTGTATTGTAGCAGATACAAATTCATGGCAAACTTTGGCACATTTTGGTGAATTTCCTTCTTTAGCCAGACTCTTATTCATCCCTTTTCCTTCCTTTTTTCCTATTCATCATTTTCTTTCTTCTTTCCTTAATCTCATTGTCATTTTGCTTTCTTTAATTCATCTCTTTTCTTCAGCCTGTTCAGACTAAAATGGCAGATTGTTGGGTGGTATGAGGGTAAGATTGGGTAAATTGTAGTTCCTTTTTGCCCTACAAAGCAAGACACATCCTTCCTGCTAACAAATACTCGGGACAGATTGTGTTGCAGTGAATTTGTAGGTTCCTCTGCCTTGGTAGAGAAGAATTGATGAAGACATGCAGCTGAGATGAATCTGTCATGGCTGACCAAGTTCGAGACTTGAACAAAGGGAGTGATGGAGCTCAAAATCATTGCTGAACTGAGCAGAGTCCCCAAATCTCAGAATTGGAAGGGATTTCAGTGGCCATCTGAATCAAACTAGACTTAGGAGACACTACTGTACCTCAGAATAGATGAGGAAATTCCTCCAGTATAAATTCAATCTTCTTTCTATCAGATTTGGCTGGAGGAAAGATTTGGATACCCCAAAAGGCTACTTACCATTGGTCTAGAGGTCTAATAATAAGTAGGAAGTTTCATTTTATTTTTAATGTAGATGTTGACGTTGTTTTGAAATTTACTTCATATAAAAGGTTACCAATGTTGAGCATATGTTCAACGGGTGTAGAACTCTTTTTAAACATCATTATATAGGGCATATCTCTTTTAAAAATAAGTAACTACACATTAACAGAAATAATGTACAATGATCAACTGTGAATGAATTAACAGTTATCAACTATGTAGGGATCCAGAACAACTCCAAGGGACTCATGACAAAAAGGTTTTCTACCACCTTAGAAGGAACTGACAGAGTTTTAATTCCTCTATGAATTTTTCTCTAATGGAAGTGATATGTGTCTTCTTTCACAATATGATGGACATGGAAAAATGTGTTTTATGATAGGACATATATAACCTATAACATATTATTTGTCATCTTGGAACTGGAAGGAGGGAGAGAACATGAATCACAAAATGTCTGAAAAAGATTAAAATTGTATTGGCATGTAAAAATTAAAGTTTAATAAAATAATTAGCACTTATATAGCACTTTAAGCTTTAGAAAGCACTTAAAATCATCTCATTTTGTCCTCATGAAAAACCCTGTGAGATAAATATTATTATTATTCCTATTTACAGATGAGTAAACTGAAGCTGAAATATTAAGCGATTTAAGATCATGCAACTAAATAAATATCTGAGACAGAATTTGAACTCAGATCTTCCCAACTCCAAGTTCAATAATCTAGCCATTGTCTTCCTTGTAGAGCTAAAAGATATTAGAGGTCATCTAGTACAACGTCTCATTTTATCAGTGAGAAAACTGAGTCACCAACCTTAAGTTTCCCATTAAAAAGGTAGTTAATACACAGCTGGGGTTTGAACTCATATTTTCTGACTCCACATCCAATTGCCTTCCCATAGTACTGTACTTCCTCTCATATTTTAAATCATAGAAATAGCATACTGATATTGTTTTACTTTTTGGTCTTTTCTCCTCCCTTAAACAATGTTCTTTGCTCATTCAAAAATATAGAATTGTAGGTTTTCATTTCCTTATCTGTTGGGAGGGAGGGAATAGAATTTGTAATCTCTGTTTCTTTCTTCAATCCAAATTAAATCTAGTCACAACATGTGTTTGAGGGAGCTAATATGGGGGTGGAGGCTGAAGGGAATTGTAAAAAATGGAAAAAGTAAAGTTCTAATCAAATCTAGTCATCAATTCCACAAACTGATCTATTTATGTCTTCCTCCTCCTCATCCCCAAAGTTCTTACTTACCCAGCATGGAATTCTGGGTAGCTCTATGTTTTTGTGTTTTGAGATTTTATAGCAACAAAAAAGAAGATGAAACACTTGTGTTGCTGATGTGAGTTCTAGATTGCTGAAATCCAATCAAGCAGATTCTTCTGGCATTCCAAAATCTAAAAATATCACAACCTAAAATTCACTCTTCCCATCTCTCTTTTCAGACCGTAGTATTGTTTTTAATTTGCCCTTTGATTTTCCCATGGAAGGAAAAATGGAAATGAGGAAGCTGAGCTCTAAAAATAAAATCTGTGCTTTATACTCAAGCTAAATATACCCCCAATTTTTTCATTGCTACATTAATTCAATGAAACCTAATTTAAGTGAGCACCACATTTCTGAAAAGAGATGAATAAGTATTCCCAGTTCCCATTGTGCTTCAACTACTTTCTTTGAGACTAACCAGAAAGAATTTTAGTTGCAATACTGTTTATATAAGAATATTTTTTCCTTCCATCAAGTAATGGAAGGACCACATATAAAACCCGGCAACTTAATGAGTGCTGATCCCTTCCCAATGGCTATAACAGTGAAAGACTTCTGAATATTCAAATGTGACTCTCCATGATGTCCAGAATTGCCTTACCCATAGTAGGGATGGAAAAAATATTTATTGAATGAAAATATTTTATAAGACAAATTATATTCCTTTCAACAAACATAGATTTATGCTGAAAAAGTACAAAAACATTGTTACGGGCTTTTGTTGTTGTTCAGTTATGTCTGACTTTCCATGGCCTCATGGGGTTTTCTTGGCAAAGGTACAAGAGAAGTTTGCCGTTTCCTTCTCCAGCTCATTTTACAGTTGGAGAAACTGAGGCAAGCAGGTTTAAGTGACTTGCCCAGGGAAACCAAGCTAATAGGTGTCTGAGGCCAGATTTGAATTCATGAAGATAATTCTTCCTGACTCCAGACACAATATTCTCTCCACTGTGCCACCCATTTGCTCCTCTTAGGTGCAAGAGTTTAAAAAAAAATTCCTGCTCTTAAGAAACTTCCATTCTTTAGGAGAATACAATACATACTTTGATAAATGTATGCAAAACATGGCAGGACTTCCTTCTCTGAGGTTTTGCTTTCTGAGTTTCAATTAGATAAGGTCAACCCATGAAGCCTACTCAGGACAGAGTCTGCCCCTGGTTTTGTTCTTTTCTGTTTTCATTTTCTTTTTTCACTGAAACCTTTCAAAGTGTTTGCTTGGTATTTGTGGGATGGAAAGCTGTAAAGCACTGAGCTAAGGGGCAGAGGCAGAGATAGAACACATATATGTGAAGTTAGCAGGTATTTGCTTATATCCGTTTCAGCCATTTGTTGGAACGTATCCCTGCAGATATGGGACTCACTGCATATAGATAGCCAATATAACAGAAGGTTGTATAATTAAAATCCGTAGGGCCAGACATTGGATATAGGAGATGAGGTGGTAGGAAGTGAGGGAAGAGACAAAAATGATCCCTAAGATTATGAATCTGAGTAACTGAGAGCATGTTGATGCCCTCTCTTGAATTAGAGATCTTTGAAAGAGAAATAGGTCTGTTAAGCATAAGTTCAAATGCTGACCAGACATCTAGGGAGCAGCTGATTCTTTGCCAGTCCAGAATTCAGGACAGAGGTTAAGGCAGGATATCTAAATTTAGGGTTGATCTATGTAGTGATCATCAAGTATATAGAGAGTTGGAAAAGAGGCCTCAGGACTATAATAGAATTTGTATAATTGGGCACCATATTCTGTGTTATGTATGTGCTAAAATTCAGTGGAGAGAATGTAAAAATGGATCCTATCAGAGAAGACAGAGAAATAGGAAAAGTTGGGAATCAGGGAATTTTGAGCCTCAGGGAGAGGTAATTTCCAATCTATTACCCTAGGTAGTAACAGTATGTTGTAGGAAACTGAGAATTAAGCAAATTAACTTTTTTCTTCATCTATAAAATGAGAGATTGTCGGGGTAGATTAAGTAACCTTTGAATTCCTTCTAATTATGACATTCCATAGCAGTGATGGTGGACCTTTTAGAGCAGAGGTTCCCAAACTTTTTTGGCCTACTGCCCCCTTTCCAGAAAAAATATTACTTAGCGCCCCTGGAAATTATTTTTTTTTAATTTTAATACCAATTAATAGGAAAGATAAATTTACCTGTGGCCATCATTGCCTCCCTGGATCTCTGCAGCACCCACCAGGGGGTGGTGGTGCCTACTTTGGGAATCACTTTTTTTTTTTTTAACATTTTTTTTTTAATTTTAAACCCTTAACTTCTGTGCATTGACTTATAGGTGGAAGATTGGTAAGGGTAGGCAATAGAGGTCAAGTAACTTGCCCGGGGTCACACAGTTGGGAAGTGTCTGAGGCCGGATTTGAACCTAGGACCTCCTGTCTCTAGGCCTGGCTCTCACTCCACTGAGCTACCCAGCTGCCCCCTGGGAATCACTTTTTAGGGGGATGGGTGATGTGAAAATTGTCCTCAGGCATCTGTAGAGAGGGGGAAGGAAGAAGCTTGGCCCCACATCCCTCTGACTTTCTAGTAATGAATTCTGGCGAATTCTGTGCTGAGGTGATGGCAGATGTGCCCACAGAGAGGGCTCTGTGTGCCCCCTCTGGCACACATGCCATAGGTTTGCCATGATGGTCCTATAGGATTTCTGAAGCAAAGTACTTACCCATTTCATTATAGCAGTTATTATGCTTAACAGTTATAATCATTTACTTACAGAAAATCAGTACAAATTTATGTGCCTACATAATTGTCTTTTCCCTCATCTTCATTTTAATTATATATTCAGATTTTTTTATCTATTAGAAAATGTTTAATCAGTCAGTGGGAAAAAATACTATTTTGCTGTTTTGTAACTATAGGTTATGTTGCTTTAGTTATAAAACAGTTCTCTCCTTGGCTTTCTTCCCTTTCTAAACTCTTCTCTCTTGAGGTTATCTTCTCCTATGTGTTCGGTCATTAGCTGTATGCAGATAACTTATGTCATCATAGCCAGGTTCAGTCTTTTCCAAGATTTCCCATCTCATTTCCCCAGTTACCTAATAAATGTCTCTACCTGGTTGCCTGCCAATCTGGAATATTCAACACGTCCATAACTAAAATCGTTTTTCCACTAAAATCAGCACCTGCTACAACTTCCTATTTCTCTTGCTAGTATAACCCATTTGCCCAAGCCCATAAGCTCAAAGTCACCTCTGATTCTTACCTTCTCCTCTCAAAATTCAATCAATTGTCAAGTCCTATGAAAGAAGTAGGTTTGATCACTTAAAAAGTGAGTAAGGTTTAGAGTCCATTGTGGCCTCACTTCTTTCACCTGCTAATTCAATTCCCACAATATCTTTGACTTCCAAGATATCTTCCTTTCATACTTCTAGCCCCAGGTTGAAGCCATCATCACTTCTATCTTGGACTACTTTAATAGCCTCCCAGAGGGTCTGTTTCTAGTATCTCCCCCTCCGTAATCTTGCTGACACGCAAATTTCTTCCTGATGAAAATGCCTGATTAATTGTGTCTTCTTGCTTAGAAACCTTCATTAGTCCATATCTATAGCCATGTTGTCAAAGTCAACTAGAAACAGTGGTTACTAAACTATCTATGTATATATATATATATCCCTTTATGCCACATTTTGACAAGAAAATTCCTAATTAACATTATCTCTTTTATTGTGGGCATCTAGGTGGCACAGTGGATATCTTCCTGACTTCAAATCTGACCTCAGGCAGGTAGTGACTGCGTGAAACAGGGCAAGTCACTTTACCCAGTTTGCCCTAGTTTCCACATCCATGAAATGAGGTGGAGAAAGAAATGGCAAACCACTCCATTATCTTTGCCAAGAAAATTCGAAATAGGGTCAGAAAGAATCAGACATGATGGAAAACAATTAAACAATAAATGTTTTGTTGTATTTTCATTTATTGTGTCAAATATTTTCCAGTTACATCTTAATCTGACAGGTTGCCAAGGCTGAGCATTTGACATTCTGTATTTGGTAAAAGAGAGAGGGTCTGGCACAATCTGGCTATACTCGTCTTTTCAGCCTTATTTCACAGGATTGCCAATAACTTTTACCTCTTAAAAAGAAAACATTCCATAATCTTTCATATGCCGTTGCCTAGACTGGATGTGGAGAGAGGGAGACCTGAATGATTGCCTCAAACACTTAATAGTTCTGATTCGAGGAAAGTTATTTACTCTCTTAGTCTCAATATCCTCATCTATAAAATGGGGGCAATAATAGCACCTTCTTCCCAGGGTTGGTGTGATGATCAAATTATATAACATACGTTTTACAAAAACCTCTGAGTGTTATATAAATGCTACTTATATAATCTCTCCATAGCACAGCCTTCAGAGTTCTAATCACCCAGTTGCCATTGTCTTTCCATGTCCTCACTTTTCAATGTCCCTCCAAAAACTTAGTCCTTAGATGTTTTTACTTATTAGGGCAAAATATTCATAGCTTTCATCTTCCTGGTTCTACATATTATGCCTCTCAATGAAATTGAAGCCCCCATTAGAGTATTTCTCAGCTGCAACACAATGTTGAGCTTATAAGAATGCTGGAAGTCAGGAAGAACTGAGTTCAAATCTAGCCTCTGATATTATTCACAATAATGGATGAACTTGTATGAGTCATTTTACTTCTTTCTGCCTTTATTTTCTCTAGTGTAGAATGGATATAATGATAACAACTACCTCTCAGAATCATTCTGAGGATCAAAAGAAATATTTTAAAAGTACTTAGCATACATAGAGCCTGAAACATAGTAGGTACTTAATAAATGTTTTCCCCTCCATTAAAACTCCCAATATTTCATAATATTTTCTTTTTCCCTAATTGCATGTAAAAATTTAAGATGTTTCTTTTTAAATCTTGAACTCCAAATTCTCTTCTTTCTACCCTAAAACCTCCCTGAGATGGCAAGCAATTTATTATAGGTTATACATATGCAGTCATGCTGTGAAAAGAAATGGAGAACAACAACAACACAAAAAAAACTAAAGAAAGTTTTTTAAAAGTATACTTTTATCTGCATTCAGACTCTATCACTTCTTTCTCTGTAGGTAAATAGCATTTTTCATCTTAAGTCTTTTGAAGATGTCTTAGATCATTGTGTAGCCAAGGATAGCTAAATCATTTATAATTGATCATTTTACAAGATGGCTGTTACTGTGTACAATGTTCTCCTGGTTCTGTTCATTTCATGTTGTATCAATTCATATAAGTCTTTCCAGATATTTCTGAGAGCATCTTGTTTATTATTTCTTATAATACAATAGTATTCCATCACAATTATATACCATAATTTGTTCAACCATTTTCCAATTGATGGGCATCTCTTTAATTTCCCACAAAAAAAAAAGAGATGCTGCAGAAAGTTTTGTACATATAGATCTATTTTCCTTTTCTTCTATCTCTTTGGATACAGACCTAGTAGTAGTGATGTCCGTTCAATGAGTATATACAGTTTTATAGCACTTTGGGTTTAGTTCTAAAGTTTTCTCCAGAATCATGGGACTAGTTCACAACTCTACCAAGAGTACATTAGCATTCTAATTTTTCCACATCCCTTCCAATATTTTTCATTTTTCTTTTATGTCATATTAGCCAATCTGATTATTGTGGGATATTACCTCACAATTGTTTTACTTTGCATTTCACATATCAATTATCAATTTAGAGCATTTTTCACATGACTAAAAATAGCTTTAATTATTTTTCTGAAAATGGCTGTTCATATCCTTTGACCATTTATCGGTGGGGGAGTTACTTGTAATCTTAGATATTTGACTCAGCTCTCTACGTATTTGAGAAATTAGTCATTTTTTAGGGAAAAACTTGATGTAAAATTTTTTTCACAGTTATGATTATTGTGTATTTCCCTCTATCCTATTTGCCCACTCTTTGCAGTACTCTCTTTATCCTTTCTCCCTGTCCATCCTCAATAGTATTTTGCTTCTGACTACTTCTCCCAATCAGCCCTCCCATCATATCCCTTTCCTCTCCTAATTTATTGTAGGGCAAGATAGATTTCTTAACCTGAGTATATATTGTATTCCCTCTATCAGTCAATTCCAATAAGAGTAAGGTTCACGCACTACCTCCCCATCTCTCCCATCTTCCCCTTTCTTTCTTTTTATTAATGTTTGAATTAAATTAGTGACAAAGGATGGTGCGTAAGGAGGATTCAAAGGAACATCAAAAGACTTGAATTTAGTAATTCAGAAAGAAGATCAGAGCAGGTCTCCACAGAAAAAATAATATGCGCACTGTCTAAAACTTAACGTGTTTAAAGGAAGAAAGCAGTAACTGGCCACAAAACTTACATCAAATACAACAGATGACAAGTAGTGCCACCTTGTTATGTTTAAAATAGGCTTTTGATTCTGTTAACAAATGCAAAATTACAATACTGCAGTGGCATCTGAAATCTGGCATAAACATTCTTTTATCCCATCATCCTTAGTGTTTGGAAGAAAAGGATACTTTATGGGTTTGCATGTATCTTATTTAATATTATTCTCTTTTATATATTTTCTGTTCTCACTAAGCTGGGTTACTACTTGCTCCTTGATCTTCTGACTTCTCCTGCCTTGATACATTCTTTCTTTTTCCCTAATGCATTCTTATAAAATATACCGTAAATGTACTATCTTTTCATCTGTATTTCTTAAAATTTTGTCTGTCTTCGGGCTCAACTGAGATGCTGCCTACTTGGAAATCTCCCTGAAACCATTCACTTCTTTTAGGAAAAGTTAGTTAAAATATTAGAGACTGGGGAACCGAGGCAATTTAAAAAAATGTTAGATGCTTCAAACTAGGACAATGGACTTGATTTTTTCTTGGGGAAATTTAAAAACATATTTTTAAAAAGGTGGTTTTGTCAGCATATAATAGTGAATAGAGTTTGAGATATCTGGGCCTCAGAACTGGAAAGATATGATTTCAGGTTCTGTGCTGGAAACTTACAGGCTATCTGACTTAACTCAGTATTCTAGAAAACTCTTTTAGTCAGGGGTTCTTTCCTGGGAATAGAGACACCTAGATTTTAAGAGGTCCATGAACCTGGATGGGGAAAAATATTATCTTCATTTTTCACTAATGTACCTCAAAATGAAATTTAGCATTCTCTTCCATTATTTTAAGACATTATTCTGAGAAAAGGACCATAGGTTTCACTAGACACTGCTAGAGTGGAGTATGACACAAGAAAAGAGTTAAGAACTTCCTTAAAACTTCTTTAAGATGCAGAGAAAGTGACAACTTACATTGGTAGAAGGAGTTTCCTTACCTGGAAGTTCCCTGTACCAATGAAATTACAGGTCCAGTCTCTATATCTCTCATTTTTTGGCTCTGATAAAATGAAGTGGTGATCAGTTAGTCTTTAGAGATCCACCAAAAATAAATTGTGCCAGACAACCTCAATTTCCTTTTCTGACAGGGTTATGAGGCTGATAGATCAAGGAAAATCCCAGGATAAAATGTATCTGACTTTTATCAGTGTTTTGAAAATGTCTCCTATCAGATCCTTAGGATAAAGAAGCTATGAGATGAGTACAGTAGGGTTAGATGGTTTCAGAAAGAGCTGAATCACTGGATTCAGAGAGTAGTGGTCAATAAATTAATGTGGCCTTAAAAGAAAGTCTCAAGTCGAATAGCCCAGGGATCTGTCACTAGCCTCATTCTATAGCCAATTTAAAGGAAGGTAGAAGCATGCTTATCGAATGCACAGATGCCATAAAATTGGGAAAAATAGCTAATATGGTGGTGACAGACTTTATCTCTAATCATGGATCTAAATGTAATATAAACTTCCTGGTGGAAAATTCTACTGGAATTAGAATATATGATTTTTCAGAAATAGAAAATCTTTGAGCCCATTTCCTTCTGCTTCTAAAATATTTGAATTCATCAGGAACAATGCTAACTCCATAGGATCCCTAGAGATATTCCAACAGTTGATAAATAAATTGAAGTGAGAAGGAGCAGTCCTCATAGGTGCTATAACCAAACTGGCCTCTGCCTCATTGATTTCTCCAGAAATAACTACATGGTCATACTTGGCCTATTTCTATAAAGGGAGCAACCTAAGCATGACTGGCATTTTTCTTCAAGAATCTCCAAGCTCCATTTTATTAACTGAAAATCCAAACCATAGTGAGTAGTAAAGAGTCATCTATTTGCCTTTGAATTTCTCAGCAGCACATGGACTGAATACATGGATAGTTCATAATTGCTTCCCCTCTTTTTCCCAAATATCAGGAAGTTACCATCCCATCACTACCTAATGAAAAGGTTTAGAAAACAGTTACCTCTCTGTGAAGATAATCAGCAGTATCCCCAAAGAGGTAATCAAGAGAGGTGATCATTTGAGCTATCTATAACCCTGCTAAGGGTTATCTTATCTGAGTGGCTAGAAAGCCAGCCTCAAAGTTGGGAAGACTTGCACTGAAGTCCCAATTCTGACACATGCTGGATATGTGACCCTGGACATATCAAAGAACCTTTCAGTGCTCTGGGCTACCCTCCAAGACTCTAAGAGGGAAAGGAGGCTTTAACCTGAAATGGTAAAGGGAATTCTGTCACCATGAAGTTCCCCTTACCAAAGAAATCACAAATCCAGTAACTAGGATCATGATAATGTAGGAAAAGTTCCTTGTTAATAATAACAATTAAGCAGGCATAACATCAACATATAATACATTACAAACACCATTAAATGGAAAACTCTCATAATAGAGATCCTTAGCAGAAGAAATAAAAAATATGTGGGAATGGGCTGAAAAAATATAATCATCATCCTTGGCTCCTATAGCTATCCTAAAGATATGTTCAATGAACCTATAAAAGATGAATATTCTTCCCTATACTTTTATTCACTGTAAAAACAAATCATTTGATTCATATGCATTAGAGTCCAACAAACATTGATAATAATGCATAAATATTTGTTTATTGTGCCAGACACCTAATATGGTGCTAAGCACTGGAGATATTAAAAGAGGATATAGTCCCTTCTCTCACATAAGCTTACGATCTAATGGAGGGAGGAAATAATGCAAACAATTATGTACAAAGCAAACTATAATCAGATAAACAGGTAATCATTTAAAAAGGGAAGACTCCAGAATTAAGAGGGATTGAAGAACTGCCTGTAGAAGGTAGGGTTTTAGTTGGGGTTTAAAGGAAACCAGGAAGGTTGTTAGAGCAGAGGAAGGAAATCATTCCAGGTATGGGGGACAAGCCAGAGAGAATGGCCAGAGCTGAGAGATGGAGTGTCTTGTTTGCATAATGGCCAGGAGATCAGTATCAATGGATCAAAGATTATGTGCTTTGCAGTAAATTGTAAGAACACGAAAATGGTAGGACAGGCCAGGTTATGTCCAACTTTACATGTCCAGCAACACGTTTTCTATTCGTTCGTGGAGGCAACAGAAAGCCACTAGAGTTTACCAGATGGGGGTGACATGATCTGGCCTGAGTTTTAGGGAAAAAACTCCTTTAGTGGCTGAATTAAAAAAGAATCGACATATGGAGAGACCTGAGATAGAGTTTTACCAGTAGCTATTGCAATAATTAAGGCATTAGGTGATGAGGATGCAATAGAGTGGTGGCACTGTTAGGGAGAAAAAAGGGGCATATTGAAGGACAAAACTAGAATTGATAGGCTTTAGCCATAGCTTGGAAATGGGGGATGAGAGATAGTGAGAACTCCTTGATAGTACTTGACACCTCTGTTTGGAAATAGAAAGACTGGGAAGATCATGTTGCCCTCCATAGTAAAAGTGAAGGTAGGAAGTGGGAAAGATTTGGAGGAAAAATAATGAGTTCTGTTTTGTATGTATTGAATATAAGATGTCTACTAGCTCCAGTTTGAGGTGTCTTAAAGGCAGTTGGAAATGCAAGATTGAAAGTCATTGGAAAAATCAGGACAAGAAATGTAAACTTGAGAATCCTCAGCATAGACATAGTAATTAAACCCATGGGAGCTTATGAGATCTTTAGATAAAATAGTACAGAGGGAATAGAGAAGAGAGCTCATGATAGAACCTTGCGTGACACATTTGGTTAGAAGGATTGTTCTGGAGAAGGATTCATCAAAGATGATAGATTGGGAAAAATCAAACAGGTAGGAGAAAAACCAGAAGAGAGTGGTGTCTTAAAAACCTAGATCAGTGGTTCCCACACTTTTTTGACCCCCTTTCCAGAAAAAAAATATTACTTAGCCCCCTGGAAATTATTTTTTTTTTATTTTAATAGCAATTAATAGGAAAGATAAATGCACCTGTGGCCATCACTGCTCTCCTGGATCGCTGCAGCTCCCACCAGGGGGTGGTAGCGCCCACTTTGGGAATCACTGACCTAGAGGGAAGCAAATATTAAGGAGAAAGTGATTAACAGTGTTAAAGGGGTGCAGAGAGATCAAGGAGAATGAGGTTTGAGAAAAGGTCATTAGATTCGACAACCAAGAGATCATTAATCACTTTGGATAAAGCAGTTTCAAATAAGCACCAAGCAATAAAGTGGATGGCAACTTGTCCTTGGAATGTTTTTGTTTTAACTCCATGGAGTATTATATAGGAGAAATGAAAAGTATAATAATGACAGTGTTTTAAGAGTGAGATTTTTTAGAGTATTTTAAGGTGAGCCAAATACTTTACATACGTCACCACAGTTGTTTCTACTTCTCCTTCATGAGAAAAATGAACTTACTTGCCACCACAAAGTACTAGAGGCCAGTGATAAAAGTTACATCCTGCACATGACTACCAAAAAATGAAGACACTGGACTATATCAAATTCTTTTCCTTGGACGTCAGAGTTTCCATTTAAAGAAATGGAAGATTGAATAAAGAATGAACAATGAAGATGGTGCAGCTAGTAGCTTAGCCATCTCCTGGGACTGAATGTGATCCTTTATATCTTAATGTATTTTTATTTCAAAAACAATGTTTCTAATGTTCTTCCTATAGATAACTTCCATTACCATGAGCTGATGCAGGACTTCTTAGCATTTTTATAGAGTATATTTATTCTGCCTAAGCATTCCAGGATTATTTCTAACTCCTGATCTGGGAACTCCTCCCAACAACATATTCCATAATCTATTTGTAGCTGAGGATATATGACGTAGGGAGTTACTTGAGGTATATTGGGTTAAGTGATTTGGCCAGTAACACATAGCTAGCAAATGTTCACAGCAAGGACTTTAAAAAAATAAGGACAGCTAGGTAGCTCAGTAGATAGAGAGCCAGGCTTAAAGATGATTGGTCCTGGGTTTATATCTGATCTTAGACACTTCCTAGCTGTGTGACTCAGGGCAAGTCACTTAATTCAAATTGCCTAGCCCTTTGCACTCTTCTGACTTGAAAGCAATATTTAGTATTGATTCTAAGATGGTAGACAAGGGTCTAAAAATTAGCTTTTTTATTTGTTGGTTTACCACTTCTCTTTTGAAAATTTTATTTTAATGTTTTTCAACTAACAAGTATATTTAAATTTAATCTGCTTCTCCAAATGCTCCTTCCTAGGGGAATTAATAAATGTTTTCAATTCAGAGATGAATAGATCAGAAAAAGAAATTCTCATATTAGCCATGTCTGAAAATGTGTCTCTTTCTGAATTTTGAGTTCAGTACATTTCTGCCATTTTGTGCATGTTGCTTCATCCCTTTGGATTTGTGATTTATCATTGTATTGATCAGAGATCTAGAGACTTTCAGAGTTGTTCCCAGTAATGTTGTTATTATTGTATAAATCATTCCCTTGGATCTGCTGACTTCATTCTGCATCAGTTCATAAAGTTATTCCTACACACAGGAAATGAGTCTATGTTCTCCTGACTCTAAACCCAGAGGCTTCTTCTATCCACCGGGCAATGCTGACTCTAAAGCTAAGGTTCCAGAATCCCTGAACTTGCTTTTTGTGTGTAACGTGCTCCTTTGGGAGGGTGGTAAATCCTATGGGCCTCTTCTATGAATGCTTTTAAAAATAAGTGATGAAAACTCTCAAGTTCAGGTACAGTGTAGGGAAAATGAAGATTTAATTTTTCTCTGTTCATTTTCAATTTCATGGGACCAGGGGAAATAGTAACTCCCCTCAGGTTAAGAACCCCTCTTCTCATAGGTGTTCCATTAAATTTATCCTGAATTAAGTGGAACAATGCATACCTGCTATATTCTCTAATATGCCAACTTTCATTAAAGGTACAATATTAAAATTAATCACATTTTACTAATTTTATTATTCAATGGAAAAAAACTAGGAAACCACACCCCGATGAAAAATTACATACTTAAAAAAACTAAGCTTCCAGCTTCCTTCCTAATGAGCTCATATATTCCTTTAAAAATCAATCTACAGGGGCAGCTGGGTAGCTCAGTGGATTGAGAGCCAGGCCTAGAGACAGGAGGTCCTAGGTTTAAATCCGGCCTCAGACACTTCCCAGCTGTGTGACCCTGGGCAAGTCACTTGACCCCCATTGCCTACCCTTACCAATCTTCCACCTATAAGTCAATACACAGAAGTTAAGGGTTTAAAATAAAAAAAAAATCAATCTACATGTCAAAGCTATAATACTATGCTTTGTGTTCTATTAAGTTAGAAGATTCTCCTAGTAAATAAAGGATGGAGAACTGGATGGCACATCACTGACAGCTCAGTGAATAGCTGATAGTAAACACACAAAACACTCCATTTTTGCATGATACTTCATATGTTATTCTTCTCTGACACCACACATAAACTCATTTCTTCATCAAAAGATATAGGCCAGTTGTTTTGCCTTATCCAATCACTTTCAGAATTCTTGGAACCTTGATTTCAAGTCAAGATCCTTGAGCACTTGGTACTAAGATGACCACCTTTGCTGCCACTGTACTCCCACAATTGAAAAATCGATCATTCCAACTGAGGAAAATCTACCCATGTCAACACGTGTCCCCCTCTAGGCTAGAAGGGTGGTCATGACTGCCTAGATGAATCCTTTGTTGGTTTGCTTTTCTCCTGGAGCCTTTGTTTCTTGACTCTATGGTGAAGCATTTGCATCATGTTCTGTAAGAATGGGCTCAAAGGCACAGGATGCTCAACACAAAGAAAGGAAAAGCTGCCTAACCATTAACACTCTCAGTCAGAAGGAGATAGAAGAACCCTGCAGAGAAAAATGATGGTAATAATAGCCTGCATTTTTAGGGCACCTGTCTCCAAAGGGGGACAAAACAATTTACAAGGCTGTATCTCACTAATCACAATAACCCTGTGAGTTAGGTAGGTATACATTTTTACCGAACACACAGGGAAACGAAAACATTTTAAATTGAGTTATTCTTTGGATTTCTAAATAGAACAAGAGTCTAGACAAAGTAGGGGGCAGCTGCGAGGTGAGGCAAGAAGCATGAGAAATAAGAATGAGGAACAGGAACTGGGGAAAGGCATATAATGAAAGGGAGGGAGAAAGAAATCAAATGTGATAGATCAATTGGAAAGGATTTGTCTTTACCAAAAAATATTTAAAACTCTGTATTAATTAAAACTCAGAAAATAAAATAAAATACCTATGATGTGTCAGGAACTATCCTAGGAGGGGAAGAGAAAAAGGTACAAAATCAAATAGCCCCTACTCTGTAAGGAACTCAAAGGAAAGAGTATTAAATGGTTATAGAGATTATTAGTAAAGAGAGGACTAGAATTCAAGATGAAGAGTAAAGCAGGGGGAATCTTAATCATTTTGTGTAACATGGACCCCTTTGACAGAATGGTGAGGCCTATGAACTACTATGCAGAATGATGGATTTAAAAAAATAATGATACATTATTTCTTACCAATTACTTATAATTTTTTTTTCATTTTGAGTCCCAAATCCTCTCCCTCCTACTCATTCTTCCTCCCTTCCTCCCACTCCTCCTGTCTACTTCAGGAGTTAAGCAATTTGATATGTATTTTTCACATGTGAAATCATGTAAAATCTTTTTTTCTATATTAGTCGTTTTGTGGAAGGGATATCACAAAAAATAGGAAAAAATCTATGAAGAAAGTGAAATAAAGTGTTTTTTTCTCTAGACTCCATCAGTTCAGAATTATATTTTTAAAGAATTGAAGAAAAACTCCAATTCTACATCTCCCACTACTTTTCAGACATCTTGAACTTGATATCCAGTAAACATCTTAAATTCAGTTTCTCCAAAATCAAATTTACTCTTTCCTCCTAACCTCTATACCTGCCAACTTACCTATTACTGTTGAGGACAACATTATTGTCCTATTCCTTCATACTCACAATCTAAGTGCCATTCTAGATTCCTCACTATCCCTCACCTCCAATGTCAACTCTATTGCCAAAACCTATTGACTTCCCTTTGGGTAATTTTAAAAAAATTTTCCTCTGACACTGCTACCATATCTAATGCAAGCCTTTCTCATCTTACTTCTGGACTATGACAACAATCTTCTGTTGGAGCTGCCTGTTTCCAGTCTCTTCCCACTCCAATCCTTCCTTGATTTAGCCACCAAAGTGTTCTTCCTGAAGTATACAAGTCCAAAGATGTCACCTTGCTCCAACTCATTCGGTAAATAATGTTCCTTGTTGCTTCCAGAATCAAAACAAAATTTATCTTTTGACATTCAAGGCCTTTCTTTACCTAGTCCCTTCCTACCTTTCCCATCTGGATTTCTGTCTCATCCTATGGTCCAGCATTAGAACTGGACAATATATCAAAAGATGTGGAGCTCTCAGTCTTGCTAATTTGAATTTTTAGTTACCATACCTTCCCATTAGTGACATTAGTGAAAAAGAATAAATACACATTTTGACTATAACTAATTGGTGCCATTTTATTTGCTACTCCATGTGTATCCCATGAAGAAAGTAGGTCAAGATTTCGCATTAAGGTGAAATGGTTGCTTGTAATAGAAATTCACCGTATCTTTTCTTCTCTACATCTCTCTGTCTCCCATTCCTTCCCACCACCAATGTTATATAACCTTTTATTTTTCTGTGAAAGTCTTCATTAACTCTGAAGAATCAAATGCTGCCTACTCTCCAGTGCTTTCCATTTGAGTTCCCATCCCAGTGTGTTTTGCCCACTATTACACACCAGTGGTTAGTGCCCCTGTTTTATTTAAACATTTAATATCAAATTACCTTTTAGAAAGAAGGTTTTAATACAAAGATATGAGGAAAAAAGAAATTATCCATGCTTTCCTTCATCACCTGATACCACATTCTCCCCTATACCTCCTTCCTCCTAGATGGAGTGAGATTAGATTTAAAGGATTCTCTTCATAACGTTAATCTCATCAACTTCACTTCCAAATTTGGAATGGCCTCCAGCTGACTCAGTCCTCCTCACAAATACCTAAGGGGGTGGGGGCAGCTGGGTAGCTCAGTGGATTGAAGCCAGGCCTAGAGACAGGAGGTCCTAGGTTCAAATCTGGCCTCAGACACTTCCCAGCTGTGTGACCCTGGGCAAGTCACTTGACCCCCATTGCCTACCCTTACCACTGACTCAAATTTCTAACCTCTCAAAGATAAAGAGGTTGTAGATGTCTCCAAAACCCCTAAAAATAAATAAATAAAGCAAGAAAATAATAAATATAACAGAGACAGAAGCCACAAGAGGCCACATTGTGGTGGTTTTACAGAGAAAATAAAGGCCTGACACCTATCTCCCTACCAAGCATCTCCAGTAGTTCTCATCTCAACTGGAATACTCCCTGTCAGGAATAAAGACCATGTTACATTGGATTATTAAATGAGCCCAAGTTTCAGCTACACAGCCAACAATAGTTCTTCTCTTCAGTATGTGGTTAGCAAATCCAAACCAGTGATATGAGGTCTTTGAGTGCTCCATATTGGGAAGCAAGTTATTTCCTTTATACTTCATTATGCCTTTCCAAAAGCATCTTATTTTTCCTCCTCCCAGCGGAGACTGAATCATCCAAGCACACTCTGCATGCTCTCTAGGCTCCATTACATATAAAAATGTACATCTTCCTTTGGCTTGGAATTTGCTATGGTTGGGGGATTTGAAATACCTTCTCCTTGGTCATACTCTCTTCTCACAGTCTTCCTATCTTTGCCATGGCACTGTGAGATTGGAAAAATCCAGCTCCTTTGCAAAGATGGCACTTCTAAATTAGCAATGAGTACTGCTTTAAGATTAACTTCATCTACAAGCAGAGTTCTCAGACAATTAACATGGAATGCTTATAAGCTGGTTTTGTTTTTTTAAACCCTTATCTTCTGTCTTGGAGCCAATACAAGGCAGAAGAGTGGTAAGGGTAGGCAATGGGGATCAAGTGACTTGCCCAGGGTCACACAGCTGGGAAGTGTCTGAGGCCAGATTTGAACCTAGGACCTCCCATCTCTAGGCCTGACTCTCAATCTACTGAACTACCCAGCTGCCCCCTGTTTGACACATTTTTTTTAAAAAAAATCCCTTACCTTAAGTTTTAGAATCAATACATCGCATTGTCTCCAAAGCAAAAGAGCTGGGCAATGGGGCTAAGGGACTTGCCCAAAGTCATACAGCTAAGAAGTGTCTGAGGCCAAATTTAAACCCAGGACTCCTGTCTCAGTCTACTGAGCCACCTTGCTATTCCCTTGAAAGGGTAGCTTCTTATTGAAGGATTCCACATTCAGCTATCAAAGTGACCTTGCTAAAGCACAGGTCTGACTTTATCATTAACCCACTCACTAACCGCCAGTGGCTCCCTATTAGCTCTAGAATCAAATATAAATCCTCTGTGTGGCTTTTAAAGCATCTCAAAATCTGCCTCCCTGTCTATCTTCTTTTCTATTCTTCTTAAACTATTTTCCTCTTCACAAACTCTTTAATCTAGCTATAGTGGTTTTCTGTACCTTACATACAACAATCCTTCTCCAAACTGAGTCTGGAATTTCCTCACTCCTCACCTTCACCTTTTTTTTTTTTTCCCTTACAAGGCTAAGATCAAATTTTACTTTCTGCAGGAAACACATTCATACTTTCTCTCTGAGTTTACATGGGTCTTGTATGTCCATGGTTGTTTATATATTGTCTTTTTCAATTACAACATGAACCACTTTTAGGCAAGGACATCTGACTGTGATCCTCTTTGTGCTTTTCTTGGTGAAGATACTGGAATGTTTTGTTTTGTTTTGTTTTGTTTTTTCCATTTCCTTCTCTCAATCATTTTATGGATGAAAAAACTGAGACAGACAGGGTTAAGTGACTTGCCCAGGGTCACACATTTAGAAAATGTCTGAGGCCAGATTTGAACTGATGAAGATGAGTCTTCCTGACTCCAAGTCTGACACTCTATCTACTATACATCTAGCTGCCAATATTATTTTATTAATTTATCCAAATATTAAAAACTTACACATTGTAGTGTTAATTCTATCTTAATGCTATTATGTTCCATCAACTCTTGAAAATAATGTGGCATAATTTTTAACAAAAGGTATTTGAACCTTATTGAAGTAGGAGAAAGTCATAGGTCTCTAAGAGGCTTTAGCTTATCTCAATTTTGAATTTAAGCTGAAAAGGGACAGTGATTGTTCAAGTCAACAATGCACCAAACATCTCTTTAGTTCTCTTTGCCTAGGAAACACAGTGCTAGAGGCTAGAAAAGCAAAGACAAAAGAACTTTACCTTTACAGAATTTAACGGGGTGGGTAGAAAGAATACACATAAATTCAAAATAATTTAAAGAAGGAGAAAGTGCTAACAATGGGCTAGAGTCAGGGGAAGGTTTTTGGAGGAAGTGGTACCTGAGTTTTAAAGGATGAGGAAAATTACCAAAAAGTCTAGAGGAAGATGGAATGTGGGCCAAGCCTAAAGGACTAAAGGACCATTAAATTATGGGTACAACTTGAGGAAGGAATTAGCCTCCACTGTAAACAGGGAGAGATTGTAATTTCCAACCAAACTTTGAAAAGTAAAAGCAAGGAAAATAATACCCAGAAACTACCTAGTATATTTCTTTTTTGCTCTATTCAGCCCAGCCTTTATAAATAAATTAGCAGATTTCCCTGTTCACTTTTTTTCTTCTTCCAGCCAATGTTCCCCCATAGAAGAAATGGCAATAAAATGAAGGAGATTAATTCTCTTCACAGGTTCCCTAGCAGAGGTTGCTAACTTCCCATTTAAAGAAAAAAAGTGTCCAAACTCTAGGCAATCTCTAGCGTACACACAGGTTATGTCCCCAAAGTGTACCCTTTAGGTCGGTACAATTTGGAATTGGGAAAACATTTTTTTTTCCACATAAAATGAAATGTCATAAATCGTGGCTTAGTTCCAAGACTAGTTCCCCAAACCATGGACTAGAGCCACAGTAATAATGCCAGCCCTGAGAGCAGGAGGCTTCCCCTATAATAGGGATCAGGGACAGGCAATATGGTACAGTGGGAGAATTGTAACATTTGGAATCGCAGAAGTTGGGTTTAAATCTTGGCTTTACTGCTGACTACTCGGTGACCTTGGGTCACTTTCTTTTTTTTTTTTTTCTTTTTTTTTCCTTTTCCAGATTACATGTTGATGCAATTTTTAATAACTGTTTTCTGACATTTTGTGATCCATGTTTTCACCCTCCTTCCCTCTGTTCTCCCATTCCAAGATGACAGATTATATAATATGGGTTATGCATGTGCTATCACACAATACATATTTCCATGTTTGCCAAGTTGTGAAAGAAGACGTATGTCACTTAACTAAGAAAAAAAAACTCATGAAAGAAATAAAGTGAAAAATAGTATGCTTCAATCTGTATTCAGACTCCATCAGTTTCTTCTGGCGGGGGGTGGGTGGGTGGAGAACCTTTTTCTTCATGAGTCTCTTGGAATTGTCTTGGATCCTTGCATTGCTGATCATAGTTATCATTCGCTGTTGATCATTGTATGTTATTACTGTTACTGTGTACAGTGTTCTCCTGGCTCTATGCATTTCACTTTGCATCATTTCATATAAGCCCAGGTTTGGTTTTGTTTTGTTTTTTTATGATCATCTTGTTCTTCATTTCTTACTGGGTCAGTTTCTTCACATCTCATTGACTAAGTTCCTCATCTGTAAAATTAAGGGGTTGGAATAAGAGACTTTAAGGAGCCTATCAGGTCTAAGTTTGTGATTTAGAATCATAATTCCAACTCCAGAAAGAAGAAATAGACCAAAGAACCACTCTAAGCTAAATTCTGAAACAAGAGGTTCATCTTTGGAGCTTTCCTATTGCACTCAGCTACCTTCTTGTGGCCCGATGTCCTCATCCCCATGCCTCACCTGTCCCATTTCAGCAACATACCTAGCTAACTTCTACCTCAAAAACTCCCATGATATCAAGCAATGCATTTATATACACTTCCTCCAACCAATGGAAAATGTTATTGGTCAGATACACATCATATTGGTTTGTTGTAAAAAAAGAAATTTAGGGATTGATTCATTCACACTAATTTGTGAATTATTATTATCTCCTATAGCCCCTTTCCAAAGAATACATTTGTTAACCTCAAAGATCTCTGTTTGTTGGAAACTTAATGCAGATAAGTCACAATATCATAGAGTTAAAATTGGAAAGACCCTGGAAGCCATTGTGTCCAAATATTTCATTTTACAGATGAGGAAATTGAGTCTGAGAAAGGTTAAGTGACATCTTCAGGGTGAGTCATCTAGGAAATATCAGAGGTGAGATTTGATCTCAGGTCTTCAGTTCAAACAATATAAAGGAAGATGTTAGGAGGAGAGAGAAAATGCTTGATCTTAGATCCTCTAGTTTTTGCTTTCCATGGCTTCCTCTGTTTCTCCACTTCTGTATAGAAGTTCCAGCCCCATTTCCATTCCTTAGCAGCACCCATAAAAATAGTAGGAGCTACAAGAACTGGAGGATGTCAGGGGTAACTCAGGCAGCATTAGGAGTTGGGACTGGCTGTCATTTGTATGCATGGGTCATTTGTTAGTTGCCTATCTATAAATCTAGGCTGCCTACTTTCCAGAAGCTGATATTCTCTCTGTAAAGGTCTTCAGGGAAAGAGATTCAGTAATCATTCCAGGGTCAAACTATCTTTAAGACAGTTTTCACTATGCTACCCTGAAGTGGAAGAGAATTTGGTTCATCTGAATGCTTATATTCCTGCCTCTGAGAACAATTATAATAGAAAGAAAACAGCCTGTGGTCTAGTCTTTTGGTCAAAGACTCATGCAGGGAGTAGTCTTTCAAAATTAGATGGACTGTGCCCATCTGATGCTATCAGTGTCTTTCAGTGGGAGCTGGAATCATTAACTTTTCCCTCAGTGATTTATTTTCTGCTTGTTTTCTTTGGTAAAGAAAACCTAGTGGCCCTCATCATTCTCACTTGATACCTTCAATAATGCATAGTTTGCTCCCTTCACCTGAAGGGTTTGAACATCAAGAAGGAGGTCTTGGCCTTGCTAGGTCTTGTGAATTTTGATTTCTTTTTCTGTGTGAGATGCTAGAATAAAAGAGGCTGTGAAACAAAGTCTAATAAAACACAGAAGAGTGAATTTAGAAGAATCAACTTAAATGTAATATGGCCTGATAATAAGAGGAAGCAAGGTGTCATATATAGAACGCTGGTCTAGAAGGAAGGAGGACCAGTTAAAATTTCACTTCTGACATATGCTGGCTATGTAACCTAAGGCAAACAAAGCTTCTCAATGCTAAAGGGAAATCTCTACAAGGCTAAGAGAACCTCTTGTAGAGAGGGTAGCCAGCTATATGAGTAGAAATTTCCTAATATCAATAAAATAACAGGTTTAGTCCAATATTTCTATCCCAATGGCCTGCCTTTGGGGGACAAGGGAGAATTCTAGAAGGTGACTATGATCACAGGAAGAAGGGATCCCTGATCAGTATGATCCCTCCCATTGTCTCTCAATACTAAACTAATTTTTAGAAATCTCTCTCCCTCCTTCTCTTCTTCCTCCATCCTTCTCTTCCCTTTTATCCTTTCTCTGCTGTTATATTCTCTTTCATTTCCTTCTTCCCTTCCTTTCCACATTCACATTTTTCTTCTTAATTTTCCCTTTCTTCCTCCTTCTACCTCTTGCCTCTCTCCTTCCTGACCTATCCTTCCTCTCCCCTTCTATATGCTTTCCTCTATTCTTTTCTACTCTTCTCTTTTCCCTCCTTTTATTTCCATTTCACCATCACCCTCTTCCCTCTCTCTCTTTTTAGTACTCTACCTTTTCCTTACCCCTCTCTTTTCTCTTGTTCCAATTACTCCTCCCTCCCTTTCCTTCCCCTTTCTTCCTTCATCTTCCCTATCCCATAATCCTTCACCTCCCTCTCCCTCCCTTCTCTTTTCTTCTCTCTTTTTCTATACTCCCTCTCCTTCATTGTCCATCCTTTCCCTCTAAAACAATTATGTCATCATTATGGAAAAAAGCAGAATATTATATTACAAAGTGGTGTAATAAATCCAGAGCCTGAGAACCTGGGTTCGAACCCCAGTTTTGCCACATAAACCTTTATGACACTGAGTAGGTCATTTAACTTCTTTGGTCCTTTGTTTTCTTCTGTAAAACAATAGCATGACATTAGACACTTCTCTGTTCTTCCTTCTGTGGTCGGTGATTTACAATATATGAAGTTTTATGGAATTTTCACCTCTGGTGTGAGGGCTTGCCAAGCTGTCTTTAGGTCTGCTCATCTGCCTTTCATCCAACTCTCACCTTTGGCTCTAAGAAGTTGTAGCATGCACAACAGCCACATCCTGATAAAAATCATCTTGGTAGATGAGCTAAAACCAGGTTGAGGATAGCTTATAGGTCTCAAACCTGTCAATGAGTTAGGGGGATGTCTTCTTCAAGCAAATGAAGACTTCCCCCAGAGGAAAGGGTAAGTGAAACAGTTTGTTCCAACAGCCTTGAAGGTGGCCAAAGTAGGCTCTATAGAAAGCTTGGAGCTTAGTCAGACATCAAAAATGCCAAGGTCATCCACTATATGCCATATCTTACCAGTCATCCTGATTATTGTATTGCTAGTGAACTTTGATATTCTGGAAGAAAGAATGAAGCTGAAAGCTTTGTGCAACCCTGTGTCACTTAAATCCAATTCACCCCAGGATGTCATTAGTCCTCTTCTGAACAAAGGTCGTGGAATTTAAGAACAAGCCATTTCACTTCTCTGTGACTCAATTTCCTCATCTGTAAGATAGAAGAATTTGTTTTTTATCATCTCTGAGATCCACATAGCTCCAAATCTGTGATAGAGTAGAAAGATAAAAGGAAATTTCTAGAAACATTATCTAGAGAAGACAGAAAAAGGAGAGATGCAAAATGACTGAAAGAATCAGCCTCATCCTTCAGCTTGATCCTTCCTTATAAACATTAGCAATGTTCAGCTGCTGATTGTCCAAAAGTATCTAATAACTAGTTAAATACAGTTGATTGGGTATCACATCTAGGTGAAAAGAGGAAAGGGAATTCTTTATAAGGCTGACTTGAAAACTAATGAGAGTCAAAGGCACCTCATTATAATGTGAAATAAGGAAGCAAGAAGATGGGAAGAGGCCTCTAAGAATTCATGACTGGAAGAAGATGGTCAAAAATTCACCAGAACAGATGATAACAAGAGGTATTAAGAAGATCGACGGGAGAGTGAGGACAGAGAATCTCTTCTAGATCAAGCATTTAGGGCAAGTTGAATAAAGAAATGGTCTCCAGGAGTGTTATGATGTTTGTCTTTTTGGCATAGATAAGTGATTACTACATATGTTCAAAGTACTGTATAATCCCTTGAAAGAGAAAATGACAGAGGTTCTTAACTTTTTGAGTATATATAATAGATGTTTAGACAGCCTGAAAAGTCCTTTGAATCCCAGGAGCAGAGTAATCTTCCAGATTATGAAGACTGCTAGGTCATGGTGGAGGAGGGACCCAGAAGGGAATTAAGGAGTGAACCAAGAAACATCTCCCCTGTGCCTCAGTTTCCTCATCTATAAAATGACATGGTTGTAATAAATGACATCTTTTCCAATTATATATCTATAATCTTATAGGACCTAGGGAAGGTACAGGAAGTTTTTCCAATAAAGGAA
Source organism: Gracilinanus agilis (assembly GCF_016433145.1). Lineage (NCBI taxonomy): Eukaryota > Metazoa > Chordata > Mammalia > Didelphimorphia > Didelphidae > Gracilinanus > Gracilinanus agilis. Next base: position 45,454,515 of record NC_058130.1, read on the forward strand.
CTTTATAGGAGGCAGCAGAGGCTTCCATTCCAAGGAAGAGTGTAAAAATCCACAGGTGCCATCAGGAGAGAGCTTATCTAGTAAGCATCTTATGGTTCCTCCTTGTGGATGGACATTAATTTGTTTATATATCCCAATCACTTAGCATCATGTCTGTCACTTAATAGGCGCACAATAAGGTCATGGTTTGTTGAGGACTGACTAATTTATTTGAGTCAAAGGAAAGAAAGAAAAGAAGTGATACCTATTGATTGTAAGAGAGAAGTATTTGGGTTTTTCCAGGTCATATAAACATGGCATGTCAAAGAACATTCCAAGACTGGTGAAAACCAATGACCCAATGGGGTGAGTCATGTGGAGACAAATGATATTTCATGATGGAACCTAGCAATGCTAAGGGATTATAAAATGTTGGATGAGAAACTAAAGATTCAGAGGTTCCAGTAATGTTTTTATCACTGGTACAAATTGAAGGCAGGCATTTCTGAAAGGAAAAGCAGATTGAATATACTAACAAATGGCTTAGAAGATGTCTAAGAATGGTATTTGTATTGGTGGATTGTGACTGAAAATATAGAAATTTGGGGGCTGGAATGAGTGAGGTATACCTAATAAAGGTCAACCTTGAAAATCTAAACAAAAGGATTTGAAACTAAGAAGGGATGAGTAGGTCAAAAAAACTGCCCCAATATTTCTTTCATAGGGAGATATTATAGAGAATAGCTGGAAGATAGGAAAAAGGAGACAGTAAAAATATCTGCTTCTTTATGAGAAATAGAACACATGGAAGCCAGAGATAAAAACCCATGTCCTCAGGTGTCTGTACCCAAATGAGCAAAGTATGTGTCATAAGAAATTAATTGGAGATTGTAAAGGAAGAAGACAAATTTGACAATAGATAATACTAGGAATCAGGGAAATGGAATTCAGCTCTGGAATATGGCTTGACAATGGAGAAACAGTAGGATACAATAGAAAAGGCTCAGGATTTGAAATCTGAGGCATGGGATTTGGAATCCTAGGTTCAATTTCCTGCTGTGCTATTTAATGCCTCTTTTACTTTTAGCAAATACCTTCTGGGCCTCAGTTTCTTCATCTGTAAAATGAGGAGGTTGGACTCACCAATTTCTAAGGTCCTTTTCAGGTCTTCATTTATAACACTATGAAAAGAATGTCATTATTCAAAAATAACAGAATTGCTAAAGGACAGAGGATGAAATCATGTTCTGCTAAGTTCTATTCATATGGGAATAGAGAGGCATGAAGTGGTGTGATATCCACTCAACTGCCTTTAATCAGTAATTAGTAGGTACTTGTCAAATGGCAGCCAAGCATAGCTGATGTATATAAAGAAGGATCAAGCTGAAATTTCAATCAAATAATATGAAATTTAGCGTGGGTGAACATTAACCTATAAAAAAGCCCCATATTTGTGATGCTTACTTTTTGATTCCAAATGAGTCAAGGTATGAAGAAGGGGAAGGTAATTCATCTCAAAGATGTCTAGGAATTATAGTGGATCACAATATGTATCTATCAGTAATTCATTATAGCGGTCAAAAAAGTTAACGTGAGACTAGGCTTCATTCACTAAAAAATGTTGCCTAGAATAAGGGAGGTTGGAAATGCTCCTCATAGTTTGGGCATATGAGTCTATTATATATGGTTGGTCCTAGTTGCTACATTTTAAGGGAAAAAATTGACAAGCTGCAATAATTGAGGAAAAGAATGCCCAAGATGGTGAAGAGTGCCAAGGACATGCCATATGAAGATCCATTGGAGTTTGGTTTGTTTAACTTGGAGATGAAAAGTCTTAAGGAGTGTATGTTTTCTAGTCTATAATGAAGAACTGTCATGAGAAATAGATATTAGACATATTCTACTTTGTCCCATGAGGGAAATTTTGGAGGTTATATGGGAGAATTGCAAAGAGACAGACTTCAACTCACTTATAAGGAAACATTTCTTAACAGACTTTCCCAAGAGTTAGTGGATACCCTGTCACCAGAGGACTTCAAGCAAAGGCTAATCTAAGAGTCTGTGATTCTATAATTCCTATAACCTGTGAAATCCCATTCATGATGAATGCTATTTGACTGCTTTCAAATTTTGTGAATGTCTTTTGATTTGTCTTTGTTGAATCAGTAAAAGAAATAAAGAGAATAGTCTCAATTCCTTGTCCAAAGTTATCCTATCAAGTGGTCTCTAACTAGCCTAGGAAGAAGGAAATTGTCTTCCTTAAATAGAGCTCAGCTGACTCTTCTTCTCTTCTGACTATTTTTTTTATTACAAACTAGGTCCTCTCTAGGCCAATCTCCCCTTTTCAAAAGAACTTTTTCCTTCCCTTATGTCCTTTATTTGTCCTTGGCTTCCCTTCTTCCTATTGGTCTTGCTGCTGAGTGGTCCTTTGATGATGACCTAAAGGAATTTCTCACACTTTCTGGCTTTTCTTTATTACTTCTAAAGAATTATTTGGTTCTTCCCCAAGTCATATTTCCTGTAGTCTGTATCCTAGTGTTTATTGTAAGAGGATAAGAAAAAAGCAGAGAATTCACCTCATAAACTCTCTGTTCCCTACTTCTAAACATTCAATAACTTTCCAGGCAGAGAATAAGTGGCGTAGATTTTTTTCTCTCTCTCATCTTTCTCTGATTTATTTTGAGGACCTGCATTCCAATTTTTCCCCATATATTATAGTTTTATTATTATTATTATTTATCTCGGCCTGCAGCATTAAGACCTTTGTCTGCATTTGCTCTTCTGCGAATTTCACAAATAAATCACTTGAATATATGTTATGTTCTTCTAATCTCTTTTGATAAGCTTTAGCCTCTAAATATTATAGAATATTATCAAATCATGCTAAAAAACTGATAATGTATTCAGCAGGCAAATAAAATAAAGGAACAGTTATTATCACCACAAATCATATAACACACAAATACAGCCACCATGAAATGGTACATTCTTTAGAACATAATTGCTAACAAAACTGGTATAAAGCATGCACCAAGAATAACATCATCATAACTCTCAGAACACTTTGTATCTTCCTTCGGAGCATATCCTATTGCATCTTGTAGCATAGTTATTTGTGTATTTATTTCTTGGTTTCCCTGATAAATCGGGAATTCCCCGGGGGTCAGGGACCAGAGTTCATTCATTTTTTTTTTTTGTATCACCCTTCATTCCTGGCACATTGCCTTGCGTCTAGCTAATGTTGAATTAACATTTGCTGAAAGAGAATTATATCAGTCCCATTTCAAAATGCCACGTAGTTCAAAAGAGAGAATCACATATAAAGCTGAATACCAAAGCCTTCCAGGAAAAGCATATAAACAGACCAGCAGATAGCGATGATGAAAATAACGTCAGCCATAGCCTGAGTAAAGAACTGCAAAAGGATTAAGGGATAATAAAATATAAACTCAATATTTTGTGGTTCTTCTTCAGTCATGTTCAACTCTTTGTGACCCCTTTTTGGGTTTTCTTGACAAAGATCCTGAGTGGTTTTCCATTTCCTTCCGCAGCTCATTTTACAGATAAGGAAACCGAGGCAGACGAGGTTAGGTGGCTTGCCTTTCCATGGTCAGTAAGTGTCTGAGGTCAAATTTGAGCTCAGTTCTTCCTCCCTCCAGACCTGCTACTCTAGTCTTCCTTGAAACGACACAATAATCCTGTTTTTCAGTCCAAATATGGTTCACGCTTTCTTTCCCATTGTTCCATTTTTTCGTCCTGGGTTTCTATATTTTGAGAATAGTGAAGAGTAGGGGAGTGGGTGAAGGACTTTATATGTCACCAAGATACCGACTCTGAATCTATATTCCAAGAAAATTATAAAATCGAATCAAACTCTTCTGGTTCGGAGGATGCCCCAGAGAATAGAGAGCTGACCTCGGTGTCAAGAAGGCCTTAGTTCAACTCTGGCTTCAGGCACCTGCTGGCCATGTGACCTTGGGGAGATCGCGTGACCCTGAGTGCCGTGGGCAACTCTCTGTAACTCGAGTTACCTCACAGATGTGGACCTGCATTGGTAGATTCAACAACTAGCATTTAATTAAATATTTGCTATATATCGAGCACTAACGGGGGAATTCCTTACCCTGAACTCCATCCACTGATGAAATCACAGGTCTGATGATGTTTTAAAATGCCAAATAACTAGCTTTAACCAAGTTGACAGTTAATTAGTCAGTTCTAGGATAGAATAAATTAAACTTGTTTTGCTTTTATGAAAACAGACTCAATTTGTTGCTAAAAATAAATCTGTAATATGGACTATTGCTTATCTTGTATATACTTATATATGTGTAGATATATTTTGTGTATATATTTATATCTGTCCATATACATAGTTATGTATATAAAAATATATATAATACATCTATACGTAGGGAATAGGAGATTGCTTGTCAGAACCTGGCAGCAAGAGTTTGGATGAAAGCTATATGTTCCAAAAATATATAAATACACAAATATAAAAATAAAACTTGATTCTACAAAACGTGGACAAAAACACTCCATGTACAACATATGTGTTTCTGTTCCTATTAGGAAAAGAACTAACTCTTGGTAATTACCATTTGTGTGGGTGGTTATGGCTGAAAAGACCAATTTAGGCTCAACAGTGCTTTCCACTCTGAACAATCCTGAACGCTGCCCCTTGATTAGCCTCAGCAGCCATTAGCTGGAGAGTTTATCGTTGTTTGTAACTCTCTCTCTAAATGGGCATGAATAAGGTCGGGATTTGGCACAGGGTTATATAGCTCCTTGTTAGAGGCTCAGAATCTCTCTGAGGGCACCTGATAAATACATGCACATATTTTTTTTTATCAAATATCTGTGATGTTCCTTGACTGTTTGCCCTTGTAGCCCAAAAAGCGGATTTATTATTTTTAAGTTATCATTCTTTAGGATCTCCTCTTGCCTTTCTAGAACCCTGGTCTGATGTCCCTAATGGAAATGATCTTCCACCCCTACCCTGAGCTCCTACAGGCACTCATTCAGCACTTATAATTTATTTTTTTTAATGGGATCTCTTCATGTGTGAACTTCTTATCACCCCCAGAGAGACTGGAAACCCCTAGAGAACAGGAGCTAAGTCTTATTCATCATTGAATCCCTTGGCAGTGATGGGCAAACTACAGCCTGAGGGCCAAAGGCAGCCCCCTGAAATGTTCTATATGGCCATGCGACATTATTCCTAATATGATGAATACAATGAGTAGGATAAACTACGATGAAACTTCAAAAGAACTGCCTTAGAAACAGACTGACAGATGAGCATTTCCTTTCCTTTGGCCCCTCTTTAAAAAGTTTGCCCATCACTGCCCTACACTTTTCACAGGGCTAGCAGAAGCCAATAAATGTTTTCTACTTGACAATGGAATGAGATGCTTGTCTGGGTTGCCTCACTGCAAGGCATAACTCTGGATCTCTTCATCTGTATTAGCAGAATTAAGGATGCTAATGTTCAGTTAGTTGATAGATAAAAAGGCAGTTGGTATAGTGGGAAGAATACAACAAACCTTAGTCTACTATTAATCTACATCTAATACTAATTAGATTTGTTACATTGGAAGAATCACCTTACCTTTATGGACTTCAATTTCCTCGTTTCCTCATTAATAATCATAGCTAATATTGATATAGCACCTACTATGTGCCAGGCATATATAGCACTTAAAAATATTAATAATAAATTAATAATAAAGGTTTACAATTATTAACTCATTTAATCCCCACAACAACCCTGGGAGGTAGATTCTAATATTATTCTGATTTGAAAGATGAAAAAACTGAGGCAAACAGGAGTTGATTCAAGTAATAGAATGAAAGTTCTGAGGCCGGATTCAAACCTAGAGCTTCTTGATTCTAGGCCCAGTGCTCTATGTACTGTACCATGTAGTTACCCCTTTAATAACAGGGCTACATTAAATGACCACCATATTCTTTCCCAATTCTAAAGTTCATTGATTCTGTGATTTTAAGAAATCAAGATGGCTAGAAAGCAAGGACATTGAAAAAGGAGGGAAAAAAGAGTTTTCATGACATTGCTTATGAGGGATATTTCTTTCCCGTTAGGCATTTCTCTCCAAGTCAAACTACTCATCACCTACAAGGCTGTAATCTCAGGATTTACAATTATAACGTTCTTTCTCTTCCTTTCCTCTCTTCCAACAGATCTGGAAAACTTCAAAACACGAACAAGAAGTACGGTATCTGTCCGCCAAGGTCAAGGGATGGTGCTACTGTGTGGCCCCCCTCCTCATTCTGGAGGTAAATTCTATAGCAAAGTCCATTTTTGCCCATCAGTAACCCACTCTTCATCCTGTCAAATGTTCTTCCCTCGACTGGCACCAGCTCAGGGTGGGGAGTGCAATTTGTAAAGATTTCCATGATCCCTCAGGGCAGAAGAGAAATTATTTTGGGTGCCCATTGTAATCAGGATGTGAAAATGTCAGATTGTGGAAATGTTCCATCCCACTTAATATCTACCTGGCATGAGGAAAAATGACACCTGAGTAAACCTCTGTCAAAGACATCTTTCTGGATGGAGTGAAATAGCTAATGCTGTCAATATTTATTATTGACTTAACATGGTGTTGGCAGGAAGGCACTATTTTCTTTTATCTATAGAATCTGGTTTTGGTTAAGATAAAAGCAAGAGCGTCTAGTAACCAGAGCAGCCAGGAAATCTTTAGGAAGACCATATTCTGTGACTAACAATGGGATGGAAAAGGAAAAGCTATAATGTGACTCAATCGATATGAGTAAGATAGATATAATTATACTTCAATACTTAATTGTGGAAATGTCAGATAAATGTGGTGATAAGATATGATCATAGATCTAGGGCATTAGAAATCATTGAATTCAATCTTCTCATTTTACAGAGGAGAAAACAAAATTACAGAGAGGTTAAGTCATACAGATAGTAACTATCTGATATAAGATTTGAACCTGGGGCTTGCTGAATCCACACCCAAATACCCAGTTCATTATGTCATCCTACTTTAAAAAAAAAAGGGAAGTGACTTGACCAAAGTGACATATGTAGCAAAAGGAAATTGATGAATTTTAACAAACTCCTGTGACTCCAAATTCAGTACCCTTCTCCCATATCATGACACTCCTGCAAATAATGAAGAATGGACAAAAAAAGATTAAAAGTCCACTTGAATAGGGATTTTTAAACTGGTAGTGTTGGTGAATTTTTATTATGTTGATAAGTATTCCAATGTAATTGATTTCCTTTCTAATGCCATGCATTTTCCTATATACATTTAGATACATTATTCTGAAATAGGATCTGTAGGTTTTACTATAATGCCAAAGGTGTCTATGACCCCACAAAGAACCCCTGAACCAGTCTTGGAAAATGGAGGATTGATCATTCAGATTAAAAATCAACTCTGGGTAATCAAGACCAAAGGTAGTAGGTGAATAAGGTGTTAATGTTGATGATGATAAAATCATAATCTTAGAGCTTGAAGGGAATCTTAGACACTATCTAGTCTAAGCCCCTCATTTTACAGTTGATAAAACTGAGGCTTACAGAAATTAAATGACTTGCCTGAGGTCTCATAGGTAGTAAATAGCAATTGGGATTTGAACCCACATCTTTGGACTATAAATTCAACACTCTTTCCATTGTGCTCCAAGGTTACTTCACTGACAATGAAAAGTTCCCATTTATATAGCACTTTAAAATCATTCTCCATATAACATCTCCTTAGTAGCTCACAATATCTTGGGAGGGTAGACATCACATCCCCACTGTAAAACTAAGAAAATTGAGGTTCAGTGGATTTACTTATCATTAGGCTATGTAGCTAGTGGGAGCCCAGGGCTAGGTTTGTACCCATTACTAATTATGGACCTGCTTCTGATGACCCTTCTTCTCCATACCTCCATGGGGCTAGTAAGGTTTCCTGTCAATCCTGGCAGCCACTGGCAGCCACTTTACTTCAATAACTTGGCAATATGCCTTTAATCTTTTGTCCTGTTTCAAATGTCACAACTTTTTTCAGCCTCAGTTGAAGTTTCAAGGAGGGAAAAAGTTAGCAAATTAATGATTTAGCATCCTTTTGTGATTTCAATGGCAATTTTTCAAATGCCACTGTGTGTTAGCTGACTTGAAATACTGCCTGGATTCCTATTTCTTAGAGAGGGAACAAAAATCTGACCTTTTTCAATATGTTTGAGTTGCAGAACTCTTGCATTCATTCTCTCCAATTTAGTCACTCCTTAAATATGAAAACATCTTTTGTCAAGACCAGCCTCACATTTAATTCTGAGATGTTAATGTAAATGAAAGGATAAGACATGACTTTGCTAATTGATCTTCCTTGATGGAGTCACTGTATTAAATAGTAATAAGCATGAGACTAATTTCAGAAATGAGATGAATAATGAAAGTATCCTAAGAAAAACAAGCTAGGTGTAAGGCTGTATTTAGGTAAGGAAAAGCATGAAAAAATCATAGGCATATGAAAAGTGAGGAACCCAAATTCTTCTTCCTGCTCTCAGACAGGAAGACATGAAAAAGCTACACCAAGGTCTCCTAGAATGTATATTTCTTTCCTGGCAGCTGCTCAGTTACTCTAAAATCCTGTTCCTTGAGCTGTGCTGACATTCCTGACAGTTGTGATGGTGAAAGACAAGGAAATAGAAATTCACATCATGAGCTTCATTAGAAACAACATCAACAGTAGCTACATGGGCAAGAAGAGGAAGGAAAATATGGAGACAAAGAAAATCAGGTTCAAAAATTGGAAGAGGTCATCTCATAGATAGAAGCCACTTTTTTTTTTAAAGGAAACTGAATATTTTTTATGAACTTTTCCACTCCCCCCTTACCTTATCCCTAGGAACCTGAAATCCACAAATGTGAATTGTATAATAGGAATTCTTTCATTGGGTCTGTGGTGTGTGCATCTCCCTGCCTTGAGACTGGCAGGCTCACTGAATTACTGGGCTCACTGAGCATTTTAGTCCAAGCATATGGCATCCCTGTTGTAATCATAAGAGATCAAGCAGTGGAAGGAAATGAGTCAGCCTTTTATTCTATCAGCATGGTACTGAGAAATGGCATGAAATCCATTGTAAGCAATGCTGTGTGTCCCATTTTGACTGCAGTGTCCTGTGTCAGGCCACTTCGGGGTAACAGAAAAATGCACAGCAATTAATCTATTTTGAAATGAGTTTCAGTCAGCAGGTATTTCTGGTAATCTCACCATCACTGTTTGGCTTCTCATCTTACAGGACTCTATTGTATGTATCTTGATTCAGATTCTACCTTATTAAATAGATTTCACTATTTTGACTTGGCCCCTAGAAAGTTTTTAAAACACACTCAGTTTGTTGTTGGTGCTCCTTCATAGGAGAAGTGCAAAGAGGTTTTAGAGAGTTGGGTGATGCTAGGGATTTTTCTCACTTGTTTTTAAACAGCTACTTATTTAACCCCAGGACTTGATGGTCTCCCAGCTACACAAAGCTGAAAAGAAACATAGGAGCCATAGGGCTTCCAAGACAAGTTGATTTTTTATTTTTTATTTTTATGCAATTGTCCTCTTGCATGTAAATTAAAGGAGTTTCAACAAGAGTATCCACTGTTTGGGACTGTCGAATGGATGGTAGCATCCATTTGAGAGAAAATTCCATGTCTCTTGTTCAATCACAGAAGAGTTCTTCAGGAACCAACCATGGGAATAGTCTTTGAAAGAAATTAAAATGTAAATTGAAAGAAATTTCCATGGAAAGAAAATTAAAATGGAAGAAATTAAAAATAGCTACAAGGATGTCGATATAGTAGATAAGCATGTGGAAAATGGGCAGTAGTGCTGAGAGGGGTACACCCAGAAATTTTGCCTTAGATATCAGTATATAATCCTTTTAAAATCCCCAAAAGATCCGTCCTGATGTAATGAAGAATGAATTGACTGCAGTCAGGAAAACTTGAGTATTGAGTCTAGTATCTGACACATACTGACTGTGTGACCCTGGGCAAATCACTTAAACTCTTAGTACCCCAAGGAGCTATCTAAGACTATATTAAAGGGCAGGTTCTCATCTGCATCAATACAGGCAATTTCCTCAACTAGTCTCTCTACAGGAATGAAATCACAGTCTACTCCAAAATAAATATAGAAGAGCTGTTAATACACATAAACACTGGAAAAGTCTGTTGTACCATTGATCTTCATAATGGCTCTGTGAAACAGATTATACTTACTCACATTTTACAGGTGAGGATACCAATTCTGGTCATTTCTGTCTCACAGGATGGTTGTTTCAACATGTGAGGATCAAATGAGATAATGCATATATAACCTGCGCATGACATCTGATATCTCTTTTCTTGATGTGACTCGATTTGTTTCTATCTTTGTCTATTTCTGTGCATTCCACACTCTTTCATTAGCTTACTCAACCTGAAGTTGAACAATGGCAGATGACGAGATTTCCAGAGGAGGTAGTCCTACTGCTAAAATATATTTCATCAGAATTTGGGGGCATATTATATTCCTGCTTCTTCTACACTTTTATACTCTACCTTCTGAGCCCACACCAATATGTTTTCCATTTAACAAATAAGACAAGATAGTGCCATTAACTTGTAAAATATGCTAAAGAGAAGGCAAAATAAAAATATGAATAGAATAATATTTCACCCCATAAATGAGGTACATACCATTCTACCAAAGTACACAGTGTCCATGAGGAAGAGCATATATAAATTTAAAAATTATTACAGAGAAGTACCTTCAAAGGGACATGTATCTCTGGATTACTGGCTTTAATGTACCTTGACTCCCTGTGGAAGAGCCTGTGCAATATTGCATTGTTGATAAAGGTTGTTCCTCCATTAATGATTTTTTTTCCCTTCCTTCCTTACCTTCTGCTGGATACTCTGATCAGACCTCTCCTCTTTCAGCCTGCCTAGTTAGACAATCTTAAAGCCAAAAGTAGAAGCCCCAAAGCTTGGGATCTGCAGGGCTTTAACAAGTCTTCATTGAGAGATTTCCACTTCATAGTCAGTAGGTGGCAGTGCCAGAAAATGTGGTGAAACCTTTCTATTCATCTCTTCCCAGAGACATTATTTGCCTCTCATAAATATTCTGAAAAGCTACATAAATAGCATTATTCAAGGTTACCACATTAGCCTATACTTGTGCATGGTGGAAACAAATGAAGCATGTCCCAACTGCTTTCAATCTCAGAAATCAGAGAAATCAGAAATCAGCTCACAACTGATTCAACATGGCATATTCGTCAGTTCTAAGCACTTTGCTTTGGATATAGTTCTGATATAAAGGAATACTTGTTGAATTATATAGCTATAGAGATTACATAGGCAGTAACTTCATAGAACTGTATAGAATTTCAGAATTATATGGTACCTCAGAGAAAAGATGATCCATCCAATTCTTAAACAAATATCCTCTCAACAATGTGCTAGGCAGATGGATATCTAGCCTTTGCTTGAAGACCTCAAGTAAGGTTAAACTTAGGCATTCAATTGTCAATTATATCACTAACCAGTACAAAGTTTTCTCTGTCATCAAGCCTAATTTTTCCACTTTGCACCTTTCCCCCATCTGTCCCAGTTCTGGAAAGAAGGTAAACAAAGCTAATCTCACTATCACATGGCTATCTTTCATATACTTGAATATAGCTATTATGTTCCCTTTATCTCCTTTTCTCTAGGAGAAATATTCCCAGTTATTTCGACCAGTCCCCAGTGATGGCAAACCTTTTATAGACCGAGTGCCCAAGCTGCAACCCTCAAGCCCCATGTGAGCTCCCTGTCTTATTCCAGACAGGGAAAGGATGAAGTCCTCCCATTGGGCTGATGGGCAGAAGGGGGAGTGATATGAGAAATGTCCTCAGGCCCACTTGGAGAGAGGAAGGGGAGCAGTCCCCTCCAGCACCAGTGCTATAGGTTCACCAACACAGCCATAAGGCATGAATTTGAGGCCTGTTATCATTCTTTTTGCCCTCCTCTGGATCTTCTCCAGCTTATCAAGGCTCTTCCTAAAATGTCCTTCTCAGAACTTAACACAGTTCTCCAAATGTGTACTGGCCAGAACAGAGTGCAATAGCGCTATAACCTTTCTCATTCTGAACACTACATTTCTTTTAATGCAGTCCTTTTAAAACAACATTGGCTTTTTTGACCATCATATCAAATAGTTAACTCAATTAAGCCACATTTCTACCCATATATTTCAATTACAAGGATATTTACTGAATTTTGCTACAGAATTGAAAAGAATAACACAGTTAAGATCTAGCAGACTTTGATTTTACTCTTAACTCTCCTATTAACTCATATAGGATTTTTGACACATTATTTCAACTCTCCGAGCCTCACTTAACCTCATCTGTAAAATGAGTATAATAGGTTCCTGGATTTGAAAATGAAAGGGACCTTAGATAGCTTCTAGTCTTGTCTTCATTTTTTAGAAAATGAGGAGATTAAGGCTTAGAAATAATTTTCCCCTTTATACCTTATAAAAACATTTTGTGGATAAAAGGGAATAACAGCTATTCTGTAGTTGTTATTGCTATTGTTGCTCATGGTGGTGACGTTAACATCATCAACATCAATCGTTATTGTTATTATACAGCAAAGATCTGAAGCATAAATTATATTTAGAAAAGTTCAAGTTTCTAATCAATTCATGATATTATCACTTAGGATTAACTTAATTGTTTTATTATAATCATATCTGAGATCAGAGAAAAACAATGACCTTTTCATCTTCATATATACTACATTCAAATAACAAGCTTTAAGTAAACAAGTGGTGGTTTTCAGATAGATCTCCTGAGATAGTCATAAGAAATTTACATCTATTATTAACCTAATGTGGACCCCATCTAGCCCTGTTAATTTACTTTTTCACCAAAATACTAATTAAGCATTTCTCTAAATATTTAAAAGTTATCACTTTAAAATTCAACATAACAGCTCAACACTCTTTCTTAGGGTCTACTCCTTTCAAGGTCCACACTATACAGGTATCTATAGGTTCACATTTTCTTTTCATTTTGTATAATCTGTGTTTGTAATCTAGTACCAAAGGGAAAAAAATAAATATGTATCCCCAAAAATTGACTTCTTTTTTAAGGAAAATTCAAATTTTTGATGAAATAAATATTTTAAGGGACAAAAAAGAAACTATTTATATCATTAGTCCTGAAAAAGCATTACTAGTTACTGTTGTAATTACTGGCACTTTCTACAGTCAGATTAGCTTTCAATTCAAGTCAAAGAAATTAGAATTCATTAACCAGCTACTGTGCCATTGACTGTAGGCACTGGATATACAAAATAGAGAGAGAGAGAGAGGGAGGGAGGGGGGGAGGGAGGGAGGGGTATTAAAGGACTTATTCAATGATCTTCCTATCCAACTGACTGCCATAATCCAGGTAACATGTTTTCACCTAGTTTATTTTTCCAAAGTGAATGATTAAATTCATCTCTTTCACATTGCTATGAATTTTCCTGAAGAGTTTTTACCATATTTGGGACTACATGCTATTATTAAGTCATTTGTGAATAGCGGCAATAGGGAAACTTCATTTTCAATCAAAAATCTTCTGGTTTGGACTCATCACAGAATGTCATCCATAGTAGGATTCTATATTCTTTGCACATCTCAATCAGTAGTGTCAACATAAAGATGTGATTGCCTGAAGAAAATCAAATTTGAAAGTCATTGTCCCAATTTGTTAACCCTTGTTTAGGATCCCAATAGAGAAAGGACTGATTAAACTCACCTTTATATTATTAGGGACCAGAAAAGTGTCTCTCTGTCTCCCTTTCTCTGCCTCTGTCTTTCTGCTTCTCTCTCTACCTTGTCCTTGTTTCTCTCTGTGCCTCCCTGTCTGTCTCTCTCCCGCAGATATTTATCCATCTATTTACATATATAGACATAATGTCATTGTTTAGTAAGTTAATTGTGTGTGACTTCTTGTGACCCCATTTGTGATTTTCTTAATAAAGATATGGGAGTGGTTTGCCATTTCCTTCTCCAGCTCATTATACAGATGAGGAACTGAGGCAAACAGAGTTAAGTATCCAGTAAGTGTCTGATGCCAAATTCGAATTCAGGTTCTCTTGACTCCAAGACTAGCACTCTATCTACTCTGTGACCTAGCTACCCACATAGACCTAAAGTAAAACACAAAAGATATAACATATGTGGTTTTGAAAAAATATTAATGCTATAGAGATGGACTATGGTAAAATCAGTATATATCCCTCATGCTGTTATAAGATGGTGCTCCTCTGGGCTGACGATGTCTCTCTCAAATAATCATTGGCCAAGAATATCTATGATGCCATCCTAGTTTTCAGCTTTCCTCTCTCAGAAAAAAAAAGAAAATATTGTCTAGATCCAGTGAATTTCAAGACTATGTACATGAGCCAGTGATAACTGGCTGGTTGGCTCCATCAGACTTCTGTGGAAGTGAATTTAATTTTTCTTCAGATCACAATAACATCCATGACATTACCACTTATGCACCATTTGACACAGTTCAACCTGCCCTAGAAGAATATCTCTTTTTGGACCAATGACAGTCAGCTGCTTGAATCACAGGTGGTAGGCCTGGGGCAATCAAGTTGGCCAAGGGCAGCTACCTGGGTGGAATTCCCTCAATGACCAAAGAAAATATCTGAATGTTAGAAGCTAGCTATGAAATAACAGAATATATGTGATAAGTATGGATCATAAACCCAGTTAGTTTTCCTACCCAAAACTTCAGGTCTTCTTGAGAAATAATTATGAAAGTTAACATTTATATAGCTCTTCAAAGTTTGCAAAAAGTTTCACATATGTTATCTCATGTGATTCCTACTACAACCCCAAGTTAATTACTATTATTACCGCTATTTGACAAATGGAGAAACCAAGGCTGAAGGGTTTAAGTGATTTCCATGGGCCAGATTACCAACTAGTATATGAGACAAGATTTAAACTCAGCTTATCCTCATTTCATTGGTAACTCTTGAACTTCTCTTTCATCTACCTGTTTAAAGCTACATTTTTAATTAACTCCATTTTTTTCATAAAAACAACCATCTCTACGCACACAGACTCTTATCATAAAGATTTTATACAGAATAGATGCATAAAGTAGTACTCTGGCTTCCATCAGTTCAAGTCAACAGGCATTTATTGAAATCTGAAGCAGAAAGTGGCAGGTCAAGTTTGAGGGATAGCTAGGTACACAGAGATGTCACATTAAAAAGGAAAATAGGGACAGCTAAGAGGCTCAGTGGATAAAGAACCAGGACTGGAGACTGGAGGTCCTGAGATTAAATATGGTCTCAGAAACTTCTTAGCTGTGTGATCCTGGGCTAGTCACTTAACCACAGTTGCCCAGCCCCTTACTACTCTTCTGCCTTGTAACCTGATTCTAAAACATAAAGTAAGGGTATTTTTTAAAAAGAGTGCTGGTAGTTGTTTTTTGTACTTAGACTAAGAAAATCTCTGACTCTTCTACATTTTTTTTGCAATTGTAATTTTTTGAGAACAATAAGGAACCACATGGACTTAAGAATAAGTTTATACTTTTGATTGTTTTAGGTATACTTTAGGTATAGTTTTCTTATACTTATTCATAGAAGCAGAGGTCCAAAGCTGAAAGGGATCTTACAGGCCATTGAATCCAATCCCCTCACATTACAGATGGGGAAACTGAGGCTAGGGAAATGAAATCACTTCCCCAGAGTCACACAGCTAGTAAGTGCAAGAGATGGGATTTAAACACAGTTCTCCATGACTACATGTCCAGTTCCCTTTCACTGTGTCCTATCCTATAGTGGTAATCCTTTTTTTTTTAACTGGTACACTGAAAATATATAGTTCCTATTTTATTCCTTTCTGTGTTAGTAGAACCCACCAGAACTTGTGCTCCAGGGCCTTAAAGAACCGAGGGTCACCTCATGCTGGGAAAAAGCTACAGAGTTGGATTTCAAGGATAATATTATTTGTTGAAGAAAAGAAGACCAAAAAAAAAAATAGCAAGGCAGACTCTAGTTAATCAGTCTCCATCACAGTGAGAGCTCTTGTTCTCTTCTGATGTAAATATTTATGAAGTGGCAGCATTTGATATACCTGAGAGTCTGTCAAGTTCCTTTGGCAACTGTGACCACTGACTATTGGTATACAAATTGCAATGAGTCTAATCCTTCCTCCTCTTTGCTCTTCTACATTTCCCACTGCCATACATCAGTAAACACAAAGGAACATAGACTGATACAGAGAAATTTGTGGCCTTGCTCCTTCCTTCATCCCTTGGTGGACCTAGGAATTAGGAGAGAGAAAAACAGCTCTGAGCAACGACTGCTCCATCTCTAGCTAAGTGGCTCTGGGATGTATGGCTCTGCTGAGATGGGGTTGTGGTCAGTTGCTGTGGGTGGTTTGGTTGTCTGCTCAATGACCAACACTTGTTTATATCAAATAATATATCAGAGGAAAAATAAGCTGGACTACTAGCTATTTCCTATGAATGACAATCCATCTCCCATTGTATGATACAATGTAAGAGAACCTGGGTTCAAACAAATTTTTCCTCTAAATCTCTCTCTCTCTCTCTCTCTCTCTCTCTCTCTCTCTCTCTCTCATTTAGTCAGTTTCTTCCTCTTGTTAAGTAATAGGGACTGGATCAGAGGGCCACTGACATCCTTTCTAGCTCTAAATCTGTGACCCTATCATTTATAGTTTTGCATAGGCTATTTCCTATGTCCAGAATATTTCTTCCTTTTGCTTCAGGGAACTATAAATCAAAGTAAAAAGAGTGAAATATTTTCAATGTCATCTGTCTCTAAATAGTTAATCTGGTTTGCCATATGATACATTGACAATCTCCTTTCCATGTGTGTGTTTATAAATTCTCCTTTAGACTACTCAGAGGGCTCATGACTCATCACATCTTTGCATATCTATTTAAGCCCCAGCAGTGCTTGTATTTGTAGGAAATGAGTTTCTAGAAGCGGTAGGTCTTTCCTATTGCTAGACTAACTCCAGACCTTATCTATTTGATCCCTTTGATTTCCCAAAACACCTCCAATAGCTGAATTTATATTGATTTCTCTCTTTTTTTTTGTAAGTTTTCCAAGTTTAGCTATTGGAGGACTTTGACCTTCCTTTCTCCCTTTCTTTCGGGTAATCATTCCACTCACAGACTGATATTGTTTAAGCACTTTTGCATGTATGGCAACTCCCAGATTAGCTCACCTAGAATAGAGCCCACAATTGAATAAATAAATAGCAGCTAAAAAGTGATCACTTTTCTGGGAGAAGAAATATAAATAAATTTCTACCAACTCTTATTTGATCTTTTATTCTTCCCATTTAGGGGCCTAATTCCATGAGTTGTTCACCAGCAGGAACTTGGGAATTTATTCAGTTAAGAAGGGTTCCCATGATCTAGTCTTTTTCCTGCTACCTACTGTCTCCAGTGATAGGTAGTATATAAGTGTATTTATGTATGGGATAAAAGGAAGCTGTGAAATACTTTGGAGTCTCTTGAAAACTGTTTTTAAGTTTAAGAAATTATTTTCAGGTTTGATCCTTAGAGCACTGCTCTGTCAAAATGAGGGGCAAACAAAAAGAAGAAGGCTTTTTAGAACATGATATTTGATCCAATATCTGGATAATCAGCACAAGCAAGGATCATTCAATTTAATTCAGCTGAATGCATAGCTCTCTCCTTCGGAATACTCCTAGCTGGGAGAGCAGGAAAGGGTAATTTTGTGCAAGTGAGTGGGGCTTACTGGGAAATGAGGAGTCTGGAAATGGCAAAAATCATCATTCATTCAGTAAAACAAATCCAGGGATATCTCCAGTTGTACCACTCCCAATGATTAATAGGGGTTTTCCAATGGCATTAATCTGACCATTTATTTGAAAACAACCCAGTATATGTTCACTGTGAGGCATGTAGCAACGAAATATATTTTAAGGCCCTCTGGAAATATACCATAAAAATGTGGCATTTTTTTCTGAAAAGAAAACTAGTGGTTCTTTGGCTACATTTTCAGAGCAGAACTGGCATTTTGGTGAGCCAATGTATGATGATGTTACATTGTGTTAAACATCATAAAGATTCAGGATGATGGATGGATGAAATGTTGGCCAAGTCCTGGGCATTTGGAAATGGAAGCTTGTTGGGAGCTTAAATAAAAGGCCTTTTGTCTTGAATAAATAGGATATTCACCACCGTCAGGTATCAACCTGATCTTAAAAGTCCCAAAGAGACCAATAGAAAATTGACCACTGTGATTTTCTCTAGAGGTTATTTCCTATTTTAAGTGTTTCAGATTTGGATTTGGTTTCTAAGCATTTATAAATGAAGTCTCTACTTAGTCATCATGAACTCCCACCAACACAGATCCCAACCAATCTATGAGTTAGAAGTTAAGTTCTAGAGAGAAGCAGAGAGGTTAAATGACTTCTGAGGATCACCCAGCATGTAAGTGTAACTAGATATCACAAAACCAAGGAGTTTCTGACTAATAGTCCTAACGCCAGCACAACGTGCACTAGTATGGTACCTACAATCATTTTAAAAGAAACTAATGAAGTAAAACAAGGGGGACAATGAAGGAGAAAACTGTGCATTTATTAAGCACATAGCAAACACTTTGTAAATGGGTAGTGAAAAATGGAAACAGCATATTTAAAAGGAAGAGTGACACAATGATCTCAAAGCAACAAAATTCCTGGATTCATGTCCTACCTCTAGGACATAATGACTATGTTAACCTGAGCAGGATCACTCTCTGAACTTCAGTTTACTGATCTTAAAAATTATAGAGAATCAGATGTTGTTGTAGATAAAAAGCTGACATTGAATTCAGAAAAAAAAAAAACTTCTAGTCAAGTTCAGCTTAGAATAAATACTGCCTCTGTGATTCTGGAAGATCACACTTTAGAATGCCTCAAATAGATTAAAATGTAATTAGGAGATATTTAACAAAAGAAATAAAAATATAATAGAACTTAGATAATGTTAATATGTAGTTTTTCAAGTCAACATGCAGCAAAATCCTTATGTAAGTATAGTTCAGTGGTCTCCTTTCTATTTAAGTATGATGCTACTACTCTAACGTAATAAGCTATAGAGAAGATGATGATTGGCATGGGGAAAGTGGTTTCCTCCCCGAAGGAGTTCCATAGGTTAAAGAAGTCACAAATCCAGTCCTTACCACTACATTTGTAAATGTGAAACAAGACAAGAATTGATTCATGGCCTTTTGTCTGAGAAATAGCCCACTTTCTCTATTAGAAGAAATACAACTGAGGCTTTGGAATGGCACAAAAATTGGTTCAAAGGTTAAAAATAATATAGTCAACCAGATATTTCATGAGCATGTGCCAAATAAGCATTTAGGCAGAAGATTCGACTGAACTGACTGATTTTTATTGACTGAGTTCACCAATGGCTTTGGCATTGTGTGGACAAATGAGATAGGTTCAAAGTGTCAATTACAGTGAGATTATGCAAAAACATTTTTTTTGTTTTACAAAAAGGCTCCCTCTCCTTTTATGAAGAGATAATAGCCTATAAGCCTTCTAGCCAAAGCACTATGATTTTACAATCCACTCTTTGTCTCTTTGTACTCATTTCATATTATTTCCCTTCATACCATCTCAATTCCAGTCAAATGACAGTACTTCAGACATAATATCCCATCTTCCACTTCTAGGTTTTTCCCCACTTTTGGAATCATCCTTCCTCACCTCCACTTGCTTGAGTCTTTTTCTTCTTTAAAAGCACAACCTATACTCTAGATCTCCCCACTTCCACTACACCATTTTTAGCATTCTCTCCATTTTGAAATTATGATGCATTACTTTGCATATTATATATATATATATATATATATATTTTAGTTATCTCTATACTCTTTTAGCCTGACTCCTTCCCTATTCACTCAATAGTGAGTCATCAAGCATATATTAAGTTCCTACTATGTGCTGGGCATTGGGCTAATCAGTAGAGATACAAAAATAGCCAAAAGAGAGTCCTTGCCCTCAAGGAGTTTACAATCTAATGGAGACAGCAAGGAAACAAATGTGTGCAAATAAGACACATAGAAAATAATTAAAAGGGAAGGTACCAGAATGAAGAGGGGTTGGGAAAGTCTTCCCATGGATTGGTAAAAGTGATGTGTTAAGTGTTGGATATACAAAGAAAGGGGAAGGAAGGAAGGAAGAAAAGAAGGAACGAAGGAAAGAAGGAACGAAGGTAGGAAACAAAGATCTAGCCACTGTTCTTAAAGAACTCTCAGCAGAATCTTAGGATCATATGTTTTACATTGGAAGGGACCTAAGAAAGCATATAGTTCTACTTAATCATTTTGCAAGGGGGGCACTAAGTCCCACAAAGGATAAGTGACTTCTACAATGTTACATGGGAGTAAGCTTCAGAAGGAGAATATGAACCCAGGTACTCTCTCTTCCCAGATAGGATTTTCCCCCCACTAAATAGAAGCTCCTGAACACAAAGTAGACAATAAATATTGTTTCATTGATTTAGGGAGTCAGATTTTTCACTATTACCAACTCCTAGCACAGTGCGTGGCACATAGGAGCTATTTAGAAATCACTGACCTAACCCTTGGTCAAGACAGGCTGCTTGAATACTTTGAGCAGAGAGTTGAAAGCAGCAAAGAAAGTAATTCTTCTTGCTAAAGGATGCCCTGCTATTCTCCCATCAGCTAGTTATAGGTTAGCATATTACTGAAATCTTCACTGTCAAATTTAACCCCTGGAAAGAAGTCATGTTATACTAACACTCCACGGGAATTCATAAATCCATATGACAGCCCAGCTGGATATACAGTTGTTCTTGCTAACAGAATGTTTCAAGAGTACCCAAAGAATCTCCACATTCATGTAGTGAAGTAATTTGGAATGTACACACAATATATCTGTGACTCTCCAAACCCAAAACGGGTGCCGCCATGGACACTGAGATACTTCTACCAAAATTGTTCAGATCTTTCATTTGTAGGATTTAGAACTCATTTCTTCATGGCAAACCCAAGCATGACAGACAACTGAAGAGAAAATAAGGATTTTTTAAGGCTTCTGTTTTAAATATTATATTTTATTCCTTTTGTAGTTGCTTCTTAGTGCCAAAAAAATAAAATAGCTAAGAAATCAACTCCTAAGGAAACTATTTCAATTGCAATATATTAAACATAAAAATATTCTTACCTACTCCTTCATCTGTGAGCCTTGTCACCTGGGTAATTTACTAAACATATTACCAACCCATCATCCTTTAGGTATGAACATTTCCAATTGACTTTAGTGAAAATTGCAGATGTGGATAGGATTCAAGTTTGAGCTCTGAAGGATTATGCAAATTGGGGTCCCAAGGTTACCAGAAAAAAAAGGAAAGAAAAAATTTGAGCAAGTAATCTATTTAAAGAAATCAGGTCTGGGACTGGCAGAGAATTTCAAAGCAAATACCTTTTTGTACCCAAGGGAGTCACTTCACTACCTTTGCTTCTTTGACCCATCTGACGGCAGGCCATATGAAGGAAACAAACTCCCCATATGGATAGATGGTCTGAAGCATGAACAGTCTCGGTTATCATTTTTACTTCGTTCTTCTTTAATTTTGAAACAAAAATATTTTATGGATTGAATTCTGTGTTTTCATGTTTCAGACCAGAAAGGTTTTTGTTTAGTTTTGTTTTTAAACCTTTACCTTCTGCCTTTGAAGAGTTACTGAGTCTGAGTTTTCATTCTAAAACAGAAGAGTGGTAAGGGCTAGGCAATTGGGGTTAAGTGATTTGCCCAGGTCCTGACACAGGCAAGTATCTGAGGCTAAATTTGAACTCAGGTCCTCCCGACTCCATTCCTGGTGCTGTGCTATGTAGCTGTCACCAGAAAAAAAAGGGGGGGGGGTTATTTAACCCTGATATATGCAAGTAACTTTTAATTATTCTGGATAATTATGTGAATATTCATATAGAGAGAAGGGGCTAAAGAAGATTCCTGGTATAAGAATTTCATCCACTAATACAGACATAAATCCCTTTAAGAATTAGTAGATAAATCCAAGGGAATTTATAAGATCACACATCTTGAGCTGGCAAGACCACTAAATGGTTAACCTAACCTCTTTGTTGTATAGATAAGGAAGTTGAGGTATGCAGGTGTGAAGTGACTTCCTCAAGGTCACACATTTAGTAAACATCAAAGATGGGATGAACCTTGTTCTTCAGAGTCAAGAGTCAAGACTCTAATATTCAAAATTAAAATTAAAAAAATAAAAAAGAGCTGACGCTTTCCAGTGTATCACATCACTTCCCATTAATGCATGCACTAAACAGCAGATGAGCTACTCAAAGCACATGGAGATTGCCTTGCCCAGGTTACTACAGCGAGATCATAGGAACTTTTCAGATCCCCTTCTTTCCCACTCCTAGACGAGCACCCCATTCATTTTTCCATCCAACTCTCCATCCAAACATAATGCCCCAAAATTTGAAACAGTAGTCATGCCATTTGGCCAAGAGGTCATCAGAAGAAAAAGCTGAAGCCTTAATTTTCTCCTTTGTCAGGAACCAGGATTACAGAGAAAGCAATAACTTTGCCTTGTGGAAGAATGTAAACCACATTGGGCTAGGAATTAGAAAACTTAGGCTCCTACTGCAAAAGCCAGCCACATCATTCTGGTGTAACCAGAGGAAATCATATAACCTCTAGGAGGCTTAGTTTCCTCACCTAAAAAATGAGGGGTGATGACTCTTAACATGATCTGCCTAACAGTGCTGCTATGAAGACAGCATTCAGTATATTTAAAGCATCTGATGAATGGAAGCACGACAAGGACAACTTGGGCTAAATCTTGGAATATTTTTCTATGCATAGCATCTGTTTGTTCCTGCTTTCAGTGTCCTTAGGAGAAAATCCCTGTGCAAAATCCTACTTCTATTATATTGCTTCATTAAATATGAATAACTCATTTTAACATTTGGCTTTAGCTATGTTACACTGGGCATGTCATGTAACTTTTCAGAGACTTCTTGTACTATTGGTAAAATGAGGATCATTAATCAAGCAACAAGCGTTTATGAGGTGTTGGCTATGTGTTAGACATAGAGCTAAGTGTTGGGGACACAGAGAAAGAAAAAAAAAGCATTAAGGATCTGTTTTAACAGGATCAAGTGAGATAACAGATAATCTATGAAATTAAATATAAATTCTTTTTTGTTCTATTCTTCTTCCTCTTTTCTCCCTCCCTCTTCCTCTTCTTTATTCTCATTTCCACCTCTTCTTCCTTGACCTCTTCTCTTTCTATTTTCTCCTTTTCTTTCTTAACAAAATATCATTTGTTGAATTTTATTTAATATTTTTCAATTAATGAAAGTCCACCTTCTTTTCCTCTAACTTACCCCAACACACTGAAAAAGAAAGAAAATCAAAACTCTTTAAACAAATATTTAGAATCAAGCAAAATAGATTCCTGAAATGGATATGTCATATATTCATATATCTGGAGGGTATGTATAGAAGAAGTATGTATGTACACAAGAAGAATGTATATATGTATGTAAATATGCATATTTAGAAATATGTATAGAAGTGCATATATGTGAAATATATATGTATATAGAAGTATTTACATATATAAGAATGTATATCTAAGAAGTATCTATATGTGTGTGTGTGTGTGTGTGTAAGTCGATCTGTACTCCAAATCCATCACCTATAAGGAGATGTGTAGCCTTCTTTATCATGAGTCCTTTGGAATCATGACAAGATCTTGTGTTGACCAGAGTTCTTAAGTCTTTCAATTTGTTTTTTTTTTTTGTAAAATATTGTTATTGCGCTAATTGATCTTGGAATTCTGCTAATTTACTCTTTATCAGTTCATAAAACTCTTCAAAGATTTCTCTGAAAGCATCATTTTCCCATTTTTCATTATTGCATCATATTCATATATCATTATTTGATTAGTCTTTTCCCAACGGAAGGACACCTGTTTTCATTTTTTATATTCTTTAATTCCAGTTCTATTTTGTTATTATTCAGTTGTTTCATTTGAATCTAGCTCTTTGTGACCCCCTTTGGGGTTTTCTTGGCAAAGATACTAGTGTGGTTTGCTATTTCCTTCTCCAGCTCATTTGACAGATGAGAAAACTGAGACAAACAGGGGTAAGCGACTTTCCCAAGGTCACCCAGATAGTAGGTGTCTGAGGTCAGATTTGAACTCAGAAAAATGAGACTTCCTGACTCCAAGATCTGAATTCTATACACGGCACCACGTAGGGGCCCTCTACTTCTTTGGCAACATAAAATGAATTTACATGATTTGGGAATATCTTTTCTTCTCTCTCTTGTCTTTCTGGAGTGTAGATATCCTTAATAGTGGCATTACTTAGGCAAATGGCACATTTTGTTTATTTACTTGCATTCCGGACTGACCTAGGCCAATCACAGCTCCACCAATATGAAAACTGCAGTTGCCATTAAAGTCAAAATCTCTTACTTTTCTTCCCTGAACAGAAAGAGGACAATAGGATGGCTGTTATAGAAACAAACAAAAAAGCCTGAATTGGCATGAATCGGTTTTGTTTCTGCCTACAGATACTTGGGCATCTTAAAGGACAGACCCTCATCTGTCTGGGCACTGAGCCCTGAGCTCAGTGATGTGCATTGGCTGTGCAGTCAGCCAGGTTCTTCAGTCTACAACTTTCTATAGTTGGAGGAAAAGAAGAAAAAGAAAAGGAAAAAAGCCATATAAACAGTCCTTTTCCCCCATTTGGCACTGTAGCCTAGTTAAGAGAGCTGCATTATGCTAAGAAGTTGAGCTCATTCTCTGGTTAAAGAACTTTAAATTCAAATTGACATGGCTTTCTATTTTCGCTTCCTCATGTTTAATATTTCAAAAAAAATCAACACACTTATCTCAGCTGGGGAAGTGCAGAGTTTGGCATTAACAAAAAGCAGCCAGAGAAATATCAGAGGTGGAAGATGGAAAAGTAACCAGTCCAGAGGCTGGCTTTGCTCAGTGACTGTGATCAGGAAAAAAAAGAAATCAAAATGTCCTCTTTTATTCTGTAGCAAATAACCATACCAAATTTGTTCTCTACCCCAGACTAACTCTTTGTTCTCTGCAAAATCCCTGGTACCCAGCAGCAATCCTTTAACAACCAAACTCAATTAGCATAAGTTATCTCATTATGTACCTGCCTTTCACATAGTCCATAAACAATGAAAAGTCAATTCAGAATTAAATCCCCTAGTTCTGGGTCAACTGAGGTAAACTATGGAGAAGGCTGGTCTATCAGCTTTTCAAATGGAAAATGTGTCCATTAAATATGTCCATTTAATCATCAAGGGATGTTATTTGTTTGTTTGGGAGGGAAGGGGGAGATGCTAATTAAAACACAGATTCTTTCTGATTTTCTAACATTAAAATATTGGATGGAGATCCATACCTAGAATTCCTTGTATATACCAGAGGTGTAATAAACATTGCTTGAATGAATGAAGAAGAAAGAGAAGGAGGAAAAAACCAATCAGCTTACTTCATTTTTAGTTTACATTCTTCCCTGCTAGTTATACAGGGTTAGAAGGAAAAATAGCCAGTTCTAAAATAATTTGCTTTAATGTCCATTCATTATGGTTGGGTTCCAGAGATTGCCAGGCCAGGGAAAAGGGATTTGTTAGGGAGTGCTGGATGGGACTAACCTATAGGAAAGTGTTTAGTAAATATAAGCTGCTCTGTAAATACGTTATTATTATTTGAGCACCTGACTCTTTGCCTTGAACATAACATGCAGTTAATAATTATTTGCTGTTTTCTACTGCCAGATGAAGAGATACTTTTGAAGCTATTCATTTTTTCTCATAGGCCCTCATATTTAAAGGTGGGAGGATAATTTTAGAGAGCAAATCCAATCCCCTCGTTTTACAGATGAGGAAACTGAGGCTAAGAGATGAATAACTTGATCAAATTCCACCTCTAGTTACCCTCTGTGGTAGGATTTAAAGTGTGATTTTTTGTTTGTTTGTTTTTCTCACTGCAGGCCCAGCACTACACTATGCTACCTAGCAGTCTCTAATTAGTAATTATTCTCATCATTATATCTCTTGAGTAGCACAGATAATTGAGTTTTGTCATTGTTGTTCAATCATATCCAACTCTTTGTGACCCTGTTGAGGGTTCTTTTGGCAAAGTTTCTGGAGTGGATTTATAAATGAGGAAATTGAGGCAAACAGAGCTAAGTAACTTGTCCAGGGTCACATAGCTAGTAAGTGTCTGAGACTGGATTTGAACTTAGGAAAATTAATCTTCGTAACACCAAACCTGATACTCTATACACTGTGTTGCTTAGCAGTCAATTTTATTTCCCAAATTGCAGAATAGAAAGAATGTAGGATTTGGATGAAGAAGACCTAAATCCAAATTCCAGTTCAATATTTACTCTTAGTATGTCCTTAGAGGAGTCATTTCACTTCCCTGGGCCCCAGTTTCCTCATTTATAAAATGTGGAAGAGGTATACTAGCTGACCTCTAGTTTTAGACAATGTCTTTCAGCTCTAAATTAATATCTAATCGATCAGTTCATAAGTATTTATTAAGTTCTAGCTATTGTGCCAGACTACATGCTGATTATAATATGTGCTATATGATGGTTACAAGACAATGAATGATTCTCAGTCCTAAGGAGCTTAAATCTAAATGGTGAGACAACACATAATATCTAGATAGTTGTTGTCCTTCGCACTCAAAGAGAAGTAAAATGGCGTCACTATGTTGGGGTCAATGTACAATGTGTCAGAATGGGACTGATCAGAAGACCTCTCAGAGCTTGGATACGCTGCCACATGTTGGCACAAATAGCCCATATGAACATTTGGAATGGAGATGTCTCTAGATTGTACATCTCATGTGAGTTCTCTATAAAATAGTCCTTTCGGCATATGGGCATTTGGCATTCAATCCATGTGGCCAGCTTGTTGGAGAGACCCTCTCTGGAGCAGAGTCTGAAAGCTTGGCAGAGCAGCTCAAGAAAGGACTGCAGTGTCCGGTCCCTCATCTTGCTAGCTGATCTTCAGAATCTTTTTATTCAATTCAAATACAAGCACTTCAATTTCCTGGCATGGCACTGATAGACTGTCTAGGTTTCATAGGCAGACAACAATGAGGTCAGCACGATGGCTTCGTAGATCTTTGGTTTGGTAGCCAGTCCAATATCTCTTCTCTCCCACACTTTCCTTCTGGGCCTCCGAAACAGTGAGCTAGCTCTAACAGTGTGTGGGTCAGCCTCATAATCTATGTGTACATCCCTGTAAAGTATACTGCCAAGGTACATTAATTCATCCACAGCATTCAAAATTTCTCCATTTGCTGTAACTGATGGTTCCACATATGGATGGTGCAGTGCTGGCAGGTGGAGAACCTCCATTTTCTTGGTGTTAATTGTCAGGCCAAAATTAGCATAAATGGCAGAGAATCAATGCAGATTCTGTTGAAATGGCAAAATGGTTTGAGTGATGTCTTTTGACTAGTGAATAAATTGGATTAAAGTGAAACAGAGTTATGGGGAGCCTCTTTCTCTCTTCCAGAGTCCTCAAAGTCCAGTAACAAGACAAAAGTCAAGATGACTTACAATGGGTCAGGATGCAGTGGATCACCTTAGCATGTTTGTTATCCAGCCAAGCTCTAAGCTCTCTACAGCACCTGCTTCCACTGCCTCCATGGCCTGTTGGAACAAACTACTTGTTCTGTCAGGGAAGCCTTCACATGTTTGGGTTAATTGTTGTTCAGTTAGTTTTACAACTCTCCATGGCCCCATTTGGGGTTTTCTTGGTAAAGATAGTAGAATGGTTTGTCATTTCCTTCTTCAGCCCATTTTATAGATGAACTGAGGCAAAGAAAGTTAAGTGACTTCTAGTGAGTGTCAGGAACCAAATTTCAACTCAAGAAGGCGAGTCTTCCTAATCCCAAGACCAGTGCTCTATCCACTGTGCCACCTAGCTTCCTGCTTGGAGTAGACATGCCTCTACTTCACCAATGGGGTTGAGGGCCTTCAGTTAACCTCAGCTCAATTGTGGACAAATTTTGTGGGGTATGGCTGTTGCAAATGCTATAGCTTCTTGGAGCCACAGATGGGAGTTGGGTCATAGGTAGACATGATGGGTGGAAAGAAGACTTGAAAAAGGGCACAATAGTTCTCACAAAAGAGGTGACACCCTGTGGGCCACATATCTAGATATATACATAACACAGAGAAAGTAGAAGCAAAGTAATAGTAAGGAGTGGAGAAAAGGTGGTACTAGAAACTAGAGGATTGAGGAACGGTCTCATGTGGAAGATAATATTTGAAATAAGCCTTGAAGGGAACTAGAGATCCTAAGAGTTGGAAATGAAAAGGGGACTTATTCCAAGTATGACACAAGGGATATGCACAGATGTAAAGAGCAATTGTAAAAGAGATGGGCACACCAGGGATGTTAAAATATAATCTAAATGGTTGTGGGTACACACACACTGGGTTGTAGGAGAGACAGGACCAGGATAGGGAGACCAGAGGTCACAGCTAAGCTGCTCCCAACTGACAAGAATGGCTGTTGGCCAACTGTCACCACAAGGCCAGAGTCTTTGAAACCAGCAGGCAAGGCAAAAGTTTTTAACAGTTTTAATTATGAGAAACTAAAAGGATGGGATAGGGGATTCTACACTAAAATCTAAATGGCAAAACCACTGGGCAAGGGGGAGGACTTAACTTCTCTAATACTAATTGACCTAGGCCAGGCTGGGCATAAAGGAGCTGTTCTGGAGTCTCTGGGGGGCTGCTTCAAACCTGGTTCCATCCAGGTTTGACCAGCACAGCTAAAGGGCCTGTGGGTGGCTTTGAGGGTTCTCCCAGTAATCCACAGATGATCTCAGGATGCCAAAAGCCAAGGTGGTCCAAGGTATCCAAGCAGAGAGGATGTGCTTGAGATGCTGTCCACCAGATCCCAAACTCCTCCTCCCCTTGGTGCTGCTCTGCAGGTCTTGTCCACTTGTTAGAAACCACCACCACTTGGGATCCCAGAGAATCAGGATGCAGGTCTGAGATCTCCCAGGGCTAGCAACAGTTTGTGCTAACCACTAATGGAGTCTCTCTCAAGGCATAAGGCACTTCCTGCTCCTTCATTCCATCTTGGAATGCTCCAGTCCTTCCTGCTAGGTCAACCTTAATACTTAATTAATTACTAACTAATCTTCCTCACAACACAATAAAGGCAGTCAATCAGTAAAGATTAAGTGCCTACTATGTGCCGTACACTGTAATAAGTCACTTATTGTATAGCTGTCCCAAGAAACTCTCTAAGACAATCAGAGAGTAGCTTTATTCAATATTGTGGAAGTACTTTTGACAAGATAACTTCTCTTTCCATTGGAAATCACAAGTCTGAAAAAAAAGGGGGGATAAGAAAATGGAGAGAAGAGAAAGACCACTCAAGAAATAACATCAAATACATTACATATACATAGATACACATGGAGCTTGTTTGTTTGTATATACATGTGTGGTATGTGTATATATTCTGTAAACATTCATGCTATATATTTATATGTATATATATGTATGTAAATATGTGTATATATATATATATATATATATATTTGATGCTATATATGTAAATACATGAAGCTAGATGGTACAGTGGAAGCATTTCCCTAGACATTTACTATCTATGTGACCCAGGGCAAATTATTCAAACTCTTTGTGTCTCAGTTTTCTTGTCTATAAAATGGAGATAATAATAATATCCTTTATCTTTCAGAGTTGTTATAAGGATCAAATGTGATAAAAAGTATAAAGTGCTTAGCATAGTGTCTGGCCCACAGAAAGTGCTATAAAATATTTACTATTATTATTATCATATATATTATATATAATGATCTATAGAAATACTATTTTATAGACTATAAAAATACTATTAAAATACTGTACATATTATATACATGAATACTATTAAATAAAGTGCTATATATACACAAATATTATTAAAATACTGTGCATATTATATTTCTATATGTGAATATTCATTTGTTTACACAATAATCTTTGTGAAGTAGAAAACTATTCTGTTCCCTTTAGAGATGAAACTGAGAGAGAAAGATCAAAAGTAGCTCAGGTTCATGTAATTAGTAAATCCTATTATTTTCTTCATATTATAGATAAGGATTAAGATTTAGAAAGGTTAACTGAATTCCCTATGATTTCCCAGTTAAGAGTAAGAAGGAGGGGGCAGCTGGGTAGCTCAGTGGATTGAGAGCCAGGTGTAGAGAAGGGAGGTCCTAGGTTCTAATGCGGCCTCAGACACTTCCCAGCTGTGTGACCTTGGGCAAGTCACTTCACCCCCATTGCCTACCCTTACCACTCTTCCACCAAGAAATTAATACACAGAAGTTAAGGGTTTAAAAAACAAAGAGTAAGAGGGAGGACTTCCAGCTGTGTGACCCTGGGCAAGTCACTTCACCCCCATTGCCTCCCCTTACCACTCTTCCACCAAGAAACTAATACACAGAAGTTAAGGGTTTAAAAAAAAAAAAAAGAGTAAGAGGGAGGACTTCCAGCTGTGTGACCCTGGGCAAGTCACTTCACCCCCATTGGCCAGCCCTTACAGCTCTTCTGCCCTAGAACCTATATACAGTATTGATTCTATGAAGGAAGGTAAGGGTTTAAAAAAAAGAGTAAGAGGGAGACAGGAATAGAATATAACCTAACCCCAGCTAACCAGCTGACCCCAAATCTAACACCCACTCTACCAAATGGCCTGTCCAGAGAAAGAGAAGTCAAAACAAGAGGAGTTTCCTTTTTTTTGGTCAGTGTAATTGATTTCATTATTCTCTTTGTGGATCTGGGGTGGGAGGAAGATAAAGTGGGGAATATCAGTGACATTAAAAACAGGAGAAATCCATAAATATTTATTTTGAAAAAAGAATTACAAGCTTTTGGATACCCCTTTTTTGCCTATTATATTCTTCCTTCATTCAAAATTAGAAAACATGGAGGCTTCCGAGGAGAAATTTGTTTTCTTTTTCATGGAAAGATTCTAGGACATATTTGTGTTTTTGCAGGGGTTGGGGAGTACCTAGTGTAAGACTCACTGACTACGCTGGCTTTTCTGGCTCTTGCCTGGGTCCAGTAAAAGCGAGTGAAGCGGGAGAGAGAACCGAGAAGAATTTGGGGTGGTAACCTCGGGATCTATAATTCATGCATTGCTCCTGTAAACCATTACCTCTTCATCACCCAGGAGCCCTGGCTCTTCATGCAGACTAATGATCTCCTCCCGACTAGTCCCGCCAGTAGCGGTCCTTTCTGCCTTCAGCACATCTGTCAGCACCGATTCCCGAGGGGGCAGTCTGAAAGTTGGAAAGGCTGACACATATACATTAACTACCCAATGACTTTGCCCATCAGTAATGGACCTTCCCTCTGTAAGTCGGGAAGTCGTGAGCTTCCTCCCCAGCACCCACGCTTTTGCCTTCATGCGCTACTAGGACTGTCAAAAGACAGCCAGCCAGAGCAGAGACATCTGGCATCTGTAACTCATACGGGCTTGATGAAATCGAAAGCAGGTACGTTGATCTCTCAAATAAAGTTCCAGAAAATATTGAAGGAATGAGGAATGCAGTACGAATGGGATTCTTTTACTGGCTTGCTGACAGCCTAGAACGGGTGAGGGAGAATTAAAAAACTAAAAACTAAAATCCAAAGCCCTACTTAACTTCAGTTTTTATTTAAGAGACATATTTCTAATTGTCATGCACTATCCTTAGAGATAAAGCCCAATTATTTTGAAAACACTGTTTCTTTTCCCATCTGCAAAGGAATTGTCTTAAGATGTAACAGCTTAATACATTGTCAAGACCCATTTTCCAATTAATTGTTACAAAGAATTCTCTGAAGTAAATCAAAACTGCCTTTGAGAAACTCTCTCCAGCAAGTTTATTTGGTACTTTGCTCTAAAAGCAGCTACAGGCTCAAAGGTGGTTCAGTGCATAGAGTACCAGGCCTGGAGTCAGGAAGACTTGAGTTCAAATCCAGTCTCAGACACCTAATAGCTATATTACCCTGGGTAAGTCACTTTTTTTTCTGCATTACTTTCTAAATCTGTAAAATAAGCTAAAGGAAATGGAAAACTAGTCCAGTATTTTTGCCAAGAAAACCCCAGATGCTGGGGGAAGCTGGGTAGCTCAGTGGATTGAGAGCCAGGCCTAGAGACGGGAGGTCCTAGGTTCAAATCTGGCCTCAGACACTTCCCAGCTATGTGACCCTGGGCAAGTCACTTGACCCCCATTGTCTACCCTTAACCATTCTTTTGCCTTGGAGCCAATACACAGTATTGACTCCAAGATGGAAGGTGAGGGTTTAAAAAAAAAATTAAAAATAAATAAAAATAAATAAATAAAATGAGAAATGCATTGGATACCTTTAAAAAAAAGAAAGAAAGAAAACCCCACATGGGATGATGAACAGTAGAATACATCTGAGCAATAACACAGGTTCAGGGGAACCAGAAGATGGAGAAGTTTAGTGAGCCAAAGGGCCCGTGATAGTTCTCAGCGTTTTATACTCTCAGCTATTATAAGAAAGAATAAATAGTTGACACGGCCAGGCAGAGTGAATAATAAGGCTATATCCAAATAAATGATGAAAGAAGGGGCAATAAGGTGGCTCAGAGGACTGAGAGCCAAGCCCATAAATGGGAGGTCCTGGGTTCAAATTTGACCTCAGACACTTTTTAGCTGTGTTACCTTGGGCAGGTCACTTGGCCTCATTGCCTAGTCTTTACTGCACTTCTTCCTTGGAACCAAAACACAATATTTATTCTAAGATAGAAAGTAAGAGTTAAAATTTTTTTTTAATAATAAAGAAAGCTAATTCTTTGTTAGTCAGTTGGTATTTGACATACTGGCAAGAAACTAGATGAAGCTGAGACTGTATTGCTTCCTTCAACAGAGTGGCTTGTAGTCCATGTACCCACGTCCAGGGCCAACAGCCAAGTATTCAGGCAGAAGGAAGATCAAGTATAAACACAGATTTTCTCCCTCAGCCCTCCTCCCATTGATTTAATCTTTATGATTATAAAAGTGAAAAAAATGCCACGGAAACACGTTAATAACAATAAAAACAACACATACATGCATATGAACTTGCATTTCATAATTTTTCCTCTACATGCTTGTAAGGTAAGGAATATAGATACTATGTTCCCTATTTTTTCTTTTTTTTAATCTTTTTTTTTTAATTTAGAATATTTTCCATTGTTACATGATTCATGACCCCCCACCTCCGTTATTTCCTCCCCCCTTCCAAAGCTGACAAGCAGTTCCACTGGGTTAAACATGTATCATTGTTCAAAATATGGTCCCTATTTTGCAGATGAGGCCACTGAGGCTTAAGGGTTAGTTAAGTGACCTACCCATAGTCACAAACCTTCCAAGTGTCTAAGGTAAGATTTCAATCCATATTTTTTCAACCCCAAAGACTCTCGGATTTGGTTTTGCCACAGCAAATAGTAGTGCAGCTATAACCCAGGGCACCAGGCGATTCCTATAAGTTTTTCCTCACTGATGGAGACTGATTATTCAATGCTCTGAGCCTGTGTGCTGGGTAGAATTGTCCAGAGCTCAGGAGAAGACAGAGCCAGGTTTGGGGCTTCCAGTTTCAGCAGAGAAGACGTGAGTTCCCAGATATCTTTGGGGAGATGATTCTTCAGGGTGCTTATTAAGGAGGCACTTAGTAAGTGTTTATTGATTCATTGATTCCACAATCTAAATCAGTGATTTCCAGGTTTGAGCTTCTTCTTTTTGGTTTGGTTTTTGGAGTTGTAAGACTCTACTTCTGATTTTACCTTGTGGCCTTATTCTTTCCTCCAAGAACCTACTAACCCCTCCAAGTCCATGCAGAAGAGATTGCATAGAAATTATTTTGTCAGTAAAAGGAAACTAGCTCAGTTTTGTTCTGAGATTTAGGTGGAATGAAGGAAAAGAGGAATCAGAAGATTTTACTTGAAATAAACCTTACTCACCGAGGAGCCAAAGATCCATAGCTGAAAATTCCTGGCCAAGTATTTATTAAAGGCTCACCATGTGCCCATACTGTGCTAAGTATTGGGGACACAAAGACAAGTATGTCCTCAAGGAGCTAATATTCTGGAGAGGGGAATTACAAACAAAGGAAAGCTGGGACCCGTTAATAGTAGGGAGGCAGAAGGATGAGGCCTGGAGGCCTGGGTCCAAGATTAGGTAAAAGTTCACTTATTAAAACCCAATGCCCCAGGGAATGAGGACAAATGCTCTAGGTCGGGTGGCCAATTTAGAAGAAATATGTTGCAGAGATGTATTGGAAGAGGAGATACACATCCAGAACTGAAATCCTTGATCTCATGGAAGATAACATGTATTTCTTGGATTGAGTAAAGACTGGCTACATTGGCTTTGCTACTAAAATGTAAGAACCTTAAGGACAGAGATTGTTTCATTCTTGTATCCCCAGTACCTGGATATTTAATAAACGCTGATTGATCAAAAATATACTAATAGTAATGATAATAGTATTTATATAGCTCTTTAAGTTTTATAAAGAAATTAAAAAATATCATTTGATCCTCACAATGATGATAGGAGGTTGTTGCTATTATTATTCCTACTTCAGAGATGTTGAAGAGGGGAAAGAGGGCTTTTGGTTGAATATATATTAAAAGGTTGGTCACCAGGGGATTGAACAATTATCAGTCCCCAATTAATAATAACCTCAAGTTAAAATGACTTTTATGTAAATTTCTTTACAAATGAGAAGAGGAAGTAGAAATAAGGAAATAAGAGAGAGAACAAGATAGGATAAGTAATCTAACACAGTAGGTAATTTGCTCTGATTCCTAGTTTAATCCAGATAGATCTAATTAATCCTCAACTGAGGGAAAATCCAGCCTTAATCCCAAGGCCAGGAACTCAGAGGCCAGAAAGGCCTCAGTGGCAAACGAAGTAAAAGCTTCACCCATGGAGTCTCTACGAAAAGAGAAGTTCCTTAAGAGAAGTTCAGGAAGACTCAGTCTTTACACTCACCGCATGGAATTCCAAAGAAAAGATTTTAGAAGAGTCTCACCAAGGTCTTAGAATCCCAGGTCCCATTCATGAACCAGAAGAGCGAGCCCGGCTCACTGAGGTCTCTTTTTAAAGGGGCCTATTTTGAGTCACTTCCTGTGGTCTCCTCTGAGCTTATGTGTCCAATCACAACAGACACTTTTCTTAGGACTGCCCAGGAGGCAGTCAGTTAATTCTGATTTGTCACTCATTCTAAGACATGTGGGTTGCAGACCTCCCATCTTGTGAGTTAAGTGGAGATGCTTTCGCCTTTGGTGATTAAATCTAAAGATGGGCAGGGTAGATTTAATCTCATTATCACAATGTGGAAACTGAGGCAGGTAGAAGTTGAGACTTACCCTAGCTAGTAAGCATCTGAAGCTTGATATGAAATCACATCTTCCTAACTCAAAATCCTGTGCTCTATCCATTATGCCACCTAGCTATCTAGTTTGATTAACATTAGCAGAGTCCAGATATTAGGCTCCCCTATTCAGGCTAATCTCAAAGACTAACTGTCATGGCAGGAGGTGAGACTGCACTGCCCCCCTCCCAAACCAGAGGGAAGAAGGAATTTGCAATGGACAGCAATTCTAGCTTTTGGACCTTTCCTCCACCCCCAGCAAGGGGGTCAGGGGCAGAAATTTCATTTTTGCCGGTTGGCCACAGTATTAATATATTTCATGAAGGAACCTATTCACAGGATACTTACCTTTAAAGATGAGATCTAATCTCTTCCAGCTACAGTAAGAGTCTGATCAAAGGTGGTGAAAGCATGGCATTAAAGGATTAGCTGGGTCACATTGAAATGCATTCTTTTAAAAAACCAGCTCTTGGGCCTTTTTATCCGCGCCCCCCCCCCCCCGCAGTAAAACTATGAACACACAGAGGCAAAGCATTTTCCCCCTTATGGGAAATGCCCTGATTACTAAACAAAAAACAGGGAGCTGGAAAGAAAGGATTAAATTGGTGAATTATTCTTCGAAGTATTACTACATCTTCATTTGTCCATAATAGGCTTATACCATATTAGGCACAATTAAGCTTTCTATAGGGCCAGACAAATTAGTCCTTATTATCTCCTCCCTATAGGGCAAACCTTAACTTTGGGTGGCCTAGACATTCATGATGTGTAAGACAGGAAATTCTTCCAGGCCCCAGAAGATTTCTCCTACCTGTTATTCCCCCGGAAATCCCCACTGGCCTTTGAGATGCAGCATTATTAAAATGCAAATATTATCAGTAGTATAGTAACATATTAGGCACTTATCTGGCAGTAACACTTGGGCTCAAGTCAGCTTATCCCTCCACTAGTTGAGAGTCAAGTCCTCCCTAAGGGAATGGGTCAGAATTTTCAAAGGACTGTCTGGGCTCTGTTTGGGCAGCCTATGTTGGTTCAAGAAAGACCCTGAATTTGTAGTAGTTGAATAGGGAAGGCTTGAGCAAGCCAGGTAGTGCTGGGGTACCTTATAAGAGCTTTTCTTTCTTTTTTGTATATATACGTTACCCCAGTGGCATCTGGGCAAAATCAGAAGAATAGGAGGAAGTTGAATTTTGGTGAATTTGTGGGAGGATATAAACAAGGGTCATACTGAGTGGGCAGGTACATGCATGTTTTGTATTATCCTTAGAGGAGATAGATAACCATGTGGATGTGATCACCAACCTACTGGAATATTGTGGAGCAATGATATCAGACTCAGAAAGGGATTCTACCAACTTCACAGTGACTTAGAAAACCACATATTAACATTATCTATATTGTATTATATTTATATTTATTTATTTCATTCAACATTTCCCAATAATATTTTAATCTGGTTTTGCCAGGCCAGTTTTGATATTTCTGCTAGAAAGTAGTTGGACTGTAATGATTTTAGAGTCCCAATATCCTTTTGTTACAGTAAAGAATTGTACTTTTGGAAGTCTTCTTAACCTTGGGATGTTTTATTGATGGCATAGCAGAGAGTGACAGGAAAGCATAGACCCAAAGGGAAATTGAGTGTAACTATAGATGAACTATATTTGATAAAATTTTATCTCAAGTCCTTACTATCAATTCAATTCAATCACAAATCAACAAGCATTTATTAAGTACTTGTAAGAATGGGATTTGTGCAAAGGGGGATGGGATAGAAGAAGCCAGAGAAGGAGTGACTGGTGGTGGGTGACAGTTGGTGAAAGTTGAGACCAGGGGATTCCGAGTAATTCTCCGGAGAAGAGGAAGGAGGAGAAAAGGACTTCAGGAGAGGACTGGAGAGAGGGAGGAGGAGAACATCTCAACTGGGATCCAATCCTGAGGGCTTCCTGAGGATCTTTCTTTGGGCATTGAAACCCTGATTCCCTGGTCAAAAGCATCCCATCACATCTCACCCAGCAAGACTTCAACCAACAAGTTACTTAAGTGTTTGGACTCCATTTTGGGAGCAATCTCTTAGGCTCCTTCTCCCTTTACCCAACCTTGCTGAGAGACCTTTCCTGGTCTAACCTACAATTATAGAAAAGGATAGAAACAGAAAGAGAAGGAATAAGGGGAGAAGCTTAGGAGTAGGAATCCCAAAGGTTCCCACCTGAGTGATAAACCCCATAGGAATAGAGAAGAGTGTACCCCAAATCCCTCTGCCCTTCATCCCTTTCCCCAATCCCTATATTTATATAAATAAAAGACATTCATTAGTCAGATAGTGTTCCAGAGTGCCTGAGGGACATCGAGGGGGAGGGGAATCGCAGCTTGGTCTGGCTGCCTCCATCTTGAAGCCAGACTACCCACTGTGAAGTTGACTGACCTTGGGGGAGGCTTGAGTGAACCCCACCTTCATTCAGAATTGGATTGGGGTTCCCATACCTCATCTTATAGGGAAGCCTTGCCCCCAACACCTGTGGGGTGGCACGACCATCCAGGTCAACCAGTTTTGGGGTGACACCCCTTTGAAGTCTCCCAGAGTGTATATACAGTGGGAGGGGAGATCTAGAAGAGCATCTCACCTCACAGACTCTCTCTATCTCCCTTCTTCATAACTTTGGTGCCTGGCTCTCTTTATTCTTATACAATCTAGTATGTAAGAAACATGATGTTAGGTCTTGGACAGAAAGACAAAAGAAAAAGTCTCCGCCTTCAAGTAGCTTATGTCCTACCAAGAAAAGGTGAAATGGGGATTAATACCAAGTAGACAGAAAGTAATTTTAGGAGCATTAACACCTGAGGAGTGGGGAAGGACTCATTATGGAGGAAGAACTTGAACTAAGGCTCCAAGGAGCTAGGGACTCCATGGGATCATAGATTTATAGATGAGAGGGAAAACTAAGAAAGGACAGCACTGCAGGTTTTGGAGGTGGATGACTGAGCAGGAGCCTATGCAAAGGGAACTGGAGTGTTATGCACAGAAACCAAAAAGGTCTCTATTGTAGAGTGTTTGAGGGAGGCATAATGTGAATTCAGGTCAGCTAAGTGCCCAGTGGATAGAATGCTGAGCCTGGAGTCAGGAAGATTCCTCTTCCTAAGTTCAAATCTGATCTCAGCCACTTGCTGGCTTGGTGACCCTGAGCAAGTTGCCCATTGTCTCAGTTTCCTCATCTGTAAAATGAACTGGAGAAGGAAATGGCAAACCACCTCTAGTATCTTTGCCAAGAAAACCCCAAATGAGGTCACAAACAGTCAGACATATCTGAAAAATAACAATAGGAAGTCATTCAAAAAAGATAAGCCTACACATACCATCCTGGAAATCATCAGAAAGACCCTCATCTCATTGGCACAATTGACTGTCTATTTCCTATTGTCATTTTTTAAAGGCTGACTCAGCCATGGAGGGCAACCAGATGGAATCAGACAGAGACTCTGTTAAAGTGTAAAGAGCCCTAGACTGGGTGCCTAGAGACCTGGGTTCTAACTGGCTCTATTACTAACTAGCTACATGACCTTAAACAAATCACTGAACCTTGTAAGACTCATTTTTCTCATTTAAAAAATGAAGGAAGTTGATCAGAGGTTCTCCAAATTCCCTTTTAGTTCCTTGGTTTGTGATTTTTACTCTATATAAACTATTTGACACTATTTGTATATACTTGGTGAACCCTTTTCTTCTCATATAAACCAATGTAATTGAACCTGGCATCTACCCAGATGATCACAAATATAAATTGGTGGAGTATAAATTAGACAAGCTCTGCTCTATTAGGAATGCTGTTCTTATTGGGCCCTTGTAACCATTTATACACTTAAAATTGTGCTAAAGAACTGTACTAAGCTCAAAGGGATTTTATGATTTCCCTACATCTTATTTTCAAGTCCTGCTTTCACATACTCATTGTTGAGTTCTGAACAATCTTTGAAAGTTTTATCCTTAAAAATTTATCCCGTGTTTTACTAGTGGCTTCTAACCTTCCTAATGACTCAGGATTTAGCATATCACAAAATAATAATAGCTGACATCTATATAACACTTCTAAGTTTTACCAAGGACTCTGTCATTGAAAAAATATTTATCATGTCTTCTATATGCCAGGCATGGTGCTAGGCACAAGAGATATGAGTTCAAAGAATGAAATAAAATCTTTTTGAAAGGAGTTTACATTCAAATAGTTAAAGCTACAAGAACCTACATAAATACAAACAACAGAAGTTGAATAAAAATAAGTACAAATTTATTTATTTTTTAAACTTTTTTTTTCTTTTTTAAACTCTTAACTTTCTATGTTTTGCTTATAGGTGGAAGAGTGGTAAGGGTGGGCAATGGGGGTCAAGCGATTTGCCCAGGGTCACACAGCTGGGAAGTGTCTGAGGTTGGATTTGAACCTAGGACTTCCCGTCTCTAAGGCTGACTCTCAATCCACTGAGCTACCTAGCTGCCCCCAAATAAGTACAAATTTATACAAAGTATAAACACAATTCAATTTGAGAGAGAAGGCACCAACATTAGGTGGGGCATCAGGAAAGACAATGCAGAAAATAATACTTGCGCAATATTGAAAGGAAGAGAGGGACTCTATGAGATGGAGGTAGAGAAGGAGTGTATTCCAAACATGGTGTGTGGCCAATTCAAAAGCTTGGAAACAGGAAATGGGGTTTGAGGAACAGAGAAAAAGCCAATTTGGTTTGTGTGCAGAGTGTAGAAGGGAGATAAATGTCCAACAAGGCTAAACTATAAGTGGGGGGAAGATTGTGAAGAAATTTAAAAGTTAAAAGTATGAGTTTGTATTTTGTTCTAGAAGCCACTGGGATTGATTGAGTAGGGCAGTCACATCTTAGATTTTCACTTAAGGAAAATTATATATATGGCACTCAGAGCCCTCTCTGTGGGCATGCCCACCATCACCCCAGCACAGAATTGGCCAAAGGTCATTACTTGAAAGCCAGAGGGATGTGGGGCTGGGCTGTTCTCCTCCCCCTCTCTACCATATCACCTGCCCCTGTAAAAGGTTCATAATCACTGGGCTAGGCAATAGGGGTAAGTGACTTGCCCAGGGTCACCCAGCTAGGAAATGTCTGACGAAATTTGAACCCAGGACCTCCTGTCTCTGGAACTGGCTTTAAATCCATTGGGTCACCTAACTGCTCCCCTGCAAAGTCTTTTAACCTCAAGTTAAGTATTTGTTCTGATTAGTTTATTTTATTTTGACCATTTTGTTGTAGGTTGTCTTATCCCAACTCTCTGCTCTTTGCATTCTTCCAGAAAATATAATATAAGGGCCCCAAGTGAAAGGTCTTTTCCTTTAAATATAGCTCAATGGTTAAAATGATTTAAAATGGTTGAAAAGGAAAAATAAATAGCCATATTGAATCTTCTGGCATAAGAGCTGTCCATTCTGCTTGAGGTCAATCAAAGTCATAAGCAATTATCCAGGACAGAAAAATTCAGGCTAAATTGGAAATCATACCCCTATATCAGGGATTGGTAAGAAAATTTTGGAGAGCAGTTAGGTCAATCACCTAATCTGAGAGAGGATACATGTATTCAGGAATCAGGTATCATCAAGGAAATGAACTGTACAAACAGCTGAGCAATTTGTGGATGCAATCTGCTGTAGGAAAGCTCTAATCATAAATGTCATATTCTCTTTTCAGTAATTAAAGAAAGAAAGAAGAGACAGAGACAGATAGACAGACAGCTAGTTAAGTGAAATAGTGTACTCAGCCATCAAGCTGGAGTTAAGAAGACCTGAGTTCAAGTGCTGTCTCTGACACTTACTGATTATGTGACTTTGGACAAGTCACTTAATCTCTGTCTGCCATGGGTTCTTCATCTGTAAAATGAGGGTATTAACACCAGCCTCCCAGAGTTGTTGAGATAATATTTGTAGAATATTTCACAAACCTTAAAGAGTAATATAAACACTAGTTATATATTTTATACAGGGAATTCAATTCCATAAACATTTATGAAGCAACCGCTATGTGCCAGGAACTTTCCTAAGTGCTGTGGATACAAATAAGAAAAATAAAAACAGTCTGCACCCTCCAGGAGTTCAGAATCTAATGGGAGAAACTACATAAAAGGAATATGGAAATGGAGAATGCAGACAGATACCAGAGAGTAGTTGGCATTAATGTGTCATATTGGATTATAAGCCAAGCAGGACAACAGATAGAAATATGTGTGTGTGTGTGTGTGTGTGTGTGTGTGTGTGTGTATGAACATATAGACAGTTAGGTGGCACAGTGGACACATGACCCAGACTCAGGAAGACTCATCTTCTAGAATTTAAATCTGGCCGCAGACACTTAATAGCTGTGTGGTCCTAGGCAAGTCACTTAACCTTTTTTCCCTTCAATTTCCTCATCTGTTAAATGAGCTAGAGAAGGAAATGGCGAACTCCTCCAGATTCTTTGTCAAGAAAACCCCAAGGGGGTCACAAAGAGTCAGACATGACTTTAAAATGACTGAAAAGGAAATGTATGTATGTTCTATTACATATTTCATTATATATCTTATTACATATGTTAAATGAAATGTACCCAAAGACTTTAAGGAACTGAACTGATACTGTCTTCCTGTCTTCTCCTTGATCTGTGACTAGGACTTCAATTTGCAGTCAGTTTTCATTTTTTTATTCTTCCTATTCAACACAGTCTACACACACACACACACACACACACACACACACACACACACACACACAGGCTGCCATGATTTTCAAGGGAAATGTTGCTCCTTCCTCCTTCTGACAATAGACCAACTGGAATGATTCAGGGTGGCAGCCAGATAAATTGAATGGAAATTAATAAAGACCCAAGGCTTGTGGTGCAAGTGAAAAGAGAGTTAAAGGGAGCACAAGGCTGGGCAACAGCATGACTTCTCTTATCACCGCACCTCTTTGGCTTAGCCATCACCACCCCCCACTGTCTTTTCCTAAATGAATATGACCTTGTTGGAAGTTCTATGCTATCTTCAATCACAGCTTGAGTTGGCCCCACAAGATGTTTCCATATTCTTGTACCCCATTTGGGTGTGCTGCTGCTATTCATTCTCCATACTTATCTTGCTTGGTAGAATTGAGCCTCGTAGCATTAAAGCAATGCTCATCCATTATCAGAGGAATACTAACAATAAGACTGTATTGATCATTTCAATGAGGGAAAATCAATGTGAATGGTTAGACATATAGTAAGTGGGATAGGCAGGTTTAGAGAGAAAAATGAAAAAAAGCAACCTAGACATATCGATGGGTATTTTTGTGGAAAGTTCTGTTGTATTGTCCAAGGAAAGTGATGGTTTGAAATTGGGCACATTTCCATCACTTAGTACTGAAATGTTATTGGCTGATTTGCTCTGATTTTTTGAAACAATTATTACTGTCCTCATTCTTACATTTAACTGTAGGGTGTCATTGCCTGGTAGGGCTTTCATCGATATTTAAAAGACACCCCTCTGGGAAAGTCAGTGGGCAAAACAGAATCAATTATCAAATCAGGATGCCAAAGATGAGTACAAGGAATCAAAAAATTCAACAATCTGAAATACGAGGCAGGATTCTGAACCAGGGAAAGCAACCATCAAGAACTAGTCACTGACAGGACCCAACAGATCTAATTTATTTTATTTTCTATTAAACATTTTCTAACTAATTATCAGGAAGGAAGGAAAAAAAGAAGGAAGGAAGGAAAGAGAGGAAAAGGCAAAGGGGGACAGAAGAAAGAAATGACTCTAGTTTACAAGGACCCCAAAGATTTGTTTCATGTGCCTTTAGGTGGCCACTTTGAACACCGACTTTCTTGTCTCTCTCCATTTTTAATTTATCCAGATTAATTCTCTGTTCTCCTTTCCATTGAAGAAAACAAGGATTTTCAGTTTTCTACAACTCATCTTCCCTTTTGTTGCTCATGAAGGAAAGAAATCATTACCTATAAGGAGCTATAGAAATAGGTTTGTGTATTTAGCTGTAATAAATGCAATAACTAGGGAATTTCAATCATATAATATTTTCCATCCTGCCATAGATGGATGGATTTTTTCCCCCCTGGGGGAACTTTTAACTTAAGAACTTGTTGAAATCCTCTTGGCTTGTTGGAATAATCATTAATGTTTACAGTTGCTATAGCAACTGGAATTGCTGGCAATTGAGTAGGAAGGGAGCCTGAGTAGAGAAGATAAGCTGGGTCAATTATTAAACATCTGTCAAACATTTAGCCAATTTGGAGTGACAGGGGAAATGAATTAGAAATCAGGATATAGGTAAAATTCATTTTTACCTAACGTTCAGTAAATAAAAGTAGTTTTCTATTGTGTTCTATCTCTAAGGGAAGAATAACATATTTTCTCAAAATCAGTCAAAAGAGATTGGTGGCACAGGAAATATTCAGTTGTGATCAATCAGAGATTTTTTTAGATGACTACTATGTACCAGGCACTATGAATTTTCCACAATATTTTCATATCCACTAATAGTAAGGAGACTTGGGCCCCAGTCTCAGATCCATGGAGCTATGTGAATTTTTGAAGTCTCTTGACCTCTCTGAGCCTCTATTTTCTCATATGAATGCTTATGGCAACAACTTCACAGTTATTGGCAGGATCAGATGTGATACCTGTTAAATTATTGCCATAAAGGATTAAATAAAAACATTTGATTACTTCTTACTAAGATTTTTATCTACTGCTTCCCTCAGAGGAGAAAATCAACAGGAATCAGCATCATTATTATTATTAGACTAATGGAATTTGGTTATCTTTTCTGTGTTTGGCTACTAGAAAACCTCTGGAGATGATCCATGATTAATATGCAACATCAACATGTCTTAATCACCTCTGCCTAATCTAATATGGATATAGTCTTTGGGTAGTGA
This sequence comes from Gracilinanus agilis, assembly GCF_016433145.1. Lineage (NCBI taxonomy): Eukaryota > Metazoa > Chordata > Mammalia > Didelphimorphia > Didelphidae > Gracilinanus > Gracilinanus agilis. Next base: position 45,498,940 of record NC_058130.1, read on the forward strand.
TTACCATTAGACACAAACTCTTTTAAATTTTTTTTAAGAAGGAAAAAAATCCTGGAAACAGATATACAAAACAATCTTTTTTAAGACTTGAGATGCTGTAGGCTTCAGACTTGAGAGCTGTCTTCACCTATTTGAAGGGCTGTCAGAGAAGAGGGATTAGACTTATGCTGCTTGGTCCCAAAGGTCAGAACTAAGAGCTATGGGTGGATATTGCAAAGAAGCAAATTTAAGCTTATTAAATTCAAGAAAATCTCCCTAACAATTAGAGCTATCTAAACATTAAATAGGCTGCCTTAGGAGATGGTGAATTTCCCTCAAACTGAGGCCATCAAGTAAAACCTGAATGCTTAACTGTCAAATATACTGTAGAGGAAAAAAAAGGTTCTTCAGTTAAGGTAGGACAAGATGGTCACCAAGGTCCCTGGAAATGCTGATGAATTTCTCTTATTGTACAGAAATCTTTATTAAAATTATCTTTTGTTTGTATGTGTGTGGTGCTATGTTTTTTGGTATGATTGTTTTATATTTATCTATAGATAGAAAACACATGATAACCATATAAACATGTACATACATATAATCACATACATGCATATTTAATATATAGATATATGAATATTATTTCTACATATATGTATATTTATAATATATTTATACATGACATATACTATAAATTATATATTAGATTGAAAATAAGATATATGATATAAATTATATATTAGGAGTATGGCATGGAAATATCAGTTAACGAATTTTTTAAAAAATAATACATATATGTAATGTTTTAGGATATAAAAAGTGTTTAAAGTGGGGTCGATAAAGCTAGAAGTATTGAAAGTGGAAATATAGTTTCTTTGTCAGCACATTGTTTTTTTTGCCTCTTTAAGCCCTTCCTCTATTTCCCCTGACCTTTACCTCTTGGAATTCCCAGCTTTTTTCAAAGTATATCTCAAGTGTCACCTGTTAGGTGTAGCCTTTCCTGCTCACTGCCTATATCAGTGCTCTATCCTATTAGAAATAGTCTACATTTTTAATGTAATTTATATATGTTTTATGTGATATACTCTGGTAGAAAGGAAACTGCTATAAAGCAAAGGCTGTTGTGTTATTTTTGTCTCTTTTTACCTTCACCATCTAAGACAATGTCTTGCAGAAAGTAGGGGCTTAATATTTTCTTTTATTATTGAATTTGTTATAAGGAGAGAAGTTTTGTCATGTTGGAACAGAGGCAATTAGTAAATCAGCACTTCAAAGCAGCAGCTAAAACCAGGAGACTTGGACAGAAAAGGAAATCAGCAAAGAGTGTAAAACAACAAGCCCAGACCAGAATTGTCAAAAGGGTCAGGTTTTAAGGCTGAGAGGGGTATTAGCCAATCATATGTAGTCAAACCTCCATCTTCAAGTAGGATTAAAGTTAACTGTTACAGACAGCTGTGTCTCTCCTGTTTTCAAGAGTCTGCAGGGACAGAGGTTTCACAGGCTATTTGGGGAGCCCAAATTCTAGTTTAATAACCCTCAATGTCAGATACTTTATCCTTGTTTTACCTGAGGGTTAAATGAGGTGAGAAAGGCTAAAGAACTTCTGGTTAGAATAAAGAGTCGGCTTTCTTTGCTAAAATTTGGAAAGAATTAAGATGCCCTCGACATTTTAAAGTCAAATATTTGGATATTTTATAAGTCACAGATTTAATAGAAGACAGCAGAACTGTTGAGGAATGTAGTGAAAAGGCTGTGGATTAATGATTTGGTGGAAGAGTTAGATTGTTTCAAATCCTGTTCAATTGGTACCATCTCTATTTTAAGCCATTTTAATTAAGTGTAGAAATTTATAAATAACATATTATCCCCACTATTCAGTCACAAACATGTAAACTGTATTATTTGGGGTGGAATTCATTGCACTTTCTTCTTCAAGGACAGCCTGCGAGCCAACTTTCCATTTAGATACAACTTTTTTTTAATCTAATAAACCTGACATTAATTCTGCTATGCCTCTTTGTGATCCAGTTTTCTTTATCTATAAACAATAATGCCCATTTTATCATTTTTATAGGATGCCCTTGATGAAGAAATGAGTATAAACCTAACTGTCTCATATTAGTAGAGGTTTATATTTTGCCAGTTGTCTCTATTTACTTGGAACGTAATGATACCTGGTTACTCATTGGGGCTTACTAGAATCATTTTATTTATTGACCCATATCTCAGTAATTTGTTCATTATTAAGTATCAATTGCCCTTACCAAAATCTCTTTCTAGATAGATAGATAGATAGATAGATAGATAGATAGATAGATAGATAGATAGACAGACAGATAGATGGATGGATGGATAGATAGACAGACAGACAGACAGACAGACAGACAGACAGACAGACAGATAGATAGATAGAGAGAGAGAGAGATAGAGAGAGAGATGACAGAGAGAGAAATACATGGAGTTCAGTATAGAGCTTTCATAACCAATGAGAATAAGTACAAATAGAACCAGTAAGTGTCATATTGGATTCTGACTACTCAAAGTTTGAGATTTTCTGTCTAAGCCACTTGAAATTTTTGGATAGGGATAGGGACCAGACCTGTGATTTCATTGGTATTAGGAACTCCCAGGTTAGGAAATATCTCAGTTTGAAATCAGCACCTTTTCTGGTACTCTTAGAGAGTTTCCCATAACACCAGGAAATTAAGGAAATTGTCCAGTGTCTCTGAGCTGGTCTGTGTCAAAAGCAGTACTTGAAATCATATCTTCCTGTCTTTGAGACTGGCTTTCCAATACACTGTATCATGATGTGGAATATATCTGCAGTTGGGTCAAATATGGTGATGAAGGCGATCAGACTTCACAGCAGTGGACTCCATAATCAGGCTGCTGTATAGCGGTTGGAGCTTTTTGAAATCATCAGATTGTAATAAGTACTTTGACTGTTGGATTAATTGTTTGATGGCTTCAAATTATTATACAGGTCTGATGGCTTACCAGATTCTCCTCTATTTAGCATTTGTTGGAAAGAATTGTTGCAGATTCCTGGGGAATCTCACTTAGGTGCACACTCTGAGATTGTCTGGCAGCAAGTAGGAAAGTGATTTCAATATATTAAAAGGGCTTCTTCTGTCTTCCAGAATTCCTCTACAACTTAAGGGGAAGTTTTTGTTTCTTGAAGAGTTCAGAATTGAGAAAAAATATCATTGACATATCTCGAATGAGCACTTTTGAAAGTTATGTATTATCTGCTTACTATGTCTTGGAGTTCTGATAGGTTTTAAGGTCACTTATAAAGCTATGACTATGCAATAAGAGATGGATAATAGTAACTAACTTTTACATAACAATTACCTTGTGACAGGTATCCTGTTAAGTGGTTACAATTATTATCACATTTGATTCTTACAACTATTCTGAGAGAAAGGTGCTGTAATTATCTTTATTTTGCAGATGGGGAGCAGATTAAAAATCATTTACCATGGATCGAATTGCTAATACATCTCTGAGGCTGGATTTGAACTCAGGACTTTCTGACTTTGTCCCTGGTGTTCTATTCACTGAGCCATTCAGCTGCCTTAGAGTTAGATATTTGAATGGTTGGAAAAGTAACTTTTGTTAATATGTGATCAGCTCATACAAAAGCCCATGACATAGCTTTTTCTGTTTTAAACTTGATCCTGCCATTGATTGAAGTGGTTAGTGCAGTAGCAAAGAACAGTGCATTTCTGTCTTTCCTTATTTGACTTCTCATTGAAGTGATCTTTGTACATATGGCCTCCAATGCTTAACAATCTAGTCACTTTGACTATCTTCAAGAAAAAAACAACAAAAAACCTTTACATCAATTCCACGTGATCTTTCTCATCATCCTGCTTTGGATCACTTATTTTTGGTTTGCCAAGAATATTCTTATTTTAGGTGTGATTACACATTGTAAACTCTATTGCCTATCCTGATTCCACCTTCAGGTTTTGGTTCCATCATCTAGATTCTATAGCCTCAGGGGGGCTATCTTGAGTTTTTTTTAATAATAAATTTGGATTTTCTTCTCTCCAGATGTGAGAAATTTGCTGAATCTTTATTTTATTGCTGAAGAGGTCTCCCTGCCATTCTAGCCCATGGACAATGTCTTCCCCAAATAGAACTAGATGAACCACTGCAAATGGGTCATGTAAGATAGAATTCAGAACTTTGTTTCATGATTTACACGACATTGCCTTTTCTTGCCTGTTTTAAGAAAGGGACACTAGGACCAGGAGACTCCCCTACCTCCCTAGACAGTCTCTCTCCTAATTCAATGTAAGGCATCACTGATTTATTTACTCTCAGCCCTAGTGTAATCACTTTCACCAAGAACTCAATTCTCTCTCTCTCTCCAGTCTTAGTCCATGTATACAACTGGAACCTTCTCAATTCAACCAAGAGTTCTCTCTTCATATTCTCGTAATCGTAACTCTCATGTCATTCTCTCATTATCCACTCAACCAATACCAGACTTGAAGCTACTTCTGAATGATCTCATGAAATTGTGGGCATTGGAGCCCTCCCTGGCTTAACTCAGGAGCTTCCTCTCAAGAGCTGGTGCTCCCTGTGTCCTAAAACTACTTTGAATTTCCTTTGTGTATTCTATATAGGTACTTATCCTACATGCATACTGTATCTCTCTAAAAGAGGGATCATTAATCTTTATCGTGTCATAGAGCCCTTTGGTAGTTTTCTGAAACCGATGGGCACAGTTTCAGAATAATGCTTTGTTGGTTGTCCAGAATATCCCAGAAGTCTTAATGCAGTTTGAGCTTTAATGGCTTAAAATACTAATGGAAAAATGCCAAATTTCAATTATAGGTCTGTGAAAAAAAACAAAATGATGTCATTCCCCATTCTCATCAAGAAGTTTGTGAACTCCAGGCTAATAATTCTTGCCTGTGCAGAATGCAAGCACCTCAAGTGTAGAAATTCTTTAGTTTTGTCTTTGCCTCCCCAATAGCTTGCACTTATAAATGTTTGCTGAATTGTTGAACTTGACAATGACATCTCTCCATTTTCTACTGGTCCTTCAAAGCCTTGCCAGTCCTAATTACTGTCCTTTGCCTCCAGGCTTACTAGCAGATTTGGGTCAGCATATATTTGAAGAATTAGGTAGAAAAGTATTTTTCTCTCTCTCTTTCTCCTTCTCTGCCTCCCTCCTCAGTTAAATAGATAAAAATATAACAAACACTCGTATGAATTTATATATGAGTGTGCCAGAACTTAAAGAATTTTGCCATTCTGTGGAAGTGAGAAGAGGAAGGGATACTGGGAGATATTTTGGGGAAGTGAAAAAATAAAATATATCAACAAAACTTATCTTAAAATATTTTATTGCCATGCTACAAAATTTATAAAATTAAGGATGAAAAATCAAGATGAGAAAAGGAAAGTGAGCATTATTATTATGATCACATTTATATACAGCATTAAGGTTTAGGAAGCAAGTTTCTCACAATAATTCTTTGAGTTCAATAGTATAAGAACAGTTTAGTAGATTGTGAAACTGAGGCTATTAGAGATTAAATGACTTACTTTTACCTGATATCACATAGCTAACAGATGTCATATCTAATACTTAAATCTAAGTCTATAGTTCATCCTTTTCCCTCTCAACTCCCTCCTCCTGTTTCCTTTTTAACATTTGACACACCACAGTGATTCTAAAAAAGCAAACAACTGTAAAATGGCAGTATTAAGCAAAATCAAAAGCTCTACAAGTTATTATATACATGGTACAGTATCACTTTTTAAATTAGAAAACCAGAAATTTTTTCATGCATCAAGTTAACCAAAAGAGGGAGGGATAACATTTTTTCATTTATAATATTCCTACTACTTCGTGAAATATGCATGTACATATGTGTGTATGTTAATCTGAGGTGCTCTCTTTATGAAAAGCTGTTATATTTATGCCTTTAAGTCTGAAAACACATTAGCATTTTATATATTACACTGGTGACAAGTAGACTATTAATGGCAGGGGGAGAGACTAGATGGTGTGCTGATTTGGTAGTATTATATTGTGATATATGAAATAACAATTATTTTTCTAACCAAAAGCATTAGGCAGAATGATGAATGTAGCCTCAAAGGGCTTTGGTTCAGATTCTGTCTTATTTTTTAATGAGATGCATAATTTTAGCCAAGACATTTAACCTCCGAGGAGCTTATTTTTCTCCTCTCTAAAGTAAAGGGTTTGGACTAGATGTCCTCTAAGGAGGCTTTCAACTTTAAATTGATGAATACGTATATGAGAAGCTGTGTGAAATAGTTGAGAGAGAGCTGTTCCCTGAGTAAAGAAGACCTGAGTTCAAGACTCATTTATAAAACATATTGGCTATGAAACTGGGCAAGTCATTTAACCTCAAATTGCTCTAGTTAGTTCCCATAAATTTCAGAGAAGTCTCAAATCCACATTTATAGAGGGATTTTCCCATTAGGAGCCCCCTGCCCCAGTGAAATAATAGGTCCAGTCCCTATCCTATGAGCTACATGTTAAATATATTGAGAATTGGCATGTTGTTAGTGAAAAGAGCCCTGGATTTTGTATCAGGAACACATAGATTGAATGCCACCATAGACACTTCCTAAGTAATAAATTGCCTGACTTCTCTGAGTCTCATTTTTCTGAAAAATGGGGCTAATAGTTAGCAATTCATTTGCAAGATTGATGAAAAGTTCAAATGAGTGCTTTGTAAACCCTAAAGAACAATATAAATGCCCTGTAGTGTTAGTAATAGTATCATATTGTCATCATCATTATTATTTGAGACCAAGGTCTTCCTATTTTACCCAGGCTGGAAGTACAATGGCAAGTCATGGGCCTGATATTACTGCTGATTGGCATAAGAGTTTTGACCTTTTCTGTAATGGGTCAGTTTGCCTCCTTTTAAGCATCTTGTTCTCCAAACCTTTTGAGGCTCAATGTTTGGATGCAGCACTTAGTAGAGACACCTCTTCAGTTTGCCTTTCTATAGCTTAGAACTTCCAAGCCAAAGGGATCCACTAGTTCAGTACTTTCCCTTCTTCTTTCTCCTCTACTGTCCCCAAAGCAGCAAGGATATCACTCCACTCTAGAAGGCTATGATTATTATTATTATTATTATTATTATTATTATTATTAGTAGTAGTAGTAGTAGTAGTAGTAGTAGTAGTAGTAGTAGTAGTAGTAGTTGTAGTAGTAGTAGTAATACTTATTCAATACAATTCAGCAAACTTCAAGGGAAATTTTTCAGACATCATCCCTCACCTATTCTCTCATTAGGGTATGACTTAGAATAAGGTACTTCACACAGCGGAATTATAAATAAGATGTGGCGGGTGAGGGACAAGTGATAGTTATAAGCATGTAAGTCATAGCCATTGAGCATGTAACTCAGCCATGTTGCCATCTCATTCACTTTTTGAGCTCATTTCTCTTGTTCCACTTTGCCCCCCTGCTGCAAGAACCCTGAAGGGCTCAGGAAATACCTAGTTCAGATTGGTGATAGAAACTGAAATCTCTTTTATAGCTACTAAGCTGATATAAATTTATCGTATAGTGGGGATGGGGCATTGAAATATTTTCATTCATTCTGTTTCCTCAACAGCCCCTTGACTCCACTCCCTTTCAGAGTAGGATTTCATGCAGAACAGGAGCCTACCCAGCACCCTAGTTAGCCTAGAACACATTCTTGGGCACAGGATGTGTTGCATCCTCTACTCTCTTTTGTTTTAATATATATTTATGTAAAATATATACACACATATTTATATCTGTATTACTGATATATTTTGTTTTTACACCACTTAAATATCCTCCTTTATCAAGTCAACATGCATTTAAGAGCTTAATATATACCAGGCACTATGCTAAGTTGTTCTTCAGTTGTTTTAGTCATGTCCAACTCTTTGTTACCCCTTTTGGACTTTTCTTGGCAAAGATACTGGAAATGGATTGCCATTTCCTTAGCCAGCTTATTTTACACATGGGGAAACAGAGGCAAACAGGGTTAAGTGACTTGCCCAAGGTCACAAAGTTTCTGGGGCTAGATTTGAACTCAGGAAGATAGGGTCTTCCTGACTTCTAGTCCAGCACCACCCTATGATGCTAAATACTGGAAATATAAATATAAACAAGAAGGAAAATGCCTGCTCTCAAAAAGTACTTATAGGCTGATGAGGATATTATTGGGGATGTAGAAACTAAACGATAACTCTAGTCCAACTGTCAATAATATGGAATTAGGTCTTGATCAATGATTCATGTAAAACCCAGTGGAATTGTGCATTGGCTAAGGGGGATTAGGGGGGCTTGGGGGAGAGGGAAAGAACATGAAATATGTAACTAGGGGAAAATATTCAAAATGAATTTTTTTTAAAAAAAGAGCTTATACTCTAATGAGGGAAAGTGACACATAAAGGGAAACAGAAAAAGGAAAGTGAGGAGATGGGGAGAAGATTGTAGAAAAAGTTCAGGGAGTCAGGAATGCAGTCTAAAGGGGAATGAAGACCTCCCCCTTCCCAGAAAACCATCCTTAAACAAAGAATTTTTCAAAGAAAATGATAAAGAGAAAACAACGAATCCTTTCCTCTTGATTTGCTCTCTCTCTCTCATATTGCTCTTGTCTCTCCCGGTACAACAGACTCAAGTCTTCCTAAATCATTCTTCCCACTCTACACCTTCATGCACCCAAACGCTGAGACTGGTGTTGGTCATCTTGGGGTTTGGAAACTGACCTGAAGATATCTGGGGAAAGAGAGAGAATAGAAAGTGAGGAGAGTTGTGATGGAGAACGGGTGTGGCTGGGGGACCATTGGTATCCAATGCTTGGGTGCATGAAGGTGTGGAGTGGGAAGAATGATTTAGGAAGACTGAGTCTGTTGTACAGGGAGGTGCAGTAGAAAAAGGATTAGATGTCAAGTCAGTGGCCTGGGTTGAAATGCTGGCTCTGCCACTTGTGACCTGGGCAGGATACTTAGCCTTTCTGGATTTGTTTACTTCTCCATAAAATGGAATTAGATTTAATGACCTCAAGGGAAGCAGCATAATAGAGTGGGAGAAATCTTGGTTTGCCAGCCAGAGGACTTGGATATAGATCCTTCTTGCTAACACTCTTTAAAATCTTAGGGAAATCATTTAAGCATCCTGGGCCTCAGCTTCCTTATCTGTAAAATGAAAGAATTGGTCCCTCAGGTCCTTTCCATCTCTAATGCCTTGATCCTATGATTCTTAAATAATCCTTAAATCCTTTTGATCCCTAAATCTATGGTCTTATGATCCTTAAGTAAGCCTGGTGAATAATTGACAGCTTCAAACAGATGAATGCTTCCACAGCCTTGGGCACACAGCTGTTCCTAGTTTTTCACATCCTCAATCTCTGATGGTGATTTGCCCACAAGTCTCCTAGGCACACAGTAGGTATATGATACATTTTTAGCTAAAATAAATCCAGATGGTAATGGGCACAGGGTGACTTTGCTCAATGAGTAGTGCTCTAAGTCTAGAGATCTTAAAATTTTCTCTTTTTTAAACAAATATAATGTCCTTTATCCAGACAAGACTTGGGAAAAGAAATCCATTATATAGTGAAATTTTAAGTTTAGCTCTCAAAGAATTCAGAAGAAACAAAGCAGGAAACTATCTATCACTTGCTTTGAGAAGACCCTTTGCCCTGGTGAGCACCTTGTCATCACCACCATCATTTTTTTTCAATCAGGCATCCAAAGCACCGGTAGCCATTTCATCCTGTACTCAAGTGTCTGTTTACTCAGTTGTTATAAATTGCCTCTGGGACAAGCACTGCCTGTTACTTCTAGAGCAATTAGTATGTGAAAACTTATCAAAAGAAATCTGTCAAGTTTGAATAAGTATAAATATTGCATTGAAGTCCCTCGGGAAATAAAACAGAGTATTAGATATATTTCTGTGTTTCAACACAAGAGAATTTACTCTCTGATTCTTTGTTCAACTTTGCAGAAATTTGATAGCATTTTTCCATGCAATCCAATGCTCCAATGTATTATAACTTTGCCCGTGTTATTTTAAAAAAGCTTTCAATATTAATAATAAAAACAATAAAAATCATATGATTATAGCAATAGTTGCAGAAAAGGCTTTTGAGAAAGTAGAACACCCACTTCCACTTTAAATAAATATTACAAAACATACGAATAAATTTTACCTCGTGATACCAATGAAGAAGGAACACTAGTGCTGGAGTTTAGGGACTTGGGTTCTAGCTGCCACTTTTGCCATTTGTAGGCCTTAAGCTTAATCATTTCACATTTCTTGGCTGGGAGTTACTTATCTGTAAAAGGAGAGCATTGGTTTGGACCAAGCGTTTTTAACCTGTTTGGTACCATGGCCCCCTTTGGCATTCTGGAGGTCTGTTTTTTAATGCATGAATTAAATACGTAGATCACAAAGGAAACCAATTAAACTGAAATGTTGTTATCATGATTTTTAAAACAAATTCACAGATCCCAGTTTCAGAAACAGTGGTCTAACTGTTTTCTAGCTCCAGAAATGGAAGATGGAGTGTTGAATTTGTGAATCAGGAAACCTGGGTTTGAATCCCACAACCTGATCCCCGCTAAGTCCACCTACAAGATCTCCTTCATGGAGAGAAACACAAGGGCTCTCCAACCACTTCTCTAAAGGAGAGGAATGGAGAAAGAACCTAAACATATTCTCCAGGTTTTTTTGTGAATTCAACCTGTAAAAAAATATTAGTGATGCCTCCTCCTTTCCCACATTATAGACATCAGCTATAGATCTGAGACACCATCACATAATGGTTCAATCAGGCTCAGCACCAGCAAAGTCAGGTTTGGAATACTGTTTCAGATACATACTGGCTTCATAGCCAAAACCAACATTTTTACCAGAGGTGCCAATTCATCATCCGCCAGGCCCCAAGGAATCTAATTAAAATATAATTGGGAAATGTCTAATAAAATAAATAGAAATACAACATAGCATAGATAATTTTAATTTGTCATTTTCTAAGTCAATATGCAGACTGCAAGGATACACCATGTGAGTTTGATACCATTGCTCCAGGCTACTCTCTAAGACCCATAGGTTGCAAAGGTTGTGTGGAGGGAGTATTCTCACCCAGGATCCAATGAAATTTTAGTTCCAGAGGGCAGCTAGGTGGTTCAGTAGATAGAAAGCCAGGCCTAGAAATGTGAGGTTCTAAATTCAAATCTGACCTCAGATACTTTCTAGCTGTGTGACCCTAGGTAAGTCACTTGACCCCCATTGCTTATCTTTTACTTCTCTTCTTTTTTATTTTTTAGAAAAAAATTTTCCATGGTTAAATGATTCATGTTCTTGCTCTCTCTCCCCCCACCTTCCCACCCCCCTCCATAGTCAACGCACATTTACACTTGTTTCTTCATGTGTCATTGATCAAGACCTATTTCCATATTATTGATAATTGCTCTAGGGTGGTCATTAAGAGTTACATTCCAAATCACGTCCGCATCAACCCATGTGTTCAAGCAGTTGTTTTTCTTCTGTGTTTCCACTCCTGTAGTTCTTCCTCTGAATGTGGATAGCATTCTTTTCCATAAGTACTTCAGAATTGTCCTGGATCATTGTATTGCTACTAGTACAGAAGTTCATTACATTCGATTTTACCACAGTGTATCAGTCTCTGTGTACAAAGTTCTTCTGGCTCTGCTCCTTTCGCTCTGCATCAGTTCCTGGAGGTCTTTCCAGTTCACGTGGAATTCTTTCCAGTTCACGTGGAATTCCTCCAGTTCATTATTCCTTTGAGTACAGTAATATTCCATCACTAGCATATACCACAATTTGTTCAGCCATTCCCCAATTGATGGGCATACCCACATTTTCCAGTTTTTTTTTTTACTGCTCTTCTGACATGGAACCAAAACATAGTATTGATTCTAAGGGAAAGATAAGGTGTTTTTTTTAAATTTTACAGTATAGGTCCAGTTCCTATCCCTCTCTATCTGATCCCTTTTGACCCTTCAGGCATCTCTTTTGTTCATCATATATATATATAATAATGAATATATATGTGTTTGAGTGTGTGTATATGATCTCATCTGATCCCTCTTCATATAGCTGTGGATATACAGTAATTAGACTGTCCTTGTCCAGTTAAATTCCCCTTCCCCTGAATTCTGTATCAAAATGAATGAAAAAAAAAAGTTCTTACTATATGCCAAGTGCAATGCTAAGCATTGGGAATACAGAGATAGAAATATGAGAAAGTCTTGGCTCTCAGGGAGCACACACTTCAACTGGGGGAGATAGCATGTATGTATAGGATTGCAGGTCAAAATTTCCAAGATAACTCTGGCAACACAGATATCAGTGACTAGAGCTTTCATAGTAATAATGATAATGCATAAATATCATGATAATTAGTAATATAAGTATAATAATGATCAAAGGAATGCTAAGTCTGAAGGACCTTAGAATACAGTGATTGGGCAGATGGTAAGGTCTGGTGATTCTTTATCCTACTTTAAAAACTGCAGTTGGTTACTCTCAGATCATCCAAAAAGTGTCAATAGCCATACCTGTTGTGTAGAGAACAATGTTGTGTAGAGCCTGACTCAGTATAATTAGAAAGAACTTAATAGGCCAAAGAACAAAATGGAAGAAGGATTCTGGATTCTATTCTACAAGGACAGAGTTGGGAGGGAGAGTCAGTGTTCAGCTGGGATCAGAAAAGAATGGAGGCAAGAAAAGAATTAGGATTGGGTTCTAGGTATCTCCTATTAGGTGCCCTTCCTGCCTCTCTATCCTAGATAGGGTCTGGGAGACCAAATTTGGAGGAGAGGGGAAAAGAAGGAAAAGAGTATCATCCCTAGTACACATTTATGACTATCCTAGATCCAGGATAATAGTTCTGTGGTCATATGCTTTTTTAACACATGCTCCAAGAATCCTATGAATTTAAGATTGTTTAGTTTTGGCAGTAATGCATCTTGGCAGGTTATTCCCAACAATAAACCCAGCGTCTGATACTGTGTTGGAGGCGTAGTATGAAGAATGCTGATCTGGATTTCTAGGACCCAAATTTGTGTTTTTTAATATATTTTAAAATATTTTATTTTTTCAATTATAATAAGAACTTTTAAAACATTCATTTTTTTCTTAAATTTTGAAATCTGAATTCTCTCCTTCTCCCTCCCTCTCTCTTTTCCTTCTTCCCTCTCTGTCTGACAAGCAAGAACTATCCATATAAAGGCATGCAAAGTATATTCCCATATTAGCCATATTGCAAAAGAAAATATCCTAAGAAAAAAATTTAAATTAAAAGAAAAAGTGTGATCCTATCTCCATTCAGACTGTCAGTCCTTTCTCTGGAAGCAGATAGCATTTTTCATCATAAGTTCTTCAGAATTCTTGGATTGTTATATTGCTGAAAATAGCCAAGTCATTTATAGTTGATCATCTTTATAATATTGCTGTTACTCTGTACAATATTCTCCTGATTCTTCTTGCTTCACTTTACATCAGTTCCTATAAGTATTTCCAGATTTTTCTGAAACCCTCTTGCTTATTATAAATATTTTTATATAGGTAGATCCTTTTCATTTTTTCTTTAATCTCTTTAGCATATAGACCTAGTAGTAGTATTGCTAAGTCAAAAGGTATGCAATGTTTTATAAACCTTTGGGCATGGTTCCAAACCGCTTCCTAGAATGGCAGGATCAGTTCACACCTCCAACAACAGTGCATTAGTTTCCCAATTTTTCAATGTTTCCTCCAATAGTCATCATTTCCCTTTTCTGTCATTTTAGTTAATCTAATAGATTTGAAGTGGTAACACAGAGTTTTAATTTGCTTTTCTCTAAACCAGTATTGATTTAGACCATTAAAAATATATAACTATAAATAGTTTTTATTTCTTCTTCTGAAAACTGCCTATTCATATCCTTTGACCATTTATCAATTGGAAAAGGACTCCTTTTCTTATAGATGGCTCAGTTCTCTATATATTTGAGAATGAGGCCTTTTTCAGAGAAACTTGCTATAAAATTTTCCTCCAGTGCCTGCTTTCCTTTTTATCCTAACTGCATTAAATTCCTGTGTGCCAAAGCTTTTTATTTAATGTAATCAAAATTAGTAATTTTACTTCCTCTAATATTCCTTATATCATTTTCTCATAAACTATTCCATTATCCACAGGCATTCCATAGTCTCCTAATCTGCTTATGTTATCTTCCTTTATGCCTATATCATGTACCCATTTTGACCTCATTGATCTGGTATATGGTATGACATGTTAGACAGGATCTGAATTTAAATCTTATCTCTGCTACTTAAGTACCTATAGGACCTTAAACAAGTCAGCAAACCTCTATAGGCCTCAGTTTCCTCATCCATTAAATGAGGGGCAGGATAAGGTGAACTTTTAGGTGTCTTCCAGACTAAATAATAATAAAGATGATGATGAAGATGATGATAACTCTTAAAGGTCTTCAACATGATTTACAAATATATTATTTTATCCTCACAGCAACTCTAGATAGCAGATGCTCTTATTATTTTCATTTTACACATTAGGAACCTGAGGCTGAAAGGTGTTAATTGACTTGCCCATGATAGTGTCTCAGTCTAGATTTAAAATCATGTCTTCCTATAACTAATTTCTACATTATATCTCCTATGCAACCTAGATGACTATAAATTTATGATCCTGACTAGAATTTGGCCTCAAAATTATCATCTTTTCATGTTATCCAATGGGTTTGTGCATTAGATCTACAATCAACCTAGAAGAATTTTGCTCTCTTAAGGATGGGACCCAGTGAGGTAGTCAGAAAAATCTTGACACCACTTTCATGATTCTCAGTCTTTTTTTTATGTCTCCTGGGTCCATTTCAATAGTTAGATTAACCAACAAAGAACATTTTAATGGCAATAGAATGTCTTTCATAATCTCTTTAGTAAGCGACTCACTAACAAGAGGTACTGCAAGATAACCAATTTTATCCAATTCATTTGCCAACTTGATTAAGAAATATGTCTGTTTTATGTCCAATAATCTTTTTTGTTGTCATACTTTTCACTATATACTGATATAGTAGTTTCATTGAATGTTTGGATTCTCGAAGAAGTAGCAAGCTTGCGGATAAGCTCTAACTTATTTACTTTGAGCATCCTCTTGACATCAGCATGGGGTTACTTATAATTAGATGCACATGTGTAAATAAAGTGATTAGCTATTCTCCCATAAACATAATTATATCTGCTTAAAATAGTGCATGCAGAAATATTACAATACAGTTAAAAGGGGAAAGCAATCTACTCAACCTCCCTTTGTAGGCAAATGGTGGCACACACTAAGGTAGAAAATCTTTTCTAGAGTACTTGTAGTTCTTAAGGTCAATTACAACTGTGCAATGCAGTGAAGGATTAAAATTTAATTCCTCTTGTAAAAAACGATCTTTCTGATTACCTTTCTTCAAGAACATAGGATGCTTTTATGTTTTTGTCTGAGAGAAAATTATAGGGAGGAACAACATTAATCCAATCTTTGTATTCTGAAATAGCTTGTCTTCTTGCTGTATATACCAAGTTCCTCTTGAAGAGAAATTCTGCAAGACTTGTTGGTCATTGATGGTTGGCCAATGTTGGTCAATGATAATGATAACATTTCCCACACTTTTAAACATTTGGTCATGAGGGGAGATGCACTCTGAGCTGATGAAATTTCAGAGTTCCTTGGAATTCATCAGTTAATGAAATCAAGTCTGGCAAATAAGTTAACCTCTTGGTCATCATTTTTTTCATCTCATCTATAATGGCCTTTTGTATAGATGAACAAAAAAATCTTATTTCTTTTTACATATGGAAACTTGTAAAGGAACAGAAGATTTTCATATATGCTCACTATGTTACAAACCTCATTGGCACTCTGGTCTTCCTACATCCAAACATCTATGGCCCGCGCCAGATGCAGCCCCCTGAAATGTTCTATCTGGCAATGGGACATTATTCCTAATCTGAAGAATACAATGAGTAGTATACAATATAATGAAACTTTGAAAAAGTTGCCTTAGAAACAGACCGACATATGAGCATTTCTTTTCCTTTGGCCCCCTCCTTAAAAAGTTTGCCCATCACTGGTTTAAACCCAATCAATCATGATAAAATTGCCAGCAAAGTGTAATATTTTCATTGAAAATATATCTATCAAAAACCTAGGGCTTAAAATGGTCATGAAAATAGGTCAGTTGCAGCACAAACAAATATCTGCTCATTCACAGCAAACAAGGATTTATCTGAGTGAAGGAGGTAACCTGATAAAGTTTGAAGAATGCTAATAGACCTGATTATTCCCAGATATTTGACTTTGGCAAGTGGTTTAAATTTTGAGCCTTAGTTTTATTATCTGTAAAAAGGAAATGGATTAGTTGACTTCTTAAAGATCCTTACCAAAATGTTGAATGACCACAGCAAATTGAAAAGAGTAAAAACTTCTTGAGGCCAGGAATTATATTTAGGCAGATAAGAAGAAATTTATAAACATTTAATTACTTTAATAAGTTAGATTTACCTCTTGTACTATTGCCTCTATATTTGGGGGCTGAGTAATTATTAGAATTCTTGGTCTCAAAGGTATTACAAATCACACAGAATTTACATGAAGGACACATTCAGTTAAGGAGGATGAGCAGAAGGTTCAGGCAGAGAGATAAAGTATAAGATCATAGAAATCATAGATCAAGAGCTGTAAAAGGCCCTAGACATCATTTGCAGAGTCTTATCATTTTATAGCTGAGGAAATTAAAACCCAAAATTTAAGTGACTAACCCAAGATTATATATGTAGCAAGTATAAGAGGTGGCATTTGAACCTATGATTTCAGAGCCAGTGCTCTTTCTGCTCCTAACACCAATATCAATCAAGAAATCCTTGGTATTTGCTGTATATTAGGCACTACAATGGTTGTTCTACACATCTAAGAAAAAACAAAACAAGCTGATCTTAAAGATTATAGAGAGAATTATTGGTTATTGAATAGGAGAATAATATGGTCATATTTGCACTTTTGGAAAAATCACCTTTATAGCAAGGAACAGGATAAATTGGAGTATTGAGACAGGGAGTTCAATTGAGCATCTGTTCCCAGTCTTCCAGATAAGTTATGAAGGCCTCAACCATAGTAAGTTGAGAGAATTACACAAATTAGAAAGGTGATATGGAGGTAAAAACAAATGTGAGAATAGAATGAGGAGCATAGGGTGACTCTGATATGGTAAATCTTGATCATTGGAAGAATAACTGTTAGAAGAAAGATAATGAGTGTCTTTTGGATGAGTTTGAGAGGCCTATTGGACATTATGTTTAAAATGTTCAGTGTATATTTGAAGATGCAAGACTGAAGCTCAAGAGAAAAAATAAGATGATAGATAGATAATAGATAAATTGATCTATTGAGAAATGAAGGAAGGAAGGAAGGAAATAGGAAAAGAAAGAGGGAAGAAGATTGGAGAAAGAAAGAAGAACTGAAAGTCATTTGCAAAAAGTTAATAATTAAACTCATTGGAACTGATGAGATTGCCAAGTGAGAAAAGTGTTTGTATGTGGTTACATTAAAAAAAAAACCTTGGGGTATACCCCAAAATGTATAAATATATACAAGTGTATATGTGTGTATATTTATATATGTATATATATAATTTATATGTGTGTTTATATTTACATATACATATTCATATAAAAACATACAGGCATATAAAAACTGATGGCAAAATCTTAAGGTATATCCACTGTTAGGGGGAATGATAAAGATAATGAACTGGCAAAAAATACTGGGAAAAGGAGCTGTCACAGAGGTAGGAAAAGAACCAAATATCTGGCTATGAATGAGGAGATTGCTTAAGATGGGAGTTGTTGGGTTTGGGTAGCAGGCCACCCCATCTTACCATTTGATACCTTCCAATTTTAAAAATTATTCATAATAACTGTTAAGTTTTATTGTTTCTGTGTTGTTTGTTATAAGTAACCTTTAAATTTGATGCCCTGTATCAAAATACCAGTTACCTGCCCTAGTTTCATGTCTGAGGGACCAGAGGGCTATTTAAATAATTTAGTATGCTGATGTTTCTCTTTGCTGCTTTTATAGTGGATTGTTTTAAAGATCTACTTTTTTAAGAGAATTAATTCTATCTTGACTGTTTCTCAGAATAAGAGTTTCCATTACCAAGAATCATGCATGTAATGATAATACCATTGTTTTCAGAACTGAGCTATGCCTGGATCTTCAATGAATATCCATCCTACCAAGATAACAGGCGCTTTGTTTCTCAAGAGACTGGAAACCTATACATTGCCAAAGTGGAAAAATCAGATGTTGGGAATTATACCTGTGTAGTGACCAACACAGTCACAAACCACAAAGTGCTAGGACCTCCTACACCTTTAATACTGAGGAATGATGGTGAGTTCTTTGCCTAATTCTAATTTACTCTTTGACCAATAATGGTGTATTCCTATCACATAGTGACTCCATAAAAGATGACTGATATTTTTATGCCAAAATGACTGATGCTCTTTTATTTGTGGGCAAGCAGAATGTTTCTTTTTTGTTTCCACTTTATAATGAAGGAAGGAAGCGTATGTGAGTTATATTCCATTGAAATTATAGGCATTTGAAATACCTAGCATATAAGTGTTCATCACAATAAAAAAAAAAGAATGTGAACTAGAGAGACATTAATAAGTCACTCTACAAAGGGTTATTAAATGAGGCAGGTAGGAGGCATGATGGACAGAGCGTCAGCTCCAGAGATAGGAACACCTAAGTTCAAATCAGACTTTGGACATTTACTGGATGTATGACCCTAGGTGAGTCACATAAGCCTGTTTGCCTCAGTTTCTTCATCTGTAAAAATGATCCAGAGAAGGAAATGGCAAACCACTCCAGTATCTTTGCCAAGAAAACACTAAACAGAGTCACATAGAGTTAGACATGACTGAACAACTGATGCACCAAAAACAATGCTAAGAACTCAGAATACAAAAGCAAAAATGAAATCTTCATGATTTTTCCAGAAGCTTATAGACATCATGTATAGGTATAGATATTCATAATATAAGGCTAGAGACTGGACCTGTAATTTCATTGATTAAGGGCAGGGATTGGCAAACTACAGTCCTTTAGTAAAAAATCTATCCCACCTCTTATATATGTCCCATGAGCTAAGAATGCTTTTTCTATTAAAAAAATACAACTGTACAAAAACAGTGGCCCACTGCCCATATTTTGCTGACCCCCGATATAGGGGAAAGCAGGTGACTCACCCTACTGATCCAGGTGAACAATTTCTCTGCATTGTGTATTCTTAGAGAGTTGCCAAGAGCACTGAGGGGTTCAGTGTCTTGTCCAGCCAGTCTGGATAAAAGGCAAAGCTTGCAGACAGGTCATTCTGGCTTCAAGGATGGCTCTATCCTTTGTGCAGCACTGCCTCTAGTATGCCAGATATATACAAAGTAGATACAAGGAGATTCCAGGGTCAGGAAGCAAATGTAAGAGATTAGGGTTGTCCTACTCACAGGTAGAATGTGATGCTTTGGCTGGGAGCTGTCCTAGGTAGAGACAAGGGGGAGTGTATTCCAGCCATGCAAAGGAATGGGGAAGAGAGGCAGAATGCAGTGTCCAAATGAAAACCAGGCCACTTGGACTGGTCTGTGATTTGACTTCACTAGGAGTGAATGAGAATACTTCTATAGAATAACACTAGAAAGGTATAGCCGGGCAAAGGTTGTATAAATGGCAAAGGAGTTTATATTTTATCCTAATGATAAATTAGAGTCACTGGGGCTTATTAAGCCAAGGGAATGACATCATTCTACCTGGGTTTTAGGAACTCCTTCACCTTGAAAGCAGACAGGGGCTAGAATGGAATGGGTAGAGATTGAAAATCAGACAAGAATCTTCCCTATTTTTACCTCCTGCTCAGGCCATGTCTAAGCAAAATGCAGTGGACAGTTGAACAATTTTTCAGCTAATTAGTTCAATGTAATTTAGCATTTACTTCCCCGAATAAGGTTTCAAAACCAAAATTATCTGGATGACTGCCTTATTCACAATTCTACAGACACTTGAAAATGGAATCAGGAGGATTGTAGTAACAGGTAGTCTGTGGTCAAATGACATTTTGACCAGAGTTTTTAACTGAATATTCCAAATGATTATGGATGCAGTCATAAGGCTTAAGCAAAGGGGTAAATGGCCTAAGTCCACAAGAAACTTGGCAATAGCTAATCTTTAAACTTGATATCGGGAGACCCAAGCATGTAGCAGAGGAATATTCTTGCACTGGGCACAAGGTTGGCCCAGAGTGTCTTCTCGGATGCCTTTACCTCTAAAATCTTACAAATCTGTGAACCCAGACTTCCCACACATATCCCTTGAGGCCTCTGTTGGTGACAGAATAATCAGCTGAATGGATCACAGATCTGACCAACTACGACAGCTTGCTAACTTCATAACAGAGATCCTGAGACTAAGAGGGCAGCATCGAGGTGTTTGTAGGGGAGAAAGCCAAAATGCCATTATCCAAGAGGGAAAGGTGGAATTTTTAAACTGTGGCTGTGCAATGAACGGAGCAAGTCATATAGGAGACTTTAAATCCAGTGGGGTAAAGAAAACAGAAAAGATCACTAAGGACTAGAACTGTGATTTTGTTGGTGTCGGGAACTCCTGGAGAAGGATACTCTATCAGTGTAGGTTAGCACCTCTTTTTTAACTGATAGTTTAAGAGAGTTGCCAAGCCCTTTGAACACTGAGAGAGTAGGTAACAGGAGACATGTCACAGAAGTTCACTGAACCTCAGTTTCTTCATCTATAAAATGGGGGTTAATAATATCTATATAACCTATTTCATGAGATACCTCTGAGAAAAGTGTTTTGAAAACTGCATAGAAGCAGCTATAAATTTAGGCCATTAATTGTATCCTCTTGACTTATTAGAAGGGAAAATAGCTGGCAATTACAATTCATCACACCTTGGCAAAAATGAAACAAGTTTGTATACTTAGGTTTGGCATCAACATTTGCCTACTCCCCAGCTAAAGCTGGCTATGCTGAATCAAGGAACATGATGTTGCCTAATATTTCAA
Source organism: Gracilinanus agilis (assembly GCF_016433145.1). NCBI lineage: Eukaryota > Metazoa > Chordata > Mammalia > Didelphimorphia > Didelphidae > Gracilinanus > Gracilinanus agilis. The sequence continues at coordinate 45,520,052 of NC_058130.1, forward strand.
TGTCCCCTTAGTGAGGGATCAGAAGATGAAAGGAATTTCTTCATATGAAGAAATAACAAAAATGCCAAGAGACTTTCTAGTCAATATTAGCACAAAGTCCCTTTGAAACCTAGGACATGGTCACAAATATTGACTCACCCATCAGAGAATCTCAGGGATACTGATGATGGGTAGGAGGGCCCACCATGACCAATATGGAAGTGTGTTTTGCATGACAATAAAAATAATTTTTAAATTGAATAAAAAAAACAATGAATGAGAGATTCAACTTGTACAGCTTGGCCTCAGCAGACAGAACCAGGAGCAAGGGATGGAAATTTCAAACAGGGAATTTTATTTTTGATGTCAGGGGGAAATGTCTTGAGGATCAGAAATATCCCAAAGAGAAATGGGCTCCCCACAAAGTGAATTTAATCTTAAAGCCCAGATTTGACTCCATGTTATAATTCACATTGAAGAATTTTGAAAATGATTTCTTAACTACAATAACAAAGTTTAACCCAGCTACAAGAATATAACATTCAGAAAATGTCTTAGTTGAGACAATAATAACAATGGCTCCTATTTATATGAGACTTTAAGTTTTATTTACTCATTTAATCCACCCAACAAACCTATAATGTAGGTGCTTTATTATCCACATTTTACAGATGAAGAAACTTCTCAAAGAGAGGGGAAGTGGTTTGCCAAGGGTCACACAGTTAGGTAGTATTTAAGGTAGTATCAGAACTTAGGACTTTCTGATTCTGAGTCCTGAACTCACTGTGTGAATCCACTGTGCTGCCAAGCTTCTTCTAAGGTGGAAGGCATGTTCAAATTTATCCAGTACTATCTGTGCCTACCCAATAATGCTTTCTATAACATCCCCAATAAAAGGCATCTATGTCTGCTTGAAGACCTATATTGTGAGGGAAGCCTGCCACTTCTTAGGGCAGACTCAAAATTATTAGGAATTTTGTCCAAAACTCATGAATCCAAAGTCAAGAAAATCTGGATTCAAATCCCACTGCTGTGGGATTATATATTGGCCTTATAATGCTTGGTAAGCCACAATTTCTCAGTATCTCTCCAAACTCTAAATGTGAAGGATGATGTAGATTTATATCTTTAGAGGAAATAATATTTTCTCACCCATTAATTCCCTGTGCCAATAAAATAACAGATTGATTTCCTATTGTTCTCTATACACACAAGCAATCTTACTCCTTGGACATGACATGGTGATCCTCTTGTTGCTTTCTCTAATATAAAGTTTAATGTCACATGAAGCACAGTTAAAATCTTTACCATTCACCTTTATTCAATGGATTTGTATTGAGTATCTAGTCAAGAGTTAAAGATTCCTAAAGTTTGACAGCTTAGACCAAAGAAAATAAATAAGTCACCAAGGACCTAGATAGTCAAGCACTAAGAAAAGGTATCTATTAGGAGCCTCTTAGCCTAGTAAGTGAAGTAAGTAAGCTACACTGCATCAAGGCCAAATGGCTTTCCCCACTTATTTGTAATGAAATATAGTGTTTATTATATATCTTCAATTTAAATAAGTACCTTCCAACTCAGAAAAGCTTTGTTGAGTTAAAGAAAAAAGGAGGCAAGCTACCAATTTTGTAAGAAGTGCCACACTCCCTTTAAACCTCAAGTATTAATAGACTATTTCTAAAGATGTGCTCCACTGGCACTTTGTAAGTAATCATTTTAAAATACAGCTCTTCCAAGCTCTTCCCCCAAATGCCTTTGCACCAAGATGTCTGTTCAGTGGTATTTTCCATTTTACTGTGTCAGGTCATAACAGTATAATGAAATATTGACTTTGATGCACCAAGATGCAGCTGATGAGAGATGCCATAGCAGGGCATGCAATGTCAAAAAACAGAAGAAAGAAAAATTTAGTGACATGCAAACGGTCAAGTTTTCACATCATCCTTACATTGGCAACAGGCCATTTATGACTTTTTTATTTGGTTTTTGGATACATATATATATGCATATATATATATATATATATGATATTTTGGACTTTTATTGACAGTATATTTTCATAGATGTGACAAATGATTTTCATTAGACTATTTCATCACGAAATTAGGAGGCTAAGAATCTTATCCTTCAGCAATTAGTGCCCCATTCATTCCCAATTCCTTTGTGAGTTTCCTGGGGAAAATCTGTAATATGCCTTTTCCATTTAAGTTATAGTACATAAAACTCAAATTCAAACTAGGTTACTAAGCACAAAATGGGATATCTAATTAGTTCTTGGCTATGAGAGAGAGGAGGATGGGAAAATACAAATGGAGGGTAGATATGCAACAAAGGTGAAATATGCTAGTTAAGATCTATAGTTTGGTGACAGCAGGATCCAAGACTGTATAACCATATATCTAGTTTTTTGAGGACAGGTCTACTGATATAAATTCCTTTATGTGGCATTTAAAGCATTTCAAAAATTGGGCCCTTTTCACTTTACCAATCTTCTTGTACTATATTTCCTTCCATGTACAGCACATTTCCAGAAACAATGACTGTTTTTTCAGGATTTTTTTTAATACCACACTATCTCTCTTTTCTGTGACTTTGCATAAGTTGTCCCCCACATCAGGAATACTCTCCTTCTTTATCTTTCCCTACTGACTTCCTTTAATGTTCAACTCAAATCCACCTACTCCTAGAGCCCTTTCTCATCCTCCCAACTCTTAGTGCCTTCCCCTCTAAGAGTCCTTTCTTTTTTCTTTGTGTACATCTTGCCTCTCTACCTACTTTGTTTACATGGTGTCTCCCCCATTAGAATATAAAATCCTTGACAGCAGGGATTATGCTCTTACCTTTGACTCTTTAGCAATCAGCACAATGCCTGGCACATAGTAAGCAATAAGTAAATGCTTATTGACTTACCTATATCTATACAGGTCAAATGAGTGGAGGACTGATGCAATCACCTTGATAACTTATCTCTCTAAACCTACACTTTGTTTTAAGATGATCAATGGGAGGTATTGTGTGGTCTGAATTATCTGGTTAATTATATCAGCATTTCACTACCTGCACAAACACAGCCTAATGAGCTAAATTCCCTTGGTTGGTTAAGTCGCTGCCATTGTAATAGTTATTATTTTTTTTCTTTTCAACCAAAAGTGTTTAAATGATATACATAGTGATCCCAGTGGAGCAAGAATTAGAGGAAGTCAGACAATAGGCTCAAAGTGAAAACAGTGCTACTTTCCTTAAGCCACCCATAGGTTCCTCTATTTGGTTTACAGTGATTCTGTATTTGAAATTCAACTCTAAGTATAGTCTTGGACAGAAAGACTACTATATTTTATGACAGAGATAGCAAGAAACACCACCTCTGACACACACCCATCACCATTATTAATGTTTTCTCTGAAGAATTAATTACTTTTCATTGTCTATATATTCACTACATCATGCCATTAGAATATAAGCTTCTGGAGGGCAGCAACTATTTCCCTTTCTTCCCTTCCTTCTTTCCCTACTTCCGTTCTTTCTTACTTCCCTCCTATATTCCTTCCATCTTCCCTTCTATCTTCCTCCCTCTCTCTGTCCTTCCTTCCTTTTTCTTTTTTTCTTCTTTACTTTCTTTTCTTCCTTCCTTTCTTTCTTTTTCTTCCTTCTTTCCTTCCTTCCTTCTTTCCTTCCTTTGTTTCTTTCCTTCTTTCTCTCTCTCTCTGTGTCTCTCTGTCTCTTTATTTTCTTATTTCTTTTTCTCTTTCACTTTCTCTCTTTTTTCTTTCAATAACATATGGCACAATAACAGGCATATAATGGCCATTTCAGTGTAAGTTCTGGTTAGATTAAAGAGGTGCTTCATAGTATCTTAGATATAACAAGGACATAGTAATAAAGTACAGTCAGAAAAACCTGAGTTCAAATTCTGCCTCAGTTCAAATTCTGCTTCCTACAATGTTTGGTACACTTAAAAAATGCATGTTTCCTTCCCTCTATTAACAACCAGCTATGTGATCCTGGACAAATCACTTTACCATTGTCCTCTAAGTTTCCTTATCTCTAAAATGGGGATAATAATTGCACCTACCTCCCAGGATCAAATGAGATCATTTATTTGAAGTAATTTACAAACTTTAAACTGTTACAGAACTGTTAGTTATTGTCATTCTGGTTTTCTGCAGTTGTAAAGGACTTTGAAGGCTATCTTGTCCAACCCCCTTATTTTGTGGAACCTTAAGCACAGGCAAGTTGTCAGTCAACAAGCCTTTATTAAGCACATATTACATGTCAGACCATAGGCCAAGGAGAAAATGAAAGACAAATATAGAGTGACTTGCCCAAGGCCACACAAATTGTGTCTAATATGAAATGTAAAACCATATCCTCAGATTCCAGAGCTGATGATCATTCCTCTTTCATTACTCTTTTGCCTATCAATTTATTTTGCCATTTATTAACAGTTCAAGGAAACATTAATCGGGGATAGAGGAGAAATCATCAGCTAGAATGAGGCTTTGACAGTATCTAGATTCCCTTTATTCATGCCCCCAGTTACTAGGCATAATTGAGATCTGACTTTGGAAATTCACTGAGGGAAACCTTTTTATAAATTTTATAGATGTTAGATTGAATTGTTCAATGACCTCCCATTTGTATGGGAGTATGAACTTGTATTCAAATACCCTTGCAGCCTTTTGAACCCTTTGAAAGGGTTATTTTTTAAAGCTTTACTTTCAGTCTTAGAGTAGATACTAAATATTGGCCCCAAGGCAGAAGTGCTAAGGGCTAGGAAATTGGGTCAAGTGACTTGCCCAGGGTCACACAGCTAGAAAGTGTCTGAAGCCAGGTCCTACCAATTCCAGGTCTGGCACTCTATCCACTGTGCTACCTAACTGCCCCCAGGAAAGGCTATTATTTAATTTTAGGAAATGCTGTAATGCTGAATAGTTCAAGAATCCATAATTTGGAAAGAATGAGCAATTCCTTTTGAAGATAAGGTTACCAGAACTCAATGGCTTTAGTAGATGGCTTTCCTGGCTGGTTATGGTTTAAATTATTTTACCAATTTTGTCTAATCTGATGAGATGAGCTTCTTCAAATTTAGTGAGACTAGTTCTTGGATGACAGATGCATAGGCCACCACACAGTCTGTTCTCTTAAATACTTGCAATGCAGTACAATCTACCATAAGGCGGCTTCCATTGATTTGGTCTTTGAGAATCTAAGGCCATCTCACAATGAGGCATTTGGAGAGAGTAGAAGGAGTTTGCTGAATACAAGGACTTTCTTTTCTTTTTCTGGAAAGAACCCAACTCATTCTTCATTTCTAATCCATTCATTCACTCTGAAATCTCCAGAGCATAGATAGTGGTTTCTGAATGATGCATATGAGATTCCATATCCTCATTTTTCTGTGTTCCTTTTTTTTATCCATTTTTTGGTTGTTTAGAGAATCCTCCTCTTGTGCTATTTTATATAACTTATGTCTGTGTGATATAAACTGTCTGCTGGACCAACAAAAGGGGGAAATGTAGCATAAATATATTCATTCACCAAAGGTATATCAGTAATTAGCCACTTAGAGAGAAATAGAAATACCAAAAAATGATTATAACCACTGGGCAACCTATTTTAGTAGAGAGTTTTTCTGGGCCCTAGAAGTCCTGAGCACCCCTCTCACCCATTAGGCAAGCTTTTGGTCTTCAGCTTCTCTCAATTTTATAGCAAGGATCCATATGTCTATGTCTTACTTATTGTAAGAATAAGTATGCCATTGTGGATAGAGATCCAACCTTGGGGACAGGAAAAACTGGGTTTAAATACTACCTCTGGCTGATATTAACTTTATGACCATGGGCAAATTACTTAATTTCTCAGTGACCCAACAGCTCTCTTAGACTATATTAGTTATGGGGCAGCTAGATGGCTCTGAAGATAGATCCCCAAGCCTAGAAATGGGAGGACCTGGGTTCATGTTTGCCATGCTTTCTAGGAGTGTGGCCCTAGGCAAGTCACTTAACTCCATTTGCTTAGCCCTTATCCTTCTCCTGTCTTAGAGCTGATATTTAGCATTCATTCTAAGACTGAAGGTAGGGTTTTAAAGTATATATGAGTTGGCAATCTGAATAGGTAGATGGAATTTCCATACCACATTTAACCTTACACCTGAAATGTAGTAGAAGGAAAGAAGGAAGGAAGGAAGGAAGGAAGAAAGGAAACATGGATAATAGCATATATATGTGTATATATATATATATATACCTACATATACATCTAAATACTACATATACATCTAAATTATATGTATACTACATATACATCCAAATTATATATATATATACTACATATATATCCAAGTTATATATATATATAAATATACATCTAAATTATATATATGTGCATATATATAAAATGTCCTGATTTAAATCTGTAAATTTAAAATCTAGAAACTCTTGTTATTATTATAAGGTATTAAAATAGTTCATTAGTTAAGATTAGCCCAGCTGTTCATTCTTCACAATGAATAATTTCTAATATCTATTTTCTCTAATAAGGTCAAAGCATTTTCGAGAATTTTCAAGAAGAAAGATTGACATACAATATCATGATTTTCTATTAGTATGTTTTTGAAAAAGAAATACTTATAGTTCTTCCTTCTGTGTTTATCTACTGTCATGAAAAACTCTCAAATTTAAGTAAAGTTCTGAAATATGAAAGGAAAAAGATAGTGGACTGGAAACAAAATAGGAACATGGTTCCAGGTCACATTTTAAAATTCAAGTCTATAACACACTTGTATGCTCTTATTAAATAGACAATGTTGTGTATTTAGACCCATGTCCTTTTTTGGAGAGATATTACTCCAGAAGTCTTTTTTGGTAGTAACAGGAAATGTTTAGAAACAGAAGAAATGTATACTATAGAGAAAAGAAAGTGAAGAATGAATAATTCAGCCATCATAATGTTTTCCATTTTCATATTAAGTCTTTAAAGTATTTCTGGATCTAATATATGCCTCTTTTTTGACTAAAAATAAATTAACTAGCTGCCTAGATACCTCTAGGCCCACACACAATCACAAAATGGCAGAATTTCAGGGCTGTGAAGGATCAGTATACAATATAGCCAATACCTGACCAAGGATCTCTTGTCTGTGATGAATGGGCATTACTATATAGTTTTACTCTGAAGACCTCTAGTGTAGAAAAAACTAACAAACTACCAAGGTAGTCCAATCCCCTCTTGCATAGCTCTAAACCTTGAGAAGTATTTGCTTATATCAATTCTAAATCTACCCTTTTGCATCTTGGACCTTCCTTCAAATACTATGTCCATCACCTCCCTTTTTAAATAATTTATCTTAATACTACACATGGAATAATGGAATTTAATTTCAGAATATTATTGCCCAATAAAGAGATTGTCAAGCCTGACCTTTTTTAAGTTCAAGAGGACCTAAAGGGGAATTAACTTCTTTTTGTGCTACTCCTAATAGTTTCCCCTCCCTCAGGTTTAAAAATAAAATGAAAGCAAAAATATGTACAGTTTGAAGCTCTCTGAAATATCTTGGAACATATTTCTATGAAATAGAACTCAATACTCTCAGATCAAGGTATGGTATGCCTATAGCACTGATGGGATCAAAATCTAATTGGCTGTAGTATTAAAGTTTTAAGCAAGTTTAACATACTCATAATTCCCATAAAACCACACCCTATCTAAGTATTGCACAGGTCAGGTAATTAAAAAACAATTCAGAAGATAATCATCAATTTCATAAGGGTCTGTCAAAGATAGTCATATAGATCACTACTGATACACCAAGTTTCTTAGAAGTCCCTATAATTTTCCCTCAAACTACCAACTTAATCACTTGCCATCAGAGTAAAAAAGACCTGTTCCTGAAATAGAATGCAAACCATAGAACAAGAGGTAAGAATTAAGTAGTTGATACTCAACAGTCATTTTCCTTACTTCAAGAAATCCAAATTTCAAGTTCTTAATTCCAAATCTCATTCCATTTCACTTTCTGGATACTGAAAACTAATAGAAAAGGGGAGAAAGGAGAATTGTAAGACCACTTACTTATTACTTCCTGTACCATCATATCAAGGCATTGCTGTGTTTTAAGGAATGGTAAAATGTTAAAAATTTGACCAGAGATGTAACTTAAGAACCCAAGGGTGTGAAAAATGTTATATCTCACCATGATATCTGCAAAGCAGTGGTGTCTTGGGACTGTTTTCTCTAGGTAGTGGATGCCTACACCTGTAGTTCTCAGGATGGAAGAGGGAAAGTTTCCTGTTGTTTACAGAATGAATTAGAGAAAGCTATGGGGGCAGCTTCCTGAATCCATACCATTTTCCTTTTTGCTGTCTTCAAGTTCCCAGGTTGAATCTCACCAAATCATTTGGGTCTCACCAGAATCAACTCCTCCCCCACCTCTCCATATATATTGTACAAAGTAATTATGCTGCTGTGACATTATCACTTGTACATTAAGCAATACTTGTAGGGGATTACCAAGTTACCAAGGAAGATGTTTTCCTTTTACCTTCTCTACACCGGGTACTTTTAAGGAATGCAAAAAAAAAAAAAAAAAAAAAAAAAAGACTGAAAGTTTTCCTGAATTGGTTCTACCTATAAATTTTTGCAATTATTTGTTTCAATGACAAGATCAATTGCTTTTTAGTAATCTGACTCATTGTTTGTAGCTTACCTTTTTTCATAACAAGCAAGTAGATTTAATATTTAATAATCTGATACACTGTTCTGGTCTTTACCTTCAACCAGTGACACTACAGCACAACTTGGAGACCTTTCCCATGTAAAATTCATGCCTGAAAACTATTTAAGATCTCTTCTGCCTTTAATCATGTTTTAATTGCTTTAGCTATCTAGTGTACACCAAAATACATTGCTTTATTTTATTCTCACTTCTAATTGCAACCCATGTGTGCTTTTGTCATAGCAATTTCTTCTTTTAAAAAAATCTTTAGCAACATCAGAGTTAAAGATAGGTGGGTGTAAATCATATTTTATGAGAATGTTTAATGACTAAGAATGCGAGAAAATTTTCTAAACTGCCACTGTTAATCTAATTTAATAGGATCTTCATGGCTAAAGATATTTTGAAAGTTTGACAGGTTTAGCAACTTGGCAGTCAGCTACAGACCTCTAACACTGTCAAGTGAAGTTCAAGTCCATGAGGGACCAGAAGCCTTTGGATGGCCATTTGGTGGGTTAGTTAATAAGCATATGTTAAGTCTTCACTGTGTACAAAGCACTGTGGTAGGTGCTAGGAAGAGAAATGATAGACAGGCTCCCCAGCTTATAATCCAGAGACTTAGATATTAATGAGTGACTGGAAAAGAGACCATAATTAACAAGTTTTTATCAGAATTCTCTACAATTAACCTTATTTACAGGGGCTCAAGTTACAATCCCATATAGCTTACTTAATTTAGCAAGTTTAATGGAGAAAAATAAATGTAATTAAAAGAAGTCAAATCGTTTGGTGGGTATCATGTAACATAAAAAACTGAGTTTATTCAATATTTTGCACCAAGTTTTTTTTCTTTTAATGTGATAAATGCAGTAGAAATATCAAGGTTTTTTTTCTTTTAATATAGTAAACACAGTAGAAATAAAGGAATGAATTTAAGGAATTGACAAGATAATTCAAATAAAAAATTTTCCTTTCTGACCCCAAGTTGGGATTTTGAGCTCTTCTGTTACCTCAATCTTCATTTTGAGTTTATAGAGGTGACCGTCAAGGGACAACTTTATGTAATTAAGAATTGGTTGTCCATAGCATGTTGGACTTTGTGAACAATAGGAAGGAATGCAGAATTAAAGTAAAATTAGATCTTGCCCAATTATATGCCTTAGTCAACAAGGGGAACTTGAAATAGTAGATAGAAGAAGTGAATATTGTCAAAATTCCAGAGCTAGATAGATTCTGCGGACTCAGTTATTTCCACAAAGATCCTTAGCACCTATAGAGGATACACTGACAGAATATTCTAAGGGGACTTGCCCACACACTTTCTCTCATTAAAACTACCCATAGTTTTTCATCTCTGATCTTTCAGATGTGGCAAAATACTGCTTTTAATGTTAACTTTCTTAATACAAAAACAATGATAGTACTTTTCCAAAAATGTACTCTGGCTCTTATTATTTTAATAATTCATATTAAATGTTTGTCTATTAATAAAACATTAGATTTGTGTCTCTACAAGCAAAATGGATAGCTTATTATCTAGATAAATTCCACAGCAGAAAAGCATACCTACTATTAAAGAAAATTGTTAGACTGAATTATCCAGATTCTTTATACTGGATAATTGTTCAGCCTTCCACTACATACCTATACAGGCTACAATTTTGATTCTCTCTAGCTTTATAAAATCTTTCAAGAAAAAGGAAAAAAGGTGTGAAATAACTTTGGAGTAATTCCATCAATGGCCTCATTCAGTAGCCTGATGATTCTGTAAATCACCAGTAACAGCTGTAGACCAATTAAGTTCAAAAGTGTACAGGTGGTCAGAAGAATGACTTGAAAAATGCACTCCAGTTTAGAGGTTTTTATTTCTTAAAAATATTACATCTCTTTCTGTTTGGAGCCAAAAAATAAGAGAGAAAGTAGTTGAAGAGAAAGAAACAATGATACAGTGGAATAAAACCTAGTCAGTACCAGATGTAACCAAATTAAACTTAACAGTTCACAGGTGTTCACAGAAACTGTTCATAATTTATCTGAGGGAAAAAAAAAACATTCCATCCTATTTTTATCACTAATGTAAAAAACAGTTTTATTTAAAATAAGAATCCTTAAAACGACAGTGATAACCACATGCCATTTCCCCACTAATAGCCATCTCATTTGTGTGCTTTATCTACAACCATAGGGATTACTAAATTCTCACTGTTGATATTTGTGTCATTCACATTCTTATAACCATAAATATAAATCAGTCTACAGCAAACTGGAAATGTTTCTGTGTGACCAGATGAACTTACAGCACTCCATTTAACAAAAGAGATAGTCTGAGGTCACTAAGCTTATACTAGAACTTTTAGGGATATTTTAAAATGATTGGATGTGGGAGGAAGATGCATTTGAGTTCATGGATATTATAAGAGTTGCCACACATATGATATTTCAAGCAACCATTGTTTTACAAAAGGACTTTGCCATTGGTTTAGGGGTCACATGACTCCCTTATTTATGGATGTATATTTCTCACTCTTTCATGACTGGACTAAAGAAACATGCACACAGTTATTGTGCTGTTTATGGAAAGAGAATATTGGATAGAGGTAGGTGAGAATCATTTATGCTTTGAAGTCATTCTTTTGCTCAGCATTATTACATCATTATCTCATCTCCTTCCAATAAATGAGGCTTGGAAATTCTACCTCTGCCAATATCCTTCAAGGAGTTGAAGACTCCTTTGTCAGAAAGAAATTATTTTTTAATTAACAGTATTTTCTAAATATGCAAACACCTCATGAAAAATGTGAAACAACTTGCTACCTGGATTCTCAGTCTCTTATTTATGGAAAGATAACAAAGACATGAGAAAATCATGTAAATATATTTAATAATGCATCTAGAAAGTGGAGTTTAGCCCACATATCTGATTAATGGGGAAACTTTTTTTTTCCAGAGGATGCAAGTAAAACTTTGGAACTGAAAGTAGGCAAAGACACAAAGATGACTCAGACAAAGCAAAATAGAGAGGGAGATTTATTTTATCCAAGTAAACAATGGATAAGTGATCATGAATTTAACCCATAAGGGGAAAATAGGCATCTATCTCTTTGATCCCTCTTGTGTTTTCCAATACTGAACATTCAATTTATGATTTTGAATATATATAACTAACAAACCTAAAGAGAATGTCTTCTATTCATAAGGAGGAAGAGATTATATGTAAGTTTTAGGGATGTTTTTGAATCTCTTTCTCCAAATGGTAGATATGTGGTAGTATTCTTCAGTCTTTTCAAATGGATTCCATTTCTCTATGGTAGTACATATTGCCTGAATATTGCTGATTTTTAAGTTTATTGTGGGAAGAGATGTGGGTAATCAGCTGTTTTGTTTTTTTTAAAACCCTTACCTTCCGTCTTGGGGTCAATACAGTGTATTGGCTCCAAGGCAGAAGAGTGGTAAGGGTAGGCAATGGGGGTCAAGTGACTTGCCCAGGGTCACACAGCTGGGAAGTGTCTGAGGCCAGATTTGAACCTAGGACCTCCCGTCTCTAGGCCTGGTTCTCAATCCACTGAGCTACCCAGCTGCCCTAATCAGCTGTTTTTTAACCCAGAGGAAGCAGAGGTACTTTTGATTATAGGAGAAGAAAGTCTCTCTCTCTAACCTTGATAGCAATATTCATATACTGGCACTCACCACTATATCTCTTTAACCATAGTTTCAGGGGAAACCAGCTTGGGAATGTCAAATGATGGGCAAAATTGATTTGGAAATATTGATAGTGATGACCTAAAATATGACATGAAATAAGATGATGTATTTAATAGTAGTAATGGCTAACCTGTGATAGCAATTTATGGTTATATAATCCTTAATATTCATTATTACATTTAGCCTTCAGAATCACTCTATGAGGTAAAATGCATATGTGTTATTCATATTTTACAGACGAGGAAAATTGAGGCCAAGAAAACTCAATTTGTTGCTTAATATTGTTTAAGTAAAAAAGGAAAATAGAAAATATTCGAACCTCAATTCTACTAGGTCCATCTAGTGACCTTTCCACAAATTCATGATGTATTTAAAGTATAAGAATAGTAGAGAAATTAGAATTAAGATAATTAACATTAAAGTAAGATATATACATTATTGTATCCAAGTAATGAATATACATCCTCTGCATGATGGGTCAGTATCTCAGAGCCAGTATCATACCACATTTGTCTCTCTTAGAAACCTCTGCTTTGTAGACCCTACCTTTAACAAATCCTGAATCTTTCCATATGTTGCCTCAAGTCACACATGTCAGGGGTATATAAATACACAAACCCATTCTGAACTACCCTGCCTTTCAAAAACACCTCCACAAGAGGGAAGTTTCTTGGAAAATGCAGACAATGGAATCACAGAATTCCCATGCCAAAGTAGCATACTCATATCTCATTTTTCTTTAAATACTCCACTGCCAAATAAGCCCCAAATAGGTCAGCTTAGGTAGATCTCCCAGGTCTTGTAAGGCCTCTTCTTGAAACATATAATCCTCCTGCAGCAAGGACCCACCTATAAATGGCTGGATTATACCTTAATTTAACACATCCACTGGCCATGGTGCTGAAGCTTCCCTGTTTCCAACATGTAAACAAATTATTTAAAACATTGAAAGAAGAGTACTAAAACATTAGGCAATTAATAAATCTCTGCAGGATTGAATTAAATCAAATCAGGAAATGTGGATGCACCTTCATAAACTATCTTGCTGAGTCAATAATGGAAGCTTTTTTCTAGGATAAAGGAAAGAGAGATGGATAATAAGCTGCAAAGCTGAGTGCTAAATTGTCACAGAATATGTGTTCAATTTTGAAAGTAGTTGTCTGTATGTAACTGACAATAATTTTTATGGAGTTGCTTGAGATGAGGTATCTATACAAGCATTTAAAGTTAATCTAGTAGTCACCAATATTTTAGTAAACCAAAATTGTGAAACTTTGTTATCAATGGTCCTCCTACCATCAATGACTATCATGCCAAAACTCTCACTAAGCAAACATTATTAAAAATTGCTGAGATGAAATATATCATTGAGTTGTGGAAACTCGAATGATAAGTAGATAATTTATGAATAATTGAAGTCAGCTTTGATTTGCATTTATGTGGAAGATGACCAGAAAGTACAAAGAGCTTTTAAATATCCCTAAGTCCTTGATAAAAAATGTCTTTAATTATTCTGCATTACATTTTCTAAAAGATCACATCTCTCTATTTAGATATGTTGTTACTGGTATTTTCCTTTTTTCATTTTTTGCATGCTCAAAATAACTGTTGTTTCAGCTTATGAGAAGATAGAGTCATGAAAATATCCATCTTAGGGAGATGGCATAAAGCGCAGATATAAATCTTATAGTGACAGCTAGGAATAGCTTCAAAATATGCCTGTTAGAGTGGACATCCCTGTAAAATATGTGTATTAATTGTGTTCATAATATATAATCTGAAAACTAACAGAAATACTTTTTTTCCAAAAATTTAATGCCCAAGATTTAGCATCTATTATTTGTTCCCAGGGGTGATGGGTGAATATGAGCCAAAAATAGAAGTGCAGTTCCCAGAAACAGTCCCAACTGCAAAAGGAGCAACTGTGAAGTTGGAATGCTTTGCTTTGGGAAAGTAAGTTCTAATGTCCTTCATCATGCTTTTTTGGAAATTGTTATTTTCAAAGCTTTGGTAAGTTTGGAGTTTATTTCCAAGCATTGACAGTGATTTTTTTAGGTGATTCAGAACAAAGAAAGCACTTCTTTTTTTTTTAATTCTGTGAGTACGCATCTTTGATTTCTCTCACTGAGAAGAGAAGTACTATAATGGCACTAGGAAGATTAAGCTGCCACAATTGATGTGCTCAGAAAGAAGAGGAGAATGGGCTATTCTGAAAGTGTATTTCATTCACTTATTATGGCTTATAATGTACCACACTGTCTAAATGGGTATGACATGAAAACAATGCCCTTCATTTGAGGTACATTTAAGTCAACTCTTTGGGAAAATGCAGACTTTTACTACTGGCCTGGTGCACAGAGGACAGATACATCATACTTTTCCTGAAACTAGTTTTGAATTACTCAGTCTCCCTGGATTTCCTACTACACTTTAAGCAGAAGAACATAAAGTTACTCTATTTATAGGTACAATGAAACTAATGTATTCTCTGAGAGATGCTTTTTTCTTTTTTAATTAATCTTTTGTTTTTAAAACCTCTACGTCTATACCAAAAGATAAAAATAATGGGGAAAGGAGATTCAGCAAACAAATACATAAGGCCAATCTGAGAGTCAGTGAGATAGTCTATTTGGTCAGTCTCCCAAAGAAAGGAAAAAGATATGATTTCTAACCTCATTTGAGAATTTAGCAAAACTTGATGAAGCCCTGGATTTGGAATCATAGTACCCAGGAACAGATCTTGACTGCTACTTACTATCTGTGTCACTTTGGGAAAACCATTTGAACCCTGCAGACTTCAGTTTGTATAGCTCTAAAATGGGAATCAAATTACTTCTATCATTTCCAATTCTGAGTCTATGATGCTAAGACTCCCTGTGGATCTACAGAAATCTTCACTCTTTCACCTCTACTCACTTTTCTTTGGACCGTCATTGCTCAAAAGAGTACAGTGATATCATTTCTGGTTTTTATCCTATAAAAGCCAATTAAATTCAAATAAATCAGAATTTTTCTGCATGCTGTCAATAAAAAGTTTTGGTGGTATGGTTTTTACTATCAGCTAAAGTAAGGGTTTGAGAGCTTTCTATAATTTTAATTATCCACATCATTCCTCATGGCTCTTGCTGAAATATAGAAGTAAGTCATTTCCATTGTTCTGAATCATGTTTTGTAACCTACTATTTCTCCCTGTGCCTGTGAAGTAATCTAAGTTCCCCCTGACCTCACTGAATTCTTTAAAAGATTTGTCAATATGGCATAGAATTTTAGAGCTGGAAGGTAGATGAGGCAACTGGGACTTCGGTATTGTCTGCACTGTGTTCTGATTTGGGTAAAGGTGACACCAACCAGTTCAGTGTAAAAGATCTTTCAAAGGCCTTTGGCCCCAAGTAATAAAGGAAACTAGCCCAGTGAAAAAAGCTAAACCAGGGACCTGGTTAATTCAAATATGTAAGCAAAGTCTTTGTAGAGTACCTCAAACAATTCCTCAAAAGCAATGATATAGCCAAGTAGTTAATGTCTGGATTCCAAAAGTAACTATGATTTCAACTGAAGTTTTGCTGACTGAATGGAAGTGCTGGTATATTACAAAAGACAAAAAATGGGACTTAGAGAATCCACACAGAAATATTTGTCTGGATTATCAGCTGCTACTCATCATCATCATGATCATGATCATCATCATCATCATCATCATCATCATCATCATCAGACATTTTAAAGCACCTCAGAAAGATGCCAAAGCTAAAATAATTTTTGAAGGTCATATTGAAAGTGTGTATCAGCAGATGTAAAAATAGGTTCTGAATGAACTTTGGTGGAGCCTTCTCTGTTGTCTTATTATTCAAGGATGTGTCTAGTGAACATAAATCTCTATATTAAAAGTATGAACAAGTTCATTGTTTTAATTTTGAAGTATAATCTCAGGTGTGGCAGGGGAGTTTTCAGAGTTCCTATTTAATACTATATATTCTATATACTATACATTTCTGAAAGCAAGTTATTAAACTCACTGTTCTAGAGCTCCAGTTATGATATCATTGGTCAATGCAATACCCTACCAATTTTCAGACTTGATTAGTTTCCATGTTTGCAGATTAAGATGCATGCCAGCTGTATGACAGCAGACAAATGTTTGGATACCACATGAATGCCCCAGCATCTGATTCCACCCTTTATCACATTAGTTCTGCTCAAGTTTTCCAAAGGGAATTTTTGAGAAACCCAAATGAATCTGTGATCTCATCAATTTGAATGTTCCCTTCAATAAAGAAAATTGCAATCCATTCACATCTACTCATTCTATGAGACTCTTGTCTGTGTTTTTCCCTAAGTTCATCACAGGGGATCTCTCCTGGACCATTTCCAAAAAAATCTTAATTTGCTATAAGTTTGTAACACGTAACTTTATAATACATAAACTAGAACTTTATAATACATAAAGAACACAAAGGGAAGAGAAATATATGAGTTGAGTTAATAAAGCATGACTTGCAAGTTACCTTGCAAGAATCCTTATACATATGAATTAAAATGTCATTGAAACAATTAGGAATCAGTGAGTTTCCTTCCTTTTGGTTTAGCCAAAGTTATATGATCCATTCAGTCAAATAAACTATTATGATGCCTGGATCTTAAAGTTAGATATGTAGGAGAGATTTTAAAACTGGCCAGCATTCTAGTATACATTTATATTTGATTTAAAGAAGTATTTTTTTCAACCTGTGTTATACATAAAATACCTAGTCAAGGAAAATAACTTTGAGTGAGAAGACTTTTTCTTTACTTTTACATGTAAAACTTCAAGTAAAAAGTATGATCCTCTCCAATGTTTTTTTCACCCTGTTTTTCTATTTATCATTAGTCCAGTTCCAACTATTATATGGCGAAGAGCTGATGGAAAGCAAATTGCCAGAAAAGCCAGAAGACACAAATCAAATGGAATCCTTGAAATTCCAAATTTCCAACAGGAAGATGCTGGTCTATATGAATGTGTAGCTGAAAATTCAAGAGGAAAAAATGTGGCCAGAGGACAGTTAACTTTTTATGGTAAGTGCATAATTCTCAACCTCTGCAGTGATTCATTAACTATTTGGTATTATAGACATAGAATTGGAGGTCTATTTGGAAGGTTCTAAATAATGTTGCCTAAAATAATTAGGTCATTATTTTAACTTAAGATGTATTTTAGCTTTCCTTGGATTGTTCAGAATTGAAGAATAAGCTTTTGGACAAAGGCTTTTGACTGAGTCTAGGAAGAATGGAAAAAAATTAATTTCAATATCTAGGAAAATAAACTGATGGGAAAACACATAGAAAGCAACATATCTTATCATTCATCCATGAGGAAGCAATATTGATCAAAGAAATATTTTCTTATTCTTCCTTCAGATTTGTTTCTAAAGTACCAAGTGTTTCTTCCATAGACTTTTCATTAGGAGCGAGATTTAATGTCTTATAATTGCTCTTATTTGATGGAAATTTCACACAATACCATGAATATTTCCAAACATTAACTGTCCAAATTTTGTGGTATCCAATGCAGAGCATGACAAATTCTTCTTACCCTGAAGACTTTGTATGTGCAGCTGCTCCTGTTCTGAATCAAATCATCGGCATCGATCCAGAGCTAATACCAATATCAAGCTTCAAATATGTAGCCTTTCATTTATTCTTTCTTGGAAAACCCTGGGCAAAGACTTGTTCTGTTGATTGAGAACAACATAGCTTTGTACCACACCAGCACTTAAGAAGCAATAGGGTTTTGCCACATCCATTCAGTTGTCAAGGCCTGTCAGTTTTAAACAATAATATCTCTAATATCTTTCATGTCTTTTCCACTCCTGATAAAGCTTCTTTAGTTCAGGTTCACATAACTCTCAGCCTAGACTCTTCTAATAGCCACCCAAGTCTTGACCCCAGTCTATCCCTTCTCCAATCCATCTTTTATATTACTTCCTGAATAATCTTCCTAATGGACTATTATTGCATCCCTTCTAAATCAAAAAGTATTTAGTGCATTCCTATTGCTTATGAGCAAAATGTAACCTCTTTCTCCTGGCTTTTTAAGCCCTCTATTATCTGGTTCTAACATGCATTCTTAACCTTATATTTGATCTCTCTACATTTCATCCTCTCATTCCTCTAATTTTCATACAGCTATGCCTAGGTGTTTTTGATTTCTAGGTAAGACATTAGTTATCAGAGTCACATAAAATCTCCAGGTTAATCAAGACCTCAGAGGTGATCTAATAAAATCTGTATCTGGACAGAAATAGGCTCTGCAATACCCATGATTATCGGTTATCCAGCCTCTATTCAAAGACCTCCAGTAAAAAAAATAGAAGCTATCACTTCTGGAGATGTACCAATCTGCTTTGGATACCTCTGGTTTTCAGGAAATGTTTGCCTAAGCAGATTTGACATCTATATTTCTATAACTTCTACTCATTGTATTTAGTTCTCCTCTAGGGGAAAAAGAAGTTGTGTAACCACTATTAAGTGGGACTAATCTCTCATACTTGAGCCAGGAGCATGGAGTTTATTATATATATTTCAAGACTCATTTCACACAAAAGAACCCCCCCCCTGCCGAAACTTTGCAGATGCACAGAAGTTACAAATTATGTCACATCAAAACACAAAACATTGGCTTCAGAATAGACCAAGGACAAGGCTAAATTTTGACTGGCTTCTTATCAGGAAGCCAAGTTGGGGAGTATCCCTCTCAGGGTTGAATTGCCCCCACTAAGATTTTGGCCATGGCTATACCAGGCAGCAGCATTCCTGGTCAAAGGGGAACGGTGTTAACCCTTTAAATTCAGGTTTGCTAGGAAGTTAAAGCTTTTCAATAAGGCCACAATACTTTTCAACAAGAAATCACAAGGATCACAAACGGGATCAAAAGAGGAGTCTCAGATTTTTATGTATTCTCTTATTGGCTTCCCACACTTGAGGAGAGCTGCCATTTCTCTTCATAGTCTTTTTTTTTCATACTAACTACCCTCATTTCCTTCAATTAGACCTGATATGGCTTAGTCTGATTTCATCACTCGATTTTGATCATGCTTTTCTAGATTGATTCCAGAAACTCAAAAATTATTCTATGTTTCTCTAGGGTCCATTACTACTCTTCTTTTGGACAATAAGAACTTTAACTTTTAAAGAGGATTTTATTGACCTATTTTTATTTTTGTTTTCCTTTATCTCTGTTTTCTTTATCCTTTCTAAGAAAACTACTTATTACAAAAAAGAATCTTTAAGAGTTTTTTTTAAACCATCTGACAATATGTACAGTGTTCTGTACATATGGCTGCCCACCTTGGGGAAGCAAGAGGAAGTCTTTCCTCCCATCTCTTCTTTGGAGCCAAGCCTATGCCTTATAATTTTGCAACACTCCATCCTAATTGCTTGGTGGCTTCTGTTCTATTTACAGTGTTGTAATCACTGTGTATAATCTTTTCTGGCTCTACTTGCATTATTTTGCATTTGTTTATATGTCTTTCTATGTCAGACAGTCAATATATACCTACTATGTGCCAGATACTGTTATAACCATTATGTATACCAACTGGGTCAGGACATTGCATTTGGCAATGAAGTAGATACTAAAGGAGAAGAGACACTTTGTCTAGAAGGAGCTCACTCCCAAGTAGGAGGAAAAAAATACAGTTTTTTTTTACCTGCATCTATGAATTGCTTATAGGAATTGTAACATTATTCATATGCATCATGCACATTGAATGAATTTTTATTTTGTTTTTGTGTATATAAATATATTATTAAATATCATTAATTATGTACCTGCTATATACCAAGAGGCAGAATGGTAAAGTCGATAGACAGCTAGTCTCTGAGCCAGGAAGCCATGGATTGTCTCTTGCATCTGATGCACGCTGTTAGTGTGACCTCTGAAAAGTCATTGACTTACTAGGTACTCTTCGAAACTCCAAAGTAGGGGTTCTTAACTTTGTTTTTTCCTTGGACCACTTTGGAAGTCTGTTAAAATCTATGGGCCCCTTCTCAGTTAAATGCTTTGAAATGCATAAAATACACAGAATGACAAAGGAAACCAATTATATTGAATACAAATGTGTATGCTTATAGACCTTTTATTAAGAACCTCTGCATTAAATTATAATGCAGAGTAGTAGGTGCTGACTTTCATTGCTCTAGGAAACTTCCAAAAGTTCCTTATTCCAATGAAATTACAGGTATAGTCTCTTTCCCTATCCCTGAGTGCCAAGCACTATGCCAGTCACTGAGGATACAAAGACCACAAAATGAAATAATACCTTTTTTCAAGAAAAAAGAATTCTGTGTTTATATTTGTATATATACATATATATATGTGTGTGTGCATGTTTTATATACACACATACATATATTTTAAGAACCTGTGATTCAATCCAGTGGTTAAACTCATACCACCAAGGTAAATCTGTGATCAATCTGTCAAATATCAGTTTACATTGTAATATTGAAATTTTAATATTACGTCAAATCTAATATGCTAAATGTAATATTTAGAAATTTGTTTGAAAATATATTAGTTTTTTAAAAAAGATTGTGGTTGCTATTTATAAAATAATTAACCTTTAAGTCCCAAGGATCATAGTAGCTTTTAACAATTTAATTTCAATATAAATATAGTGAGAAAGAAATGAGGGAAAGAAATAGAAAAAAAAATTTCCTAGCCTGCCACCTTAATCTTACCAGCCCATGAGAGTGTCTTCCACCCCAGCCACCAACACCAAATGGCAGAGAAGCCCCCAACCAAAAATCTTCAGAGAAGAGCCAGCCTCCTCTATGGTATCATTTTTAAAGTCCTCCTTCTCCACATCATGTCCTTTCCCTCTGTGCTGGTCTACCACATCTCAGCAATAAATCAAAGTCTCTCTCTTCTGAACCCATAACCCCTAGTTCCAGGTCACTAATGGACTGGCTTGAAGGGACAGAAAGTTCCTGACTCCAGAGAGGAAGAGCTTCCCTTTACACAATCTCCCCTGTGATTCTTTGGGAGATGAGCATATTGAAATCTCCCATATTTACATGTCTAGTCTTCCCAATGAATCATTTCACATAACCAGCTTATGCCTCTAAAGATCTCTTACTAGAGGTGCATACAATATTGTACTTTCAAGAGGAAATTGTAATAATTTGGGAATGAAAAGGGAAATAAAAGAGAAAGAATGCAAAACCAGCGATTGGTAGGCACATTGACAAAAAAAATCAGTTGGGGGAATTCCCCTTTGGCATAAGGGCTTACATTCAGAATAAATGTGTTGAACCCCCTTCTATTTGATTTGTTACATCCCAAGGTTCATTCTGGATCTTTTTATATAGTGTGTGGTTTCTGCATGTTTCTTTATGGAGCCTTCTTCAAAAAGTTCACTTTCTTGATTCAGGGAATTAGTAAGCTTCTTTTCCTGAAATTTCTCTCAAAATTTTTTTAATCTTGGATTTTACAAAAATTATACAATATTTCCTAAGGGCATTGCGAAATTGTCTCCAGTCATATAACTAATATTGGTTAGAGGCAGGATTTGAAGCCAGGTTTAACTGACTACAGGGTGATTAGCTTTATATCCATGACACAGATAACAAATCAAGGGGAGGAGAAAAAAATAAAATAGTTGTTTAATGAAAACCTAAAGAGAATATCTTTCCCTTTCAATGAACCAATGAGGTATAACTCTTAAATTAGTCTCTGTTTTCTTCATTTGAATTTTTTAATAATATGCCATTCTTCAAGGATAGACAATGCATGACAGTATTCAAGAATAATTTGAAAGTATGCTTTTCATGACAGACTTAGTGTCTTATCTTTGTTCCTTCTTGCTTTTTGTGAGGCAATACTTTATTTGATTGATTGAAAAATAAAAGTTTTCCAAGTTGATGGATTGGAAAAGCAAAAGCCTGAGGGTTATAAACTAACCCTCTGAGATGCCAGTAGCACATTTATATCTGTTTAAGGTTGGTTTTCACAACCACAGCCAGTGGGGAGATTTCATGTTTGTCTATATTGTTTTAATTTCTTTCTGTTGGAGAAAGAGAAGATGGCTTAGTAGTTAGAGAGGGAATACTAGATTTGGAATCAAGATGACCTGAGTTCATATTCTATCTCTAACCTTTGCTAGCTTTGTGGCTTCTAATTCTAATTCTTGGTAATTTTGTGACCATGGGTAAATTACTTAACTTTTCTTAGTCCCACTTTTTTCATTGGTAAAAAGAAAATATTAGTACCTGTAGCCAGGGCAATTAGGTGGCCTGAAGATGGGATGGTCCTGGATTCAAATTTGACCTGAGACACTTCCTAACTATATGATCCCTGGCCAAGTCAGTTAATCACAATTGCCTAGTCCTTATTGCTTTTCTAACTTGGAACTGATACTTAGTAGTATCAATTCTAATGCATAAGGTAAGGGCTTTTAAAATAATAATGATAATAATAATAATAATAATACCTGTAGTCCCCAACACATAGATTTAAATGATGGAATGAAAGTATGGTGATATTTCAAGTATAAAAGACTATAGAAATGTCACTCGTTATTACTTTAATATGGAGGTTCTCAGAGAATATCTAAGTAATTGGACAAAATGTATTCCATTCACTCTCATTTCTTTTTCAACAAATATAGCCTCAAGTGTCATACTTAAATGATATCTCTCCTGAATCCCAAGGAAGTATCTAAAATTGAATGAAGATATTTTCTCTTTAGTGACTTTGGAATACGAAATGTACAACTATGGTAAAAACACCTATGAAAAACTTAACATTAAAGTTGGCCCAGCTCTTGAAGTCTTTTAATGGGTCATAGGTTCCCAGCCTTAGAAAGAAATACTCCAAAATATTTGTTATGGAAAAATCGGCTTCGTCACTACCTACCAGTCTTGCTCAGTGAAATGTTCTATCACAAAGCCTGCCCTAGAGATTAAAATCAGGCTCTAACAGTGTTATTCTTCAAAACTGAGTTATCTATATCTGTGACTAGGTAAAAGGAGGGAATAGAATCTGCCTTTTCTCTGTAGATAACCCAGTTCTGCTTCTATTGTTACCTACTCTTACTGGTTATAATATTATCATATTGATAACTCCTTGTTTTGATGTCTATTTTAATTATTGTTTTTCAACTAGCATATCAGTGATGACTTGGAAATTATGGAATTGTTAATAGTGTAAAAAATAGACATCTCTTACATCACTACCCCACTGTCTTCTTGGAGACATCTCCTCATATTATAAATGTGGGAAAGAAAGGATGGGCTGCCAAAGCAACATACCATGGTCCACAGAACCAGTGATTATCAGATCAGGAGGTAAATCCAGGCAGGTCACTTCACTTCAAGAACAATGTTCTTTTTCTAGAATAACATGATTTTGGAATATGAAATGATTCCCAAAGGGTTTTCCAAATGCTTTTGTCCCCATCACACAGCTACCTAGCTCTCTGATTTAAACATATTAAGATTTATGATAATTAAAATCTCTGGCACAGGGAGAGGGGGAGTCACCCAAGTTGTTTGTCCATAAGCAGTCTGTCTGTGTTGTTGAGAGATGCTCTTACAACATCCAGGTATTTTAAGCTCAAGATTATAAGCATTAGATATGAGCTTAAAATCCTGCCTCTCTTTTGTTTTTTTTTTCCCTCACTACAATCCTCTCCTCACCTTTCCACTTTAAAAACCACAGGTGTGCTAGGAGCTATTTCTGGCTTGATAAAATGGCAAGCTGTTCACTTCAGCACTGAAACAAATGTACCTTCTGAATAGGCCAGCCAGAGCTTGTGTGCATTTTCCATTCCTCCCAACTTTAGGATGCTGAGAAAATTGCCTCCACTGTCCGCCTCCCAGATTAGCTGGAAGTTCCTCTGATGGCTGATATACATCTCTGCCATGTTAGTGAGATGTCTTGTGCTTTTAATGTCTGGTGACTTTCACAAAACTGAACAAATTGCAAAGGAACGTAAGTTTTTACACCCAATATTTTATATGGTTTGCATTTAACTGGTGGTCCAGTTTTCATCATTTGGCTCAGAAATCTTCATCCATTTGGCCTTCTTCTGTTGCTGATCTGCTATCAACTTTCCATGATTAGGCAATGCCTACTCTCTGTCTTTCTCTGTTCCTTTTGGCTTAAGCAGTCAAATCCAGATTTAGAAAATCATAAAACCATGCTGACTGGGTCCCTTCCAAATTTGTGTCATTTAACCTCAACAGGGCCCACATTACTTTCAGAATTTCTTTTTACACCTCTTTTCTCATCTCAGGTGCATTCCCCTCACTTACTGCTCCCAACCTTCACCTCTCCCTTTATAAATTCCTTCTACCCTTATCCTTATTCTTAACTATTACCTGTGTTTCTTTTGTCCTGAAATGATTTAGATTATATAATATGAGCTGCCTCACACTCCCCCAACTCAACTTCTCTAATGCTCATTTTTTCTTCCCTTTTCCTTTCTTCTTTCTCTTCAATCATAGATAATATTATCTAAACTACTAGAACTTACTCTTTTGATCTTTTTCCTCCTTTTTTATCATGAATAGCTTAGAGTGCTTACTCACTCATATCACACAAAAGGCACTCATTATTTGAATCTCAACTACTAGATCATCCCTGGAGGTCTGAGTGAGGTCTACATAATATCTGGAGTATTATATTTAGTTAGGAGAGATGTTGATGAGAGAGAGAACATCCAGGGAAGGGCAACTAGGTCAATAGTATCGAGACCATACCAAATAAGGATTAATTTAAAAATCTAGGGATGTTAACCTTGAGAAGAGAGAGTGGAGGTGAAAAAGATGACATTTATCTTCAACTATTTATAAAGTATCATATAGAAAATAGATTAGGCTCATTCTTCTTGGCCTTGTGCAGGAAAACAGAGGCAGAAAAATAGATTTAGACTTGATTTCCCTGGTAGCTGAGATGTATCCAGAAGAGGAACAGGCTGTCTTGGGATATTATTGGTTCTCTCTCACAGGAGTTTTTTCAAGAAATTATTGGACAAATAATCACAAGTTGAGTTTAGTAAGGAGAGAATTGCTGTATGAGTTCAGGCTAGGCTAGATGATATTTCAAATCCCATGATAATGCAAAAGTTTGTAGTTTTGTAAAGATTGATAATGATGCACTTATCACCAACCTCATTGTCTTTTTTTTCCTAATCCTCCTCTTACTTCCCCTCTGCTCAAGGTTAAACACACCATTAGTTACCTTTTCCTCTTTAAAACTCTCTCTCTCTCTCTCTCTCTCTCTCTCTCTCTCTCTCTCTCTCTCTCCCCACTCTCCTAGTCCTCCTACTTATGATTACTTATTATCTCTTTCTTTTGCTTCCTTCTTCCATTCTTCCATCCCTTAAAAGTGAAGAGTTCTCCCAAGTTTGTCCTTGGTCCTATTCTTTGTTGATCCCATCACCTCTTATAATTTCAGTTATCCTCTCTATAGAGATACTCTATGAATCTTCATCTCTAGCTCCAACCTCTACCCAGACTGCCAGTACCATATTCCTATTTGTTTGCTAAATGTCTTGAAAACATCTCAATCAGATTACAAATTCCTTGAGGGAAGAAAGTATGTATTTTTTCAACTTCATATTCTTAGTGTTTAGTTCAATGCTTATATGTAATAAGTATTTAATAAGTGCTTGGCTAATTTGAAGGTTATGGTCTACATACACTTACCCCTCCACAAGTAAAACATTGTTCTTAAAAACTAAAATTCTGTTTTAATAAAGGTAAAAATTCATTAATGCCCAGAAAAGTACAACTATGTTTCAGGAAAGATATTATTATTCTGCTGTCATATCAGCTGCTTCACACAGGCAAAATAAAGTAAGAAATCTCAGATGACTATCTTTTTTAGGGAAAGAAGGGTGCTGACTTTTGAACCATAACTATCCAAAATTCATTGAATTTGCCAGATAATTAACCATCTTTTAATTTCAGCTTGTTTGCATAAACACAACTTTATTGCACAAATAATAATATTACTTGCCATCTGAAAGAATGAAGTTCGAATGAGTAAAATGTGTTGAATATATTTTGTGAATTTTCTTCTAATTAAACTTTTGATTGGATAGAGCTTTAATTTTATCAGAGAGGAGAAGGGAATTTAATAATCCTTCTTAATAATAGGCGATCCTTGCATGACATCAAAACAACAGGATGAAAGAAGGAAAGAGAATTCATTCATTTGGCAACTTTTGTCTAAATCATGTCCCAATTCCAGAATGTAGATAGATATCCAGATAACTGATTAGAAATGTCTATGTAGGTAGAATGGATTGAGAGAAAAAAGGGAAGTAGGAAGAAAAGAAAATGGAAGCAAATAAGTATTTTTTTAAACATCTACTCTATGCTAGTTACTGTGGTAAACACTTTACAAATACTGCCTCATTGGTTCCTTACAACAACCCTGGGAGGTAGATAATATTATTATCCATATTTTTCAGTTGAGGCAACTGAGGCAAATAGAAATTAAATGACTTGCCCAGGACCAAACATTTAGTAAGTGCCTGAGACAATATCTGAATGCAGATATTCCTGAATTCCCTACCCAGTGCTATATCTACTCTTACACCTTAGCAAGCTGCCTCTGCAAGGTACCTCATTATCATTTTCCTTATATTTAAAGTAAGAAGGTTGGACCAGATGACCTCTGCAATCTCTTCTAACAATCAGTCAATATCCTATTATTATATAGTAATTCACGGAGGCCTCTTCCCAGGCTTCTTCTATGAAGCTGTAAGTTATTAGTAAGAATGTGCACAGATATTATCTAATGTGGTCCATGTTTTGGTTCTAAAGGCAAAAGTTGGAAGCCTGATCACACTGCAGCCAGTGTTGCAGTATCTCTAGGTTCATCAGGGAGAGAACAACAGAAGCAGATCCCAAGAGCATACTAATTCTCCCCAGACTGATATGTATATGTGATGCCTGGGTACTAGGCAAGTGCTGGTCATTACCTTAAAAGGCAGAATGGCCAGGAAAGGTCATTTAAAGTAGAGCAGCAGTCTGCCTAATTGCTCCATACTAAATTAATCTGTAGACTGCAGGACATTCCCCTGTGTGTCACGTAAGACAAGATCAGAAGGCATTGGTTTGTTTCTCTCTTCTGTTCAATCTGACCTAGAGATTTTCAGAAGCATGGCAGAGGGCCAATGGCATTTCTCAAGAGCCCTCTAGAGGCAATGCTTTATGGAAAGTAACAAAGCAGAAAGAAGGCATAATGGAACTTCTCATTCTTTTTGTGGGGGAAACACTTCAATACTCTATAAATATGTAATCTCATTAGTGTGGGTAGTTCCTCCTCTGTGGACACAGAATTGGAGATCTTCTGTGACTTGGAAGGGCAATCAATCAGTCCATCAACATACATTTATTAAGCACCTATTACATGCCATGTCTCAGAGAACTCCTGTACCAAAAAATGCAACATCTTCTTGCCAACGTGGTGATAAGCTTCCCCAAACTTGGCTAGGATTGGTCCTCTAAAACCTTGGTTTCATTGCCAGATATGCACTCAATGCCTGTGTTCCAAGGGTCGCTTCTACACCACAAAGAGGTTTCAGTGTAGGATTTTAGTCAAAGTATCCTGGAGAATGTAGGAGAGATATAAATGGAAATTGATCCACACATACACATGCTGGTAAACCATCATTATACAGTGACCCCAAATGCAGAATTTCACTGTGACTGAATTTATATATAAGGAAACAGATTTGTTACATACTGCCTTAAATTCACATTTACAGGGTTTTGCCTAGATCTAAGTGCCTTGATCTACATGTTTAGAAGGCTTCCTGGACTCCCTATGGTGTTCCATAGTGTCTGATGATGTTTTGCAGATTGCTTTTAGGGTTTGTTTGTTTTTAAATAAAAATACAAAGTTAAACCCAGCAGGAGGAAAGTCTCAGGGTTTTGTTTTGTTTTATTACAAAATAAAGGGCTCTAGCCTCTAGGAATAGAAAAGGAAAGATAGAGAATTGGGACAAGCTGTAGGTGGTAGCTGAGCTGATGGGTGAAAAGAGAGTTTCAGAGAATTTACCCAAGATAGGCAGGAATCCCAGCTCTATTGATCTAGAGAAGTCTATGTACTAACCAACTCTCAAAGGAAAGAAACTAAATGAAAAGCTAGTTGAAATAATGGAAAAGATTAGTAGTAGTAGTAGTAGTAGTAGTAGTAGTAGTAGTAGTAGTAGTAGTAGTAGTAGCAGCAGCAGCAGCAGCAGCAGCAGTAATAGTAGCAGTAGCAGTAGTAATAGCAGTAGTAGTGGTAGTGGTAGTGGTGGTGGTAGTGGTGGTGGTGGTAGTAGTGGTAGTGGTAGCAATAGTAGTTATTGTTGTTATAATCATAGTAGTAATAACAATAATAATAGCTCATATGCAAACATTTCATTATTTAGCCATTTTAGTCATGTCCAAATCCTCATGACCCCACTTGAGGCTTTCTTGGTAAAAACCCTGAAGTGATTTGCCATTTCCTTCTCTAGCTTATTTTATAGATGAAAAAACTGAGGCAAAAAGGGTTAAGTAAATTGCCTAGGGCCACACAACTAGTGTCTGAGACCAGATTTGAACTTACAAAGATGAGTCTTCCTAACCTCAGGCCCAGCACACTATCCACTGTACCACCTAGCTGATATGTAATTATTCATAAATATTATGCATGTATTATATAACATATATGTGTATATGTCATTGATGCAAAGTTTTTTCCTTTCTACTTGTTATTACACCATTTTACAAATAAAGAAATTAGAGTATTGAATAAATTACATATCATTAACTCATTCACGTCAATCCCAAAATATAGTTGCTATTATTAGATATTTATATTTATATTATATATTTATATTATTTCTATAGATATTTATATTTATATTTATAGACTGGTATGATTTTTAGATAAATAAACTGAGGCATAAGAAATTAAATTATTTGTCTAGGGCCACAAAACTATTGTGTGGGGCAGGATTTGAACACAGATTTTTGTAACTCTAAGACCAGCATTTTATCCAATATGCCACCTAGATGACCTTATAACACTAACTTATAAGTTGCTATGAGACTCAAAGGAGGCAATGTATGTAAAATCACTTCAAGTATTATACAAATTTATAATTGTATATTTTATATATAATATAAATGAACATGAATATATGTATATATATATATATATATGTAAAATGATGATAGTGGTGGTGGTGATGAGATGATGATGAGGGCAGCATGTTTAGGCATGGATATTAGTCTAACATAAAGCCAGAAAGGTATATTGAGATAAAACATTTGAGGACTTTGAATTCAAGATGGAAAACTTAACGGGAATGTATTTATTTTGTTTATTTATATACCTAGAAGAGAAAATTATAAATGGATACATAATATTTTCAGAAAATGTTTATACTTAAATATTACTTGAATTATTATTATTATTTTTGTGCACAGGAAGACCAGTGAGCAGCCTTCTCTCGAGAGATGTTTATTGTTGAGGAATGGGTCCCATTGATGGGGACACTGTCACATGGTTCAGCAATGGGAGGAGGTTATGATGAGACTACCTGAATGTGAGGGCAAAGTAGGATGAAGCGCAAAATAAAAGCATTTAGGTAAAAGGGGGAAATTGGTAGAAGAATTTAAAGCCCATAATTTGTAGTGATTGAGAAGACATTTGGAAGGTTCTGAAGAAGGAAAATGGTATGAAGTCTGAGAACAATTCTTGCTGTTGTGTGTAGAGAGTAATTGAGTGGCAGTCATTCAAAATGATGGCTCTGGGTATAGAGAGGAAGGGCTTAATCATGAAATATTTCATAAGGAAAAGAAGTCCGGCTTGGATGTTGGTTTGAAGAAAGAAAAGAATAAATGATGACAGTATTTTAAATCTAGGGAGTTAGGAAGATAAGATTAAAAACTACTAAGATGAGAAAGTCAGGTTGGGGATGAATATGTAATGCAAAAACCCTGATGATGTCTCTGATTATAATCCCCTTGAAAAATAGAAATATGGTCCCTAAATTTCTTTTTAGACCTTTTGTTTTGTATGAAAGCAATATGGGGTATTGGAAAGAGTGGTGAACTTGGAATCACAGGACCTGAAAGCTTCAGTTTCAATCCTATTTTTGCCACTGATCACATAACATTGGGCAAATCATTGAACCTTCCTCAGAATTTGTCTCTTTATTTTTAAAATAAGGGAATAGCTAGATTATGTCTAAAGTCTCTTCCAGCTACAAAATTTTGTTCTTCTATTTGATCAGGAAGAGAAGCAATATGGTATATCCACAAAGGGACTGGCTTTGCAAACTAAAACCCCAAAGTTCAAATCCTACCTCTAGCACATGCTAGCTGGGTGACCATGTGCTAATCACACAATCAGTACCCAGGACAGCTCTCTAAAACTACAAGTTTTGGGTGTAGTTGTTGATCTGCCTTAATGGAAATTTCCAAATTGATCCACATTGACAGTTATATACTCTGCTCAAATCATAAGTCCAGAGCAAAAACAACCAAACAAACAAAAGTCCCAAAAAAGATTCTTCATTGAATAAAAATAAATACATATACAGAGAAGTCCACCTTTTTAATGGGTATGTTCTTCCTATCACATGTTTAATGTCTTATAGGCTCAGGATGTATAACTGAATCATGATTAATTTGCATGGTGAAGTTATCCGATGCTAGGAATTTGGTTTTATAAAGTTAAATAACCAGGAAATTTTGAAACACTGTCTTCTGTCTGACCCACAAAGCTTATACTCAGGCTAAAACATAAATTGTTAGGGGATAAAAAGCTTACCCAGTTCAAGTGAGAAGAATGGATAAATCCTGATGTTGTAGAGCAGACCTGTATTTTGTAGTTATTAAACAAAAGATGAAAATGAATGGCTAATGCTTTCATCTAGGACCCTGCCATCATGGCACAAGTTCACAGCATAGTACAATTGCTTAAACTACAATTTGAAATGTGTAACTTAAGAAAAACAAATAAAAAGAATCATGCTTTCTAAGATACAGGTTTATCTTCTAACTCCAACCCATTAAAAGAACTACAGAGTCAAAGAATAATCTATCTGGCTAAGAAATATATGTTCTTACAATGTTGCAGAAGAAAAATAAAACATTAAAATGTAACCTTCCTTTGAAATAAGAGTAAAGAAAAGGCATGGCCATGCTATTCATATTTCTTTTCATAATTCAAGTAAATCACTCTACTATTTACTAAAGCTAATTGCTCTATACCCATCCTTGATCCTATCCCTTTTTATGTCCTGGAAGATCTTGCCCAAGCAGATTTTCCCTTTCTCATGCACCTTAAATCTCACCCTCTCCTTTCAGTCAGCCTCACTGGCTCCTTTCAGTTTACTTGTCCCTTCTACCAATGAAGCCAGAAATACTCTATCATATATAAGTAGATGGGTTTTTTGAGTGCTGAGATCAACCTGGTGGTGAACCTCTAAAAACTTTACTCAACTGGCCCTCAAATGACACATTTAGTCACAAATGATACATTAGCCAACACTCAAAAAGATTTTCTAGTTTGGTAGGATGTACCAGAATTATACTACAGTGACATAGCCTTCAACACACCAGTCATCTCCATGACATGATAAGGCATCAAAGAATGATAGTGGTGATTTCATCTTGAAGTTCTTAAAATTTTTATCTATGCCTATTCTCTCTACATCATTATTACCTTCCCTCTATTTAGTCCCTTGAAATCAAACTCCTGTTCCCCATACAATTTTGAAACCATTCTCTTTAAAGTCAAAGATTACAAATTCAATAATATGAAGAGGTAACAATAACACTACATAGGTTGCTAGAATAAGACCCATATATAGGTCCTGGCTCCCAAACTTACTATGTGAGCATAGCCAAGCAGCAACCTCTGTGACCTTCACTAAATTATTTGAAATGAGAAAAGAGCTGAATAAACTTTAGAGAGCTAGATACATATGAATGAATACTGTGTTGTCTCATGACAATATGTATTAGATGGGAAACTTGAAGCCAGGTCTTCTTAACTCAAAGACTAGTTGTCTACCCAGTTTACCATATTGACTTTCTGTGCTATAATATTATTACAAAAGGCACTATCTACCTGTCCATTTCTCAGTCTACTTCTATACTATATCTATATGGAAATTCATCATCATGATTATTAGTAATTATTGTCATAAATTATAAAAATAAATAGTTTTACATTAATAAAAAAATAATTTATAATTATTATTCACTAGTAATAATTAACCTGACATTTACATACTAATATTAATGGCTTTAAGACATAATATTATTTAGAACACAAAGAAACAATATGGTGGAATAGATGGACAGTTGGCCTTGAAGTCAATAAGACATAGTTTTAAGTACTCTCTCTGATGCATTCTGGTCCTGTGATTGGACTAGTCATTTAACTACTCTGTGCTCCCTGACAATTCTCTAGGAATGTANGTGATTGGACTAGTCATTTAACTACTCTGTGCTCCCTGACAATTCTCTAGGAATGTAAGTTGCTCAGGTGTGTGTGTGTGTGTGTGTGTGTGTGTGTGTGTGTGTGTGTGTGTATTTGTAAAATAGGACATCTACCCATGTGTCTACCAAGTACTTCAGTCTTGGTCCCAAACACAACTCTTTACTTGCTTTTCCCTCTAAACCTTTTAACTTTACTTAATCATGGATTCAATACCTACTACTCAAACACTTTCTCACTTTTGAAAGCATGGGGTTATCCTTTATAATTCTCTATTCTACAGCCATAAAGAGCTAGATAGATTGAAAAAATAGACAGGTTATCAAATGGGTTGATGCATAAGTAGAAGGATAGATAGGTAGGTATAGCATTATTAAATGATAATTGTGTACTAGACACTATGCTAAGCCTTTAAGAATCTAGGATCACCTCCATTCCAATATGAGGAAATGGAAGAAAATAAGTACTTCATAGGAACATAGATATAATCATAGATATAACTGGAAGACACTTCAGAATCCATAGAGTCAAACCTGCTCTCTTTACAGATATGAAAATAAACCCAGAGAGTTTCAGTGGCTTAGTTGTCCAAGGTCACACAAGTAATAAACACCAAAGGCAGATTTCCAATTATGTACACATTCATTACTCTATTAATCTGAATTCATTGCACTCAGTTCATTGTTAAGATGATGTTTATTGTTATTTAACTATGATTCTTGTCATTGAAGTTTGTGATTTGGGAAAGCATTTTATAAGATTTTCCCAAAGGATGAATGAAGTACTGATGTTATCTTGACCAACATACAGAGCAGCCATTGTGCCTCCTTGAGAGGATCTTGAACTCTCTAACCTTGTTGGATGAAAGGGAGTGTGTTGTTGAAGGCATTTAATCAGGTAGAATTATGCAAGGTCTTTTCAATACCCTCTCCAGCTTCCTCCCTCATTTGATTTCTCAAGGTTTTTTACTTCAAATTTTCCATATTCTCAAAGTAAACAATGAATGAGCCCAAATGTTACCAGCAATCTATGCCATTGAAATCTATCCCTATCTATTGGTGTGTTTTGATGCTTCCTTTTGAATTGCAACTTGACTTTGCTTCCACAGTTATATTCGCCCTTCCATTTTTCTAAGTCCCTTTGAAAAGTTTGACTCAGTATTTAGTATTCTATTCAAACTTCAGCAGCTTTTCTTGTTTGCCTTGTTTTTTACAGGCTCTGCAGGGGGTAAATATTCAGTGTGTTGCATGCAAAATTAGGCGGATATCTGCCATCAGCCATAACAGGGTTATGCATCAAATTCCCCAAACAGAGCACAAAAAGATATCTACCTTGTGAACTCCCCCTTGGATTATCAGTAGGAAGAGAGAGAAAAATGACAGATTTGAACATGTTTTGAGGCTAATGGCTATAAGCCCCCTCTCCCCAATTCAAGCTAATATTTATTAATGCTCTTTATTTTTTCCAAAGCCTACCCTTTCAACCTTCTCTCATCTACAGTTACACATCATCCCAATCTGAAAGGGATTTACAAAACTGTGTTTTGGCTCTTTGCAAAACATGAAATTTTCTTATCTTATTATAGAAGGGAAAAGGCTAAAGCAACATTATACAGAAGCCTGGAGACCTCTACTGGCAATGTTATTTGTTAAATTATTTCTTGTTTGGATATTTTCAAAAAAGAATGATATCGCAATTCCATCCCATTACTAGTCTTTTTCCCTTTGAATTAAATTGTGGACATGCATATCTGAAATCACACTAAGTAAAAATGGAAGAGCCAAAACACTTTTTAAAATCTGTTAAAATTATTCTCATAATAATGTTTTAAATCATATAAGTCATAAAAATACGATTACTAAGGAAACAAATTATATTGAAATAAAATGGAATTTCCCCTCCAAGTTCACAAACATTCTGAAATAGAGCCTGATTAGTTTTTCCCAAGTAATACTGGGCTCTAATTTCTAACTAATAATAGGTATGCACTGGTAGGTGTTATGCTACTGGAAGACTATGAGCAATTAAGCTTCCAAAAATAGCAGCCATCATTTTATTAATTCCCAACACTATTCTCCATTGACTGTGACCTCAAAAGCTACTCCTCGGGAATACATGATCAGTCCAATAGCCATGGCAGAGAGTCATATGTTGACTAATGATGTAGCTGTCGTCAAATGTGTAAAGTTATCATATGGAACCTACAATTAACAACCCCTCTTTACTGAGAACCACAGAATAAATGTCTGTCAAATTCAACTATTTTCAACCCCTTTTGCATGCTCTGGACCATTTTGGCAGTTGGGTCAACTTATTTATTCCTTATCAGAATAATGTCTTTAAAATCATGGAAAGCATGAAATACATAGAATTACAAAGGAAAGAAAATATACTAGAATAAGATGGATTTTTTCCTATCCAAGTTCACAAACATTCTGAAATCTATGGACCCCAGTTTTTTTCCAAAAACCTTTTTTAGTTCTATCCCTTATTATGCAAAATATGAAAATGGGACCCAGAAGAAAAAGTGAAATTCTCAAGGACACACGTCCAATTAAGAATGGACTTGGGACTTGAATCTAAGTTTTTTTTTCATTGCCTTAGAGAGTGCTCTTTCTGCTTCTCTTACATCTTCTAATAGCTGACATTAATGATGAGCTTTAAATTGTGAAGGGCTTTATATATCTTATCTCATTTAAGCCTCCCCAATACTTTGTGTTTTAAGTGCAATTAGATTTCCTATTTTACAGATCAAGAAACTGAGGCTAGGAGGGTATATATCCATAGAGTGACAAGTGTCTCAGATAGGATTTAAAACTTGTTTTTTTACTCCAAGTCCAGTGCTTCATTTTCTACTCCATTCTGCCTCTATTATAACATAGCAAATGTCAAGCAAGATAAATGAAAAGCTACAGAGGAGCTGAATTTCTGAAGCTCAAGAAAATATTTTTTCCTCAAAAGAGACCCTGTTAAAAATTAAAGTTCATCATAATATTAATGATTTTTAGAGAGGAAATGAAAGGAAAATTCTGAGGTCAGTATTCTCAGTCAACTTCCAGGAACTACCTGTGGGTCACCTTGAAGAGTAGTTGTGGAAATGAAGAGGAGGACACATATTTAGGAAATGTGGAGATAAAATTAGGAAGATATGGCTGTTGATTGGATACATGGAGGAGGAGGATCCAAGATTAACACTAAGGTTACCATTGGGAACATGGGTCTGAAAATATCAATAAGTGAAGGATGATTCTAAGTTAGCCCTGGCCGTAGAAAGTAGCAGGATGCAAGGCTGTGTACTGGGCAGTGTTTCAAATCCAGATAAATAATCACCTGGGTGATAGGTTTAATGAAAATTTATACAAATCAGATCAATTCATAGGATTAGAACAGGGAAGAAAACCTAAAGGTCATTTCCTCCAAGTCCATTATTTTACATATGATGAAACTGAAACCTTGAAGTAAAGTGACTTGTTTAGGGTGACAAGGGAAGTAAAAAGAAGAGCCAGTCAGTCAGTCAACAAGCATTTGTGAAGGATTTATTATGTGCCATATATAATGTCTTAGCAATGGGAATATAAATATAGGAAGGAAGGTGCCAGTCCCCATCCTTCAAGAACTTACATTTTAATGGGAAAAGATGATATAGAAAAGGAAGTAAAAAGAGAAGTGAGAGGAGAAAAAGATACTCAGTGAGGGGGAATGGTGAGAAAGTCCAAAGTGCAGTCTGGAGAAGAATAAGACACAGCTGGTATTGGAGTCCTGAAATGAAGTTTCAGCAATGAACCATCCAATGAGAGGAAGAAGTCTAGGGGAGAGGAGGAGCCAGAGAGTTCTTCCAATCTGTGAATTCCAGGGCTTGAGTGAACTTCAGGATGAAATGGTTTCTGAAGCATGGTAGAGGAAGACCTGAGGGCAACCTGGAGAGGAATGAAGGCTTGAATTTAAATTCAGGATATCTGACCCAGATCTAGCCATGGCTCTTTCCTCCATCTCATATTGTTGGAACATAGCCTATGAGTATGAGTAGTAGATGGATTAGGGAAAACCCCATGGACCTTATTTTTGGAAATGATGATGAATTCCCTAAACTGAATATATTAACATGTATTTATAGATTTGTGTGTGTCTGTATATATTCATTTTATGTATTGTGTACATAGTTGTATGTTTATATATACTTATGCGTATACACATATATGATAGCACCTTGAATTTGGGGAGGAGGAGGAGGAGGATTTTTCCAGGCTGAACATGAAAATCCATACATAAACACCTGCATGCATATATACACATGCATATATGTCTCAGGGATGTTGTTTGTTGACATTAGTTAGTACAAGTACCTCCTCACCTCCCTCTTATCATATTAAATTATTACCCAGCCACATGGGGCATGGGCTCAGGAACATATGTACCATCATCTTGGGAAATGGACGGAAATGAGCCCCTGAACTAATGTTTGAGTAACTTTGAGCCTCATCATACTATGAAAGTTCATCCCAGAGACTTCAGGTACTAATAAATGAATAATGAATGAATTAATGAATTAATAAATGAATGAATGAACAAACAAACAAACAAACAAATAAATAGATGAAGAGTGAATAATTCTCATGAGTATTTGGCTTCTTTTTATTTTTTTTTTATTTTGCTGTAGCTCAGCCTAATTGGATCCAAAAAATAAATGATATCCACGTGGCCATTGAAGAAAGTATCTTTTGGGAGTGCAAAGCAAATGGGAGACCAAAGCCCACATACCGGTGGCTAAAAAATGGTGAACCATTACTAACTCAGGTAAGAACACTGATGGCAATTGACGTTTGGAGGACAGGTTTAATACTTAATATACTAGACGACTACACCTAGTTTCTCAGTAGCTTGAAAGGGCAGGTCTAGAGGCAGGAGGTCCTAAGTTCCAGTTTGCCCACTTCCTAGCTGCGTGAACCTGGGCAAGTCACTTAACCCCCATTTCCTAGCCCTTACTGCTCTTCTGCCTGAGAACCAATATACAGTATTGATTCTAAGATGAAAGGTAAGGATTTTAAAAAATACTTAATACTTCCATACTTCTATGATAATGGAGGAATCTAGCCTTCACAACCAATTGACATGCCTGATATGATGGCAACAGAGAAAATGAATGATATTGCTAATGATCATGGCACATAGTAGGTGTTGAATAAATGCCTATTAACTAATTGGCCACATCATGGTTGCCAACCCTTCAGCCTCAGTCTCAAGGACCTGCCTTAAAGCCAACCAGGACTTTGCCTAAGTAATTCCTTCAGATATAATACATTCAGTTCAATTAAATTAGCCTTTATTAGGTACGCTATCCACTTCAAGCAAAGTGAGAAGCAACATGGTGGGGCAGATGGAGAGCTGTCCTTAGAGTCAAGACAACCTATGTGTCAAGGCTTTTCTCTTAAGACATGCTGGCTGGCTAAGACATGTCACTGGGATGTGTCCTAGGCAGATCTCCAAGTACAGGAGTTAAAGATGGGCTGCCAGTCTGCATAAGTAAAGAAAGATTCCATGCTGAGAGTTCCCCATATCATTGAAATTATGTTAGTCTGCACAGCCAGTGTGCAAAACATTACTGTGCACACAGAGGAAACAAAGGAAAATTGGGAAAACAATCCATGCCCTCAAGAGGCTTACATTTTTTCATGATACAACTTGAAGGCAGATAGGTAGCAAAATAGAGTGCTAAACCTGCAGGCAATAGGACATTTGTTCAATTCTGGTCTCAATCATTAACTAATTAAAAAAAAAAAATCTGGTCTCAGACCCAAACTAGCTGGATGACTGGTGTTGGGCAAGTCACTTAACTTCTATCTGCCTCAATTTCCTTATCTCTATAATGAGAATAAAAATAGAGCCTACCTCTCAGAGTTGTTGGATAAGATAATATTGGTGAAGGGTTTAAAACAATTTCAGGAAGGTAATAGATACTTAATAAGTACTTATTAGTTATTATTTATACATATTACATATATATATATAGAGAGAGAGAGAAACAGAGGTAAATGAGACAAAGTTTTATATAAATAGAGGGGATCAAGAAAGTAGAATTTAAATCTTTTTTTCATTTGACTACAGCACATATCACTTTCTGGGCAAAGAAAAATTGGAGTGATAACATTTAGAATGGAAATCGAAATTTAAGGAGGCCCCAATGAAAGATCCCAAATGAAATCAGGGAGCCTTAGGGTGAGGAACGATTGTCCCAATTTAATTTCCTATGCTATATTTTCAAACTGAACTTCAAAAGTTAAAAGAAATTTGACATTTCCTTGGGTCTTGAGGAGTAAGCCAATTTTTCACCTTGGAATTTTTTTCCATGTAGGGCACCTAGGGAAAGGGCTGTGCTCTAAGCAATGCATGAAGAACAGCCTAAAGATTAATGCTACACAAAAGAAAGGAAAGAGAAAGAATTGTTTTACCTTCCCCCACCCCACACACTCCCTTACTTTCACCAGAGGGGATCCTGTCAGTCCCATGATTCTCTCAATTATAAAGCCAAACGAAAACAAATGGTTGGCGTGAAGGTATGAAGGTAATGGCATTTTTCTCCCTTTGCTTAATGTGAGGGAACATAAATGCCTAGATTTGATCAAAACCTAATAAGTGTCTACCTGCACTAAATTGCCCCCCTACAGCAAGGCAAAATCCAATGTTTTGTTTATGTTATTTATTTATTTTTTTAAATGGTGGCTCTCTAGGGAAAGGGGAGGGAACTACTTTTTTTGCACTTATGAAAATGAATAACACATTTCACGTATCCTTGGGCTGATAAACGAGACTTGAGTCTTTTGTTCCACACACTAATTTTACATGCTTTCTGTTGGCCACCAGCAGATGGTCCCGAACTTAAATCATGTTAGTGGCAGAAATAAAGTAAGGGACCATTAAATTATTAGCATAGACTTTTTTTTCAGTAAACTTCAGCCCATATTAAATGTTTCTCTCTACACCATCTGAGATGATTACATTCCTATTAACCTTCTAAGTCATGCCCTCCAATAATTTGAGTGTTTTAAATGCCCTAGACGGTAGAGTTGGCTGCATTTTTTCCAAGCTCGTCCAGAACCTGAGAATAGAAAGGCATTTTAAATTTCACGTTCATCTACTTGGAGGGGATATTAATCTGAATGGTTTCAGTATTAAATCAATGAGAACTCAGGAGAGTACTACAATTTAAATTCCATTTACCAGCTGATGTACTGGTGATTCCATTTAGCATCTGACCTGACACAAATTCAGTTGACAGACAAATAGATCATGAGATGTAAATTGCTTGTATGACTGCCATTTTCTTCTTGTTTTGTCCCCCTCGATATGATATAGAGTAAGATGGTTTCAAGGCCCGAGTCATAGAGGGTGATATTTTTCCTTCTTGGTGTTTTTACAGGACAGAATTCAAATAGAGCATGGGACACTGAACATAACCACCGTGAACCTCTCTGATGCAGGCATGTATCAATGTGTGGCCGAAAACAGACATGGAATTATTTTTGCTAGTGCAGAGCTCAGTGTTATTGGTGAGTACTTTTCTTTATGAAGAAAGAATTTTCATTTATTTTTAAAATACCTTCTCTTAAACAAACATATCATTTGCCAAGCTTAAGAGTTTGTTCAAGCCAACAGAAGGTACAGAGAAATTCTTCAGGCAGGAGATAATA
This sequence comes from Gracilinanus agilis, assembly GCF_016433145.1. Lineage (NCBI taxonomy): Eukaryota > Metazoa > Chordata > Mammalia > Didelphimorphia > Didelphidae > Gracilinanus > Gracilinanus agilis. The sequence continues at coordinate 45,560,610 of NC_058130.1, forward strand.
TTGCTTGAAGACTGTCCATATGGTCTATATGCAAAGCAAACAGATCCATTCCTTAATGGATTTTCCACTTGCTACCCCAATGATTTCTGTTGGAAACACAGAGCACTCACTGTTCATTTTTTATAACTCAGTTAGCCTCAACTGAGTGAAAGATCTGAATTGCATTGGACTACAAAGACATGAATTCAAATCCTGACTCTGTTCCTGCTGATGTGATCATGGGAAGTCATTTCTGCTCTCCAGGTCTCAGTTTTACATTATGTAAAATGAAAAAAAAATAGTCAAGATGATATCTGAAGCCTGTATCAATTCTAAATCTATGATCCTATGATTAAATCTGGTTAGAGAGAAACATGAAAAAGATGGCAGGATTTGGATCAGACTACTAAATAAATCTGTATCAAGGAAGCAAGCAAACTCTACTCACTTTCTAATATCAGTTTAATTGGCATAGGCAGCTCTGAAAATCTTCCATGTGCATTATCTAGTCTGTATTTTAGCCATGGGTTTGTTTAGTAGCCTGGCCTAGTTTCTCACTATCACTTGACAAGTGTCCATTTTAATATAAATTTATTTTAGTATGTGCCAAGGCCAGATATAATAAGGAAGAGAAATTCTCTGTGGGGAGAGGCTATGTCAACAGCAGGAATTCATTTCTAAATGATTTCACTGCTCCTTCAGACTCCGATGCCTCTGTATCCCTTGACTTGTACAGATAACCTGTGATAAGCTCTTAAAACATTAGCAGTAATGATCAGCCTAATGGAGATATTTTATCCAGGTATCTACAATGAGATAAACTCTAGAATCTTCCTGATCATGAGACTGTTGCAACTGAGTAGTCCTGGTACCTCAATTTTTTGTTCTAAAGTTAATTTTATTCAATTCAATAAGATTTTGTTAAGTGTGTACTGTGGAAGAGAGAGTATGGTATAATGGTTAGAATACTAACTTGGGAGACATGAAGTTCTCAGTTGAAGACCTGCTCCTGACAAAGGATGGCTATGTAACCTTGGACAAAATAACTTTAGCTCTCAGTGCCCCTGGCAACTTCTAAAACTATATATTTTTTAAAAGATTGTTTATCTGTCCAGGGAGGGAGGCAGAGGGGGTGCAGATATTCCTAATTCTAAATTCCCTGTACAGATAAAATTATGGGTTTGGAGGAAAAAACCAACCAACAAAATCATGCTCAACACCAGTGGATCAAATACAGAATATTAACCATCCTTGAACTCAAGAAATTTATATTCTACTGAGGGAAAAAGTATGTATCTCTCTATAGATAGGTATGTAGGTATGTAGACAGACAGATAGATAGATAGATAGATAGATAGATAGATAGATAGATAGATAGATAGATAGATAGATAGATAGATGTGTAAGTTAGCACAAAATGCATAACAAATAAGTTTAAACTAATTTTAGAAGAGGGGAAGAATAAACAACTGGCAGAATCAGAAAAGGTGCCTTGAATGTGGTAGACTTGAGAATTGTCTAAGTACATTCTAGAGGTTCACCAAGGTCAGATTTTAAAGATCCAGTCACAGAGAAGAAACCTCAAGAAAAGCACAGATTTTGGAAATGGGATACTTTTGCATAAATGGCAAGATCTTTCATCTGATTGAAGATTATACTGTCCTGGTTTGTAAAAGCAAGCACAGAAGTGAGAGGAAATGGAAAATGGAAAAGTTTTCAGTCTTTATTCCACTTCCTCCTTCTAGTCTCTCTTTTAGGATCCCTTTAGTTTAAAATAGGCCTGATTGGAGGGAAGAAAAAGAAAACAACTATTGACTCTAAGAGCATATGGGACTATGGCTCCTTGGAACACTCTTGATAATACCATTCTCCAAAAATCCACTGAGAACATTAGTAAGCCTGGCCTTTTCAGGGGCCTAAAAACATGTGCTTCTCACCTTATAAAAACCCAAAACAAAGAAATTTATACAAACCAGCCTGGCTTTCTCTACCTTATGGTATTGCAAACACTCCTTCAAAGTGCAGTGGACTTCTCTAAATGGAAGATTCCTCCATTCAAATGTAAATTAACTAGTAGGGTAACCTTAGGAACAACAGTTGGGAAACTACACATTGGGCAAGAGCAATGTGACTCTGTGAACATACTCATACTATCTTAAATTTCAAGCTTTTTCTCCACATATTTGTCTCCATAAGACCCTCTCCTAATTTTCTAAAGAGAGACAAAATGAATTCTTAGGGAAATTGCTGAGAATCCCTTTAATTTCTTCAAGGTAAAGGAGACCACCTTTGAAACGTGAACCATAATTTATGATGTTTTTCATAAGCCAAAACTATGTCTCCCAGCATAGTCCCCAACATACTGGCCATAGTATTGAAATGAATAGATGGCTTTGACTGTCTAGCAAAGTTTTACATGGAACAGATTTTATTCCGCTATTTTTAGGATTTCAATTAAACAGACAGAAGTTAAGTGACTTGCACAAAGTTACACAACTAGTTAGTGTTTGAGCCAGATTTGAACTGTCTACTTAAATGTGTAGTGAAACACGCCAAGCATCATGGGGGCTTTTAAAGGACTATATGACATGGCCCCTGCCTTTTAGGAGCTTATGTCTGATTTGGAAAACCAGATTTATGCAGGTTTCATAATCTGTTAACTTCTTACTATAATAATTGATCCTGTTAGATGGTAAGGCACAAACTAAGACAGAAAACTAAGAGAGAAACTAAATCATTTTCCTTTTTTTCTTCTTCTTCCTCTTGTTTTCTCTTTTATTGGAAATAGTGCTAGATTTGTGCTAAATATTTTTTCTATGACATTGAGCAAGTTACTAAACATTTCTGTGCTTTAGTTTCCTCATTTGTAAAAAGTGGAGAATGATCCTTGGTGATCTCTAAGTTTCTTTCCAGCTCTGAATTTTGTGATCTATGATTCATTTTTTGATCCCTAGCATTTCAGTCAGCCTTGCACCAATAAGCATTCATTGAATTTGCCCAATGTGAAGTTAGGAAAACAGTAAAAGGCAATGTGCCAAATGACATGTGAATGATAAGAATAAGTGGTGTAGATTTTTAAGAAGGGAGATTGATGAGGACTGTGGTGGTCAAAGTAGGCTTCCTAGAAAGAAGGCATAAGCCTTGAAGGATGAGTAGATTTGCAATAGAAGAAGGCTTAAGGCATTCTGACTGGAATGTCATATTCATTACTCCACAAATAAAAATCAGTTAAGAACTAGTGGCTTGATATGAAACCAGATCTTAATTAGGAGGTAATGAATAGATTACCCTAACAGGACTGAAGGATGGAATGGAGAATTGGAAAATTAGGCTGGAGCTAGATTCTGGAATATAAAGAATGTTTTGCTTTCCAAGCTAAGAAAAAGGAATTTGGCATTATATTCTGTTTCAGTCCTGACTCTCTTCTCTCCAATAGTAAAAACATTAGTAAATTAAAAGTAATACTTGAACACATAAATACATATTATTTAATCCATCAAAATGTGAATAGATAAGGCATTTATCTTTGGGAAAGTTCACAAATATTGGCAATTTGTTAGACGAGTAGTATAATTATACCCAATATAACATGTACGTAAATTGTCTCTGCCAGGATTTTTCAGTGAGTAAAAGTAGGTATGGTGTAATACTCAAGAGGGAATCCAGAGAGTGGTGATTACCTGTGTGAGTCACGAATAAGGCAGTTTCATTGTGAACAAAGAAAAAAACAAGTTGAATGTTTTAAAAGGTAAAGTTGGCCTCTGATATCGATCATATTTCTGGGTCTTCCAGAGCCATAAGGAAAATTTCCTCTAACTCTGGGAGGTTGAAGGGAATCCCCAAGTCATGAATAAGAAATGCAGTGATTAGGAAGCATAAACTTGATAAGCTTTTATCTTAATCTTGTTTTATGCATTCACTCTGGGTATTTAATGTGCATGTGACATATCCATCTTTGATGGATTGCAACTGCTTACCTCCTAAATAATTAACCTGGATGCTAGACTGAATTAGATCAACAAATGGAATGCAGATATTTTCACCTTTGGGTCAGTAATTTAGAACATGCCTGGCCATTAGTAAAAGGGGTAGACATTGGCAGTCCTTTGCTGCTTGTAACTGGGGTTTGGGAATTGATTGTTGATTTTTCTCTATTTGATACATGCCCAAACCTTAGTCACAGCCCTGGTGGTTAGTATGTATTGGAATTTCTATGAGCAGTGCTTCTAGATAATGGTTAAATCAACCAATCTGAAAGCTGCTGATTAGAGACATAGGCTTCTCTCATCCTCCTCATCCTTTCTACAGCACTTCAAGGCTTCCAAAAATCCTAGAATTCATCCTCGTTTGATACCCAGAACAGCCCACTTAGGTCAACATGACTAATAATTTCTATTCCACTATTCCACAGATCAGGTATACTGTGGCCTAAAGACATGAAGCAATTTACTCAAGGTCTCATGACTAGTGAGATCCAGAGATGAAATCTGATCTACTGACTGTAGGTCGTCATGCCACTACTCATACTGATCTACACTTACTCGATAGACCGTGTACTTATTCAGTGCTCCAATATCCCAGAGGAGAGATTGATCCATTTGGATAGCTTTATAGTTTAATTGTATCTACTATTGCATGAATCTACTGTGTATAATTGTTTTTTTTTATCCTTGCTTTCCTTCAGAATCAATACTAAATATTGGTTCCAAAGCAGAAAAGTAGTAAGGGCTAGGCAATTGGGATTAAGTGGCTTGCCCAGGGTTACACAGTTAGGAAGTGTTTGAGGCTAAATTTAACACAGGACCTTCCACATCTCAGCCCAGCCATATCTCAGTCCACTGAGCCACTTACCTGCCCCTCTAAGTGTTTTTCAAAGTGTAAAAATCAGTATAGTATGATTGATAGAAGTGAAGCCAATGTGAGTGAAGGGTGACAATATTAAGAGGGGACTAAGGGCATATCGTCCAGTGAAACAGATAGAAGCTACTCCTTATTCCATTATCTCGTTCAGTTCTCATCTGTATTTTCCTATAAATCTTCTATAAGATGCAAGTGGGGGTAGGAAAGGGGAAGAGTTGGTTTAATGACCTTCCTCTTGTTCTCTGGACATAGAAGAGACACCAATGAAGCATAGACACTGTCTCTTATTTATCCTATGCTCTTACCAAATGACAAGTCCATCTTTATTACGAGCCATATCCCTTAAACCAGTTCCTCTTCATAATTATTTGTTTTTAATATGCTGTAACCCTCTCACACCTATCATTCCCCTCTCCAATGTCCTTTGAGTGATCTTCAAGTTCTATTCTTCAGGAGTCCATACCATTTCATGACTCATCATCATATATTGTCACAAGAAGGACATTCATTGGTGCTCATGAAAATAATTGTAAAATTTTCCAAAGATTAATTAACCCATTCTCTTCCCCTTGTTTAATTTTTGGCCTGTTCATAAAACCAAAGCACCATAAATGCAGAAAAGAGGGGAATTTAAGCATAGCCTAAGAGGGATACCTCTTTACATTGCCTGCTGGAACTGGGTTAGTATCTAACTTATTAGTTTACTAGTTTAATACAGAAGAGTCCCAATCACAATAATATTTAAAGGACCTTATGGAGCCCCCAGTGACTTATGGGGTTCTTTGATCAGTTCAAAAGAGATATGAGGAGTAATAGTTACTGTCCTCACTCTCAAGAGATCTTGTCTAACAGTCTATCATGATGTGAAATGCTCAGTCAGTTTTGTGGTGGTCATCTGACCTGAGAGTAGACATTCAAAATACCATAAAGTAATGGATGATTCAATTAAAATGAGGTGCAAACTGGAACAATTATCCAGTTAGTTTGGCATTAATCCAGATGATTGGTTTCCAAGTTACAAAAGCATTCAGATGGAACTCAAAGTTATTTCATGCAGACTTTGTTAAGTGCTTCTCTACAAGGGAGGTAGTTGAACTGGATTATGAAAAATTCAGATCATTTGAAGTGTAGTTAGACTCCAGCAAGAAGGCAACTTGCCTTCCCTAGTCTCTAGAAGCCTTCCAGTTAAGTGACCACATTACCAGAAAACATAGGAGTCTGAATTCAACTAGAGTTCAAATTAGAAGCTAGGAATTATAACTACTATCACACCAGGAGAATTCAATTAGGCTGAAGAATTAAAAGAATGGGAAAACCTGAATTCTTAGGCTTTTAATCAACAGTGATCACTTTTACCAGTAAATATTTAGGCAATTACACAGAAAGACAGAGTCCAAACTGCTTGGTAGCTATAGAGCAGTGATTCCTGAAGTGGGCACCACCACCCCCTGGTGGGTGCTCCAGCGATCCAGAGGGGTGGTGATGGCCACAGTGCATTTATCTTTCCTATTAATTGCTATTAAAATTTAAAAAATAATAATTTCCAGGGCACTAAGTAATATTTTTTCTGGAAAGGGGGCAGTAGGCCAAAAAAGTTTGGGAACCACTGCTATAGAGGAAGGTATCCCTGAGCAGTGAAAAGCCTCTGCTATGGGTTTTATAGCTATGTTTGTGATACTTTGTGGTCTACTCCTTGTGAAGGGAGACTATCAAAAGTGTCCTACCTTGCAGATCTGCTTAAATTTTAGGCCAGCTATCCCTCCAGGAATGCTATTGCCATCATTTGAATTTTCATCATTTACCATTTTTCCTCAATTTCTTGGGGCATGTGACTTTCTTCTTTCCTCTTCTCCCTAATCATAGTAAGTAAACATGAGTTCTTATTATTCACCTTAAGAGGACTACAGCAGGGTTTGCCACAAACAACCTATGCTTCAGAAAGTTGGCACTGCCCTAAAATTTTCCTCTCTGGATGGCTACATCCCCCAATTAACAAACTTGAGGATACTGTCAAGAAATAATCCCAATGGATCTCCCATTTCTCTTTGGAAACAAGTTCTGGAACTTGTTTTCTCTCTCTAAAAGGCTAGTATTATCTGATAAATCCCTCTTCCTTTATCCAGAATACTGAGATTCAAGAACTCCATGAGTGGTTTCTAAAGTGGAGGAAAGGTCATTCCCAAATGAGCCTTCCCTTACTCTCTCAAATACCTACATCTACTCAGATATTTCACTTTTTGAGATTTTTTTGGAAATGAAAAGGAAAGTGAAATCTTTTCAAATAATTCTTTTTAAACAGCCAAAAAAGAAGGGAATCTGATGGTTTTGGCAGAATGCTAAGAAAGCCCACAAAATTTCACTTATCTCGTGCTAACTAAAATTTCACCATTCATTATTTGAGGTCCTTAAAGTTTACTTATTACAGACCCAGCATCCACTATCGAGCATACAGCCTTGAGGAGGTAAAATGGATAGAAAATTTCTGTTTATATGCCAAAATATTGATAGCTGATTTTTTTGTGGTAGCCAAGAACTGGCTATGATAGGATGTCCATTGATTAGGGAAATAGCTGGATAAGCTGTTATATAGGAATGCAATGTATGAAGGAAGAAATAAGGAACATAAGGAATTCAGAGAATATAAGAAGAATTAATGTTGTTTAGTTATTTCAATTATATCTAACTCTGTGAGCTTTTTGGGAATTTCTTGGCAGGGATACTAGAGTGGTTTGCCATTTCCTTCTCTAGCTCTTTATACAGATGAGTAAACTGAGGCAAATAAGTTTAAGTGACTTATACAGGATCACACAGCTAGTAACTGTCTCAGGTCAGATTTAAAATCATGAAAATGAATCTTCCCCATTCCAAGAACAGTGCTCTAGCCACTGTGCTTCCTATCTGCCCCAAAGGAAGACTTGTAAAAACTGAAATAGAATGAAGTATCAACACCTAGGAGAATAATGACTCATATCATGGACCCCCAGAGAGGAAGTAGTGACTTCTATAGAAAACCAGACCAGGGTTTAAAAACAACAACAACAACAACAACCCATTTGATTGAATAGGAACTTTCTCTATGGGCTGTGTCCTGAAGGCTGTTCATCCTTGCTAAAGCTGAAAAGTGTAAAGTAATCAGCAAGAATTCTTCCTTTTTTCTTCTTATTGTATATCTTCTCTTTCAGCTAGCTTATCTCCTCTGCTTGAATGTCTTGCCAGACTTGAGGTAGTAAATCCTTTCTTCTCTCTGAATTTTTCCTCTTTTCTACTCTCTTCCTATTAAAAAAATGATACAATAAACATACAGGATAGGAAAAAAATACAAATAATGCAAAAGAAAACACCACTAGGGAAACTGAACTGAGTATTTATAGTGACCAATATTAAGATGCAGAATGAAATATGCTTCTTTCCACTTGGTAGAGAGGTGGGGAACCCCAGAGGCAGAGTATTGAGTACATTGTCCAATTTAATCACTGAATTAATTGTGTTTGCTGAACAGTTAAAAAAATAAAACAACTCTTATCTTGTCTTAGAATCTATACTAAGTACAGATTTCAAGTCAGGAAAGTGGCAAGGACTTGGAAATTGGAGTTAAATGACTTGCCCAGGGTCTCACAGCTGTGAAGTATCAGAGGTCAGATTGGAGCCCAGGACTTCCCGTGTCCAGGCTCAGCTCTCTCTCAATCCATTCAGCCACCTAAATGCCTCTTTGCTGAATGGTTTTAAGGGAGGGTTCGATGCTAGGGGAAATAACACCAATGCAACTTTGTCAAATTTAAAAAATAAAAAGTCCCTGTGAAGATGCATCATATATAGCTTGGAAGACAAGTAAACACATTATAAGGAATGATGGCCACTAGCTGGATATGAGGCCCTGGGGCAGTGAGGTACAACCCCAATGGAAAGCCAGGCACCAAAAAGGGAGAAAAGAATACTAAAAAAGGGAGATGGAAACTTCCCAAGGACAAATTTCACCTCCCTCTGAGTGGTTTTGCTGAGAGCAATCTTGTGTAAAGGTGAACTTCAGTCCAAACCCATACATATTATCACAAATAACAAATGGGCCATCTCTTTCAATAGGCTGTAACTATATATGAAGAAACTCAGACACGGTGCCCAGCCAACTAGTTGCATGCACAATGAGTCAAGAAATGCGGCTCATTCTATCTACCTAATACTAACATCATCTCACCGATAGAAAAGTTTTGAATGAATGCACTATAGGTTTTATTTTTATTGTATAATGAGATAAAATGTGAGATAATAGCCTGTATGAAATACTGAACTTTTAAAAGGCCATCTTACAGAGTAACTATCAACTGTCTTCCCAGGGACGTTTCTACAGGCTAGAATAGGATCATAGATTTCGAGCTGGGAGAGACCTTAGAGGTCATTTAGTCCAACCACTTCATTTTAGAGAGGAGTCATCCAATGGCCAGGGGGGAGGAGTGATTTGTGGGATAACTAACCTGCTGAAATAACTAGAGACAAATTTCACACTGCTGCACTCCCCAATTAGGGCTACTTTTTGTCGATTAGGCTTAGGAATTAACCGTTGGTCAAGTCTTGAACCTCATGGAAATCATCATTGACTCACAGAACACTTATCTTCAAGAGTCCCCCTGTTGGCCACTTGTAGCAATTAACACCAAAGTGTGGTGAAGCAAAGCTTGGTTTATAGAGAAGAGTTTAATTAAATAAAAATAAGTGGTTGAGGACAGCATTAAAAGCTTTTTTCAGCTCCCTGTTTCTGATCATTTTAATAAATGTAGATTGTAACATGTTACCCTGATTCCCATCATTTTAATAAATGTAGATTGTAACATGTTACCCTGATTCCCATCATTTTAATAAATGTAGATTGTAACAAATTACCAACAAAGAGCTGAACAAGAGAAACAAAGGATATCCTTGGTGAAATAAAGGGCAGGCAAAAGAGGCAGGTCATTCCTACAACCAGAAATGTACCTAAGACAGAACAACTAGAGCATTACCAACCAGGGTGTGAAAATTTAGAGGGTGTAATTAACACTTGTATTTCTTCAGCAGGTTAAGGAGCATAGTTCCCAATTAGCAAGAATAATTGGTTCAAACATGATGCTATGAGATGAGGTATAGCACTTCTTTCGCAGCTGCTTCACTCAATTAAATGGACTTCTGGTTTCCCACCGATGGGACTAGTTTTCAAGGTCTCTTTCTTCCTTTAATGAAATGATGCCCTATGATCCCTCCACTAGTATCCCAATAACTGCTTGCCCCACCTCCAAAAGTTGCCACATATCATTTAACAATATGGAATAGCCAGTGACACTGTAGATGGAGCTTTGGACCTGGAGTCAACACGTTCAGATCAAGTATCAGACATTTATTAAATTCGGGACCCCGGGCAAGCTTTTAAATCTCCATTTACCTCAGTTTCCTCTGCTGTAAAATGGGGATAATAATAGCACCTGCCTCTCTATTGTCATGAAGTTGAAATGAGATAGTATCTGACAAAAGCACTTACCATAGTGGCTGGCACATAGTAGGTTACATAAATGCTTATTCCTTTCACCTTCCTTTCCTCCTATACTCTGCAAATAGTAGAAAATAAAGGACAACCTGATAACAACCCTCTGACTCCACTGATATTCATGCAATATCAAGAATTAGAGGGAAAAGGCCTAGCATGTAATATTTGTTGAGAAACATGAACAAGAATCACACAAGATGGAAAGGTGTGGATTGGTTTAGATGTGAAGAAGCAGACAGAGTGCCTCTAACAGGGAGATCACAATCCATCAAAGTATCAATGAGATATTGGTAGACTGCAGGTATGCTTATTATGCTGAAGAGGTCCAGCTTGTTGTAACTCATTACTCAGCTGGTGAAGTGATGCCCTAATACTGGGTTGGTGCTTAACACAGGATTTTGGATTGATTAATTCTCTCTCTCTCATTAACTACACTTACATTGAATAAACTAGTATTTGGAATTCCTCTGAATTACAAATGAGGGTCTTTTAGAATTCTCATTAACTCTTTCCACTTCTCAGGATCCTAAAGAAGTCACTGCTTTGATGCAATTTCTGTGTCTGCCTTCGTGTATATGAGTGCATGTGTGTGCACCAGGGTTGACTAAACTTAAAATAACTTGTTCTTCATGTACCTATTCTTGGGAGCTTTGGCCAGGGCTTGTCTACAATCAAACTCTGTAAGAATCAAACCATGCAAGTAGAACACTGTCTCGACTCTCCCAGGCGACAAGCACTAGAGAATTGGCCACTCTCTGAAGTTTCAATAGAAACACCTACAGAAAGGACAGTGTATTGTGACATAAGTGTGAATGTCTATCCATTAAATGGAAGTTTGACAGGACTGCTGGATGGCTGACCATCCATTTTTTAAAAGTTTTTCACTAACTCTTAGATTTTCATTATTAATTATTTTATTAATATCTTCATTCTGAAGATACTATATATTTCTCCCTCTGTAAAATATGAGGTTTTTTAAATTCTGTTTCACTGCTGAACTTAGCCCAAGTTGAAAACATACAATGAACCCTGCAGAGTCCACAGACTCCCTCAAGAATTTGTCTCTAGAAGGTAATTGTGGTCACACAAATAAAGTTAGTTCATGATTTTTTTAGTATGAGTTCCTATTGAGAAGCTCATATGTAATGATTTAGAGAATGAACTCATAGATCGCATCCTCTAGATCCTTTCAGGTTAATTTGTCAAATCCCAATGATTTATCTGAGCAAGTCCTATATGTGCTTTAGTTCATCCAATTATGAAGTTTCTTAATTAAGAAATGATGAACTTCCTGTCTTCCATCTCAAAGCAGCTTCATTGCAGAGATAACATAATACAATAAAAGGAACACAAGACTTGGAGTCAGGAAAAATGGCAGGTGGGATTGGGGGTAGGGGGTTGGGATGAGGGAGTAGAGGGCCCAAGATAGTTCAGCATGGTATCATCAGGAAAGGTAAAGTCACTAAAATCTGATCCCAAACCACTTCCCCACTTGGTGCAGCTCTGTAGGTCTTGTCCGCTTGCTAAAAGCCTTCACCTCTCAGGATCCCAGGGAATCTGGATGCAGGTTTTCCCTAACTCTGAGATCTCCCAGGGTTAGCAACAGTTTGTGCCAACCACTAATGGAGTCTCTCTCAGAGCACAAGCCCACTTTCTGCTCCTTCATTCCATCTTGGAATTCTCCAGCCCTTCCTGCTAGGTCCAACACTAACAGTAATTAATCTTCCTCACAACAGTTCAAATCCCAACTCTGCCACCTGAGTGACTTTGGCTAAGTCACTTAAGCCCTCCAGCCTCCATTTACCCATTTGTAAAATGAGATTAGATTCAGTGACTTCTGTGGTCCCTTTTACTCAAAATCTATAATCAGTGATCATGTTTGCTGTGTGATTATGGACAAGTCATTTATTTTATCATCTGCAAAATACTTCACCAGGGTTGCTATGAAAATTAAATGAACAGGGTTGCTATGAAAATTAAATGAATATATAAAGTATTTTTGAAAACCTTCACGTGCTTATATACATGTTGATTATTCTACTTATGCAGACTAAACAGGGATTCTTTCATAAATTGAAAGCTAAAAGGGGCAATTTGGTGGCATAATAGAGTGCTAAACTTGGAACCAGAAAGACAGGAGTTCAAATTTGGCCTTGGTTGTGACCCTAGGCCAGTGATGGTCAAACTATGGCTCATGGGCCAGATGTGGCTCCCTGAAATGTTCTATTGGGCAGTGTGACATTATTCCTAATCTGATGAATACAATGAGTAGGATACAATACAATGAAACTTCGAAAGAGTTGCCTTAGAAACAGACTGACAGATGAGCATTTCCTTTCCTTTGGCCCCTTCTTTAAAAAGTTTGCCCATCATTGCCCTAGGCCATTAACTTCTATTTGCCTTAGTTTCTTCATCTGTAAAACTGAGGATTATAATAATACTGACTTCCTAGTATTGTTGTGAAGAAGAGGAAATGAGATAATAAAGGACTTAAAAATCCTTAAAGTACAATGTAAATGCTAGCTATTAATATTAAATGCTAGTCCTTAGAGATCTGAGATTATCTAATCCAGCCTCATTTTACAGAAGACATAAACTAATGAACAAAAAGGTTATGTGATTTACCTCAATAGGAAATGAATTCTATAAAAATTTAAATCATATCAAGTAAAGTCATTTTTCATTGCCTGTGTTTTCAACAGATATAAGAAATTATTTGTAAAATTCCAGACTATTGTAATGTATATTTCCTTTGTTTCACATTCAAAGGAGTCTCTGATTTTTGAAGTGTATTGGGACAGACTGCCAAAACTTATAGTTTTGAAATATGGAAAAATGAAGTCTCAAAATATCATATGATATACCCAAAGGGATTAGTCCATCCATTCCAGAATCTTTTCCCATAACAGGCCCTTGAATGTCCATCTCTTTGAAAACTATTCAATTTCTTCATTCTCTACTGAAATTGTTGACAAGACTTCCCCAATTTTCTCACAGAATTAGTCTTTAAACTCAGGGATCTTTTAAGATATTGATAGTTGTGGGCTTTGGTAAATTATACTTCGATATATTACACACAGAGATTTCTTCTTGGAAACTAGGAGTACATTTATCAAACATAGAGGATTAAAATACAGTATGTGTTGACTACTTTGGGGAAATTTTAGCTCAAAGGCAATCAAACAAAATAACATCTTTGCTTGGGGAATTAAATGCTAATATAGAAATCTTCAAAATCCATTTATATATCAAGAATATAAAGAGATACGTCTCAGTGGGCAGGTATCAAGTCCAAGGAAATGCCTCAAAGGCCCAGACCAACTATGGAGTCAAAGTGAGAGAGAATGAAAAAGAATAGAATGGCCTGTCCTATGGAAAAAAATGGTCTAAGTATAATTTAACAGGGAACTAGGAAGCACTTCATGTTTTCAAAGGCCTCAAACTAGCCACAAGATCAGAGATGACTAAGTGACTACTGACTAGCCCTCAAATGACTAGTTGGTGGGCAGCTAGGTGGCTCAGTGGATGGAGAGCCAGGTCCGGACAGAGTCCTAGGTTCCAATCTGGCTTAAGATACTTCCATTGCAGGGTGACCCTGGGCAAGTCACTTAAGCCTCCATTTCCCGACTCTTACCCCTCTTCTGTCTTGGAAGCAAATCACAGTATTGCTTCTAAAACAAAAGTTAAGTTTAAAAAAAACAAAACAAAACACTAGTATTTGGTTAAAAAAATTAAAGAAAATGAAATAGCAGAATAATATTCATAAGAATCAAATTGACAATAATTAAAGGAAGGAAGGGAGACAGAGTCAGAGACAGAGAGGAAGAAACAAAGAAATGAAGAAATGAAGGAAGGAAGGAAGGAAGGGAGGGAGGGAGGGAGGGAAGGGAGAAAGAGTTTTCAATTGACAACTATTATTCATTTCATAATATATTTACTCTGCAACATTCACTACTCAATGAGTCTTCTCATATAAGAAAGGCTACAAAATATAAAACAAATTCAGTAAAACCAACCAACATGTCATTCATATCTGATAGCATGTGCAACATTCCACACCCCCAGTCTCCTCATGGAGTGAATTTGACTTCAGTTCCTAGTAAAATGTCTAAACAGGTGACAAAAAATATGGTTGGTTTAGGGTCAAGAAAGGAAAAATAATTACAAGGAGTCAGTCTGGCTGCATCAAAAATAAATCATGCTGTTGTATGAAAATATTTATAGCCGTGCTTTTTGTGGTGGCAAAAAACTGGAAAATGAGGGTATGCCCTTCAATTAGGGAATGGCTGAACAAATTGTGGTATATGCTGGTGATGGAATACTATTGCACTCAAATGAATAATAAACTGGAGGAATTCCATGTGAACTGGAAAGACCTCCAGGAATTGATGCAGAGTGAAAGGAGCAGAGCCAGAAGAACATTTTATACAGAGACCGATACACTGTGGTAAAATCGAATGTAATGGACTTCTGTACCAGCAGCAATGCAATGACCCAGGACAATTCTGAAGGATTTATGGAAAAGACGCTATCCACATTCAGAGGAAGAACTGCAGGAGTGGAAACACAAAAGAAAAGCAACTGCTTGAACACATGGGTTGAGGCAGACATGATCGGGGATGTAGACTCAAAACTACCACACCAATGCAACTATCAACAATTTGGAAATAGGTCTGGATCAATGACACATGTTAAAACCAGTGGAAATGCGCATTGGCTGTGAAGGGGGAGGTCGGGGGTTGAAGGGGAAAGCAAGAGCATGAATCATGTAACCATGTTAACATTTCTAAAAAATAAATATTAATAAATGTTAAAAAAAAGAATAAGTCATGCTGGACTCCTTTGTTTGACAGGATTGCTACACTAATAAATGATGGTAATTCCTAACTGTAGTTTACCTAGATCTTAGGAAATTTTTTGAGAGAGTTTCTCATACTCTTTTTGTCAGGAAGATGAAGACATAAAGATTAAATGAGAATATGAGTCTCGAGATGATACAGTTCATCTCTAGATGATAGGTTCTTAACTTCTTTGTGTCTTAAACCCCCTAGCAGTTTGGTGAGGATAATGGAATAATTTTCTCAGAATAATTTTTTTTGCCTATATTCTTGATTGAAAGAAATGCTAAATTTTAGTTACACATTAATGCAAATAATGATGTCATTTTTCCCATTCCAAGTTCAAGAGCAATTTGAAATTAATTCATGGATCCTTTGGGGGTCCATATACTCCAGATTGAGAATATTTGACTTAAAAGGCTCCATAAATAGTTAGATGATCAGGCTCAAACAGTAGCTGTTAATGGTTCAAGGTCACTATGTCAGTAGGTCTCTAATAGAGTACCCAAGGGATCTGTCTTTGACCATGGACTGTTTAATTTTTGTTGTCAATGACTTGAGTAAAGTCAGAAATGTCACACATCAAATATCTGCAGATGACATAAAGCCAAAAGGGAGAGCTAAAATATTAGATGTTAGAGGCAATATCCCGAGTGAACTTGACAAGCTTACAGTATGGAATTGAATCCAATAAGATGAAATTCAATAATGTTAAAGTCTGATATTTTTCTACATAAAAGAAAAGAACACCTATACAAATACTAGATGGGGGAGGCATAGTTAAATTTCAGTTATTTTGAAACAGATCTGAGAGGTAGTGAATTCCCTTATGTGACAGACAACAATAATGCAATCTCTGCCTCAAGAGAAGCATAACTTCTAGAAAAATGGAGGTTCTTCTCTATTATACTCAATTCTCAGAAGAATTCATTTGAAATATTATTTTGAGTTCTGGTTAGCATGCCTTAAGAAGAATATCGGTAAACTAGAGAATATCCAGAAGAGAACAGCCAGGATGGCAAAGTTCCTTAAATCCATGTCATACAAGGAATTAGACAGACTTAGCCTCAGGAAGAAAAAACTCTGGAGGAATTCAGTGGCCATCTTCATATTTGAAAATCTGTCACATGGAAAGAGATTTGGGTTTTTCTATTGAGCCTCAGAAAGCAAAACCCAAAGTAATAGGTGGATGTTTCAAGAAAGTCAGTTTTAGTTTGTCAAGAAAAAAAAACCTCATCACTAGAGCTGTCCAAAAGAGCACCTTGAGGGGTGGTGTGTTCATTCTTCTTGGAGTCCTTCAAGAAAAGATAAGATGACATTTATTGAATTAGGCTGTCCTAGATAGCCACCGAAGGTTCTCCTACATCTTCAGTTCTGCGATTCTGTCAATAAGTCCCTCACATATCATTGGAAACTTAGGAGATACATTTTTTTTCATCTCTTCTCCAAAACCAAGCTTGGTAGTTATGATTATAGTGTTCAGTTTCGGTTTTTATTATTCTTTCCATTTACCTTGTCATAGACATTCTTTAGATTATTTCTGAGGATTATTCACTTCATGTTACATAAGTTCACATTTCTTCCTACATGTCTCTGAATTCATTTTTCTTCATTTCTTATGGCAATAATAATATTCCATTAAATTCATGTCCTCAGTTGGTTTCTCTATTTTCCAATCTGATAGTGGCTAGCTAAGTGGAATAGTGAATAGAACTTGAGTTCACATCCTGCCTTGGATACTTACTAGCTGAGTGACCTTGGGCAAATCATTTAGTTCCCCAAAACCTAAGTTGCTTTGGCAAAAACCTCCTTTTTGGTGTTGTAAAGATCAAATAAAATAGCACTGTGTTCAAGCAAACCTTTTTCAAGTCTGATTTGAGTGCTTAGTCACATTACTAACTTCACTAGTTCCTTGATACCACCATCAGAAAAAGGTGCTGTAAAAAATTAATATGTTGGCGGATATGAGATCTCTTTTTCTATCCTTGACCTGATTGGGGTTTAGGCCCAGATGTAGGATTTCTATATCCAAGACTGTGTACATATTAGTAGTCAGCTTAAGTCCATATTTGATAATCAATCCCATGCTCCCACGACATACATATTCCCTATTATCAAACCTTTGCTCCAGAAGCCTCTTTGAAGTCCCACTAAGAATCTTAGATGTTATGTTTTCCGAGTTTAATCATTGTATGTAGCACTAGAGATCTAGCAAACATATACTACTTTGAAAAGAAGAGAGGCCCTCCAAAACGATGTTCATTATTTTCCTTTTGTGAAGATCCAGCTATCCTATGCCTCCATCCCTTTATGGAGATAGTGATTTGTTAATGTTATTTCTGAGCGACCTCTTAATGTCCACACAGACAAAGTGGAGAAACAAAATTTTTTTTCTTAGCAAATAGTCTTGTCAATAGTGCCTTATCCAAGTCAAGCAGCCATTTGTATCTAGAGACAATAAAAACAAATATTTTTCCTATTTCTTCATGAAAAAGGGAAAGGATAGTTTTTTTTTAATATATTTTAGACAACTCTTCCTAGGCTATAAGCTAATTTTGTTTATTTATTTTTTTTGTTATGGGAATATGCTTTTAAAATTCTAGAGTACTCCCAGTGCCACAAATGATCTCTATTGATACAGAAAAATAACAGCTATAATTTTCTGCTTAAGAGAGTTACCTGGCACAATAAACAATTAAATGACTTACCTTAGTGTCAGAATTTGAATCTAGATCTTCCTGAATTTAAAACTAATTCACTATTACATGGTACAAAAAGTCAAAAGAACCTGGGTTCTATGTCTGCCTTTAATGCTGACTTGTTTATCCGTGGGCAAATCACAGGGTCTCCAAGGAGTTGGACAAAATGGCCCCAGAGATCCCTTCCAACTAATACCTTAATACAACCATATACTATGCCAAACCACCTTTCTAATGTCACCAGTGTTGTATGAGAATAAATGAATCAATCATCCACACATTTCCCCTATATAACCCATTCTAAAGATATGGCCAGTTTTTTTTTTCTCCTTTTAAAATCAGAGTGCTAATTCCCATCTGTGATGAAGATACTCAACCTTTGCTGATAGTCAAGGCAATGAAAGGCAAAGTTTATTTTATTTTTTTTGCCAATTTTGTTACCCTCAGATACCTACTAAATTAAGCTCCTATATTCTCTTTCAGCTCTGGGTCCAGATTTCTCCAGAACCCTCTTGAAAAGGATGACCCTGGTTAAAGTGGGAGGTGAAGTTGTCATTGAGTGTAAACCAAAGGCTTCCCCACGGCCTGTCTATACTTGGAAAAAGGGAAAGGAGATCGTAAGAGAAAATGAACGGTAATGTCCAAAAGTCACTCTTCATTTAATATGCTTACTTTGAAAACAAAAGTTTAGTTGGAAACTAAGACCTTTCTTGTTCAAATGGAACCCCCAACTTTAGTGACAGATTTTGAAATGGAACAGTAGGTTGGTAAACTGACTTGAGAGCAAGATTTCTCAGGGTTTTTGTGTGTCTTTTAGGCTCTTTGTAAGTCTTGTCAAGCCTATGAATCTTTCTCAGAATAATGTTTCTAAATGTGTGAAAGAAGATATATAGTTTTACTAAAAAAATAATGAAAAGGAAATAAAGATAATTTTTCCCGTCCAAGTTCCCAGAGACCTAGAAATCTATCCAGGAACTCCTTGAGGGTCTCCAGTCCCCAGACTGATAGCATCTTCTCTACAGTGAGTCAGTTGGGCGTAGTGGCAAGTGTACTTGATTTGGAATCCATGGATGTGGGTTGAAATCCTAGTTCTTTAAAATTACTGTGGCCTTGGGCAACTCATTTAACAGTATTTGGCTTCAGTTTCCTTGCCTCTAAAATGAAGGAGTTATAGAATATGAACAATCTAAGAGGATCTGTTGGTTCTATGATCACACCTTCAGTGTTTTACAACTTAAACAGCACTTATCCTAATCCAAATGCTCGGGAGATGAGAAGAAAAGAGGTTAGATAGAAGAAAGCAAAGGAAAAGAATTTCTGGAAAAGGAAAATATATCAGGTTTTGTTTTGGTTTTTTTAGGAACATGAATTGAAACATGAATGAACATGAATGAAAACTTTTTAAGTTTTAAGAATTAATAACTTTTTGAAATAAAACTTTTGTAAACTGGTAAAAATCTAAAATGGTTCATTAGCAGTGGTCCAGAAACATAATTTCTCTCTATCTCTGTCTCTCTTTGTCTCTGCCTCTCTCTCTCTCTCTTACCTATTTCTCTAAGGGATATAGTTCTGTATCTTAAAGATAAATGAAAAATGTAATATATTTTCTTTCTCGTATAAAATCAGTTTAATACAATCTACCTATTTTCCACAAGTATCTCTCTTTGTAGATTACATTTAGAATTGGTATACATGGATGTATTAATATATAATGGAAATGAGTTTGAATAGAAACAAATGACAGATATTTGTAGAACCTTTTCTTTGGCTGTCATCCCTGCAAATTATCCCACACCCTCTTTTTTGCAAACTACTCAATTAATCTGTCTGAAAATGGCAATTATTTATGCGTCTGTATTTGTCACAGGTAAGACATCACTTGCCATCTGGAAACATAATGACTTTTAATAGATACAAAAGGTCAACTACTCAAGGATGCCATGGGGAAGCCTGTAAAAATGTATACATACCCTTTACACCTGCAACCCATTTGATTTGCATATGCAAATTGGATAATTGCCTGTAATTTTGTTGTCCTTATTAATGATTTCTGCAAACAAATCTGACATAGTTTACAGTTGGTGTGTTCATACATATATTAAATTCCAAGTATGTAGTCCTCCCTTATTTCTAATGGATAGAAAGAACTATGTAACTATGTGAACTTGGGATGGTCTAATCAAAGCCTCGGTCAAACCAGGACTCCTGGATATCCACATTATCTTGAAACCTCTGAATTCATCCCCAAACCAAAATGTAGATTGATTCCTGTAGCATGATCACTAATTACCCTTTGAATACCCTATATTAATTCCATGGGATAACTCATTGTTCGAATTTAATTGGTTGCAACATCAATTCAGCTTCCTAAAGTGCTCTAATTAATAAGTCTTTCTCTTTGGATAATGTATGGTAACGGATAGAGAGTGATTGTCTGTTAGGAAATCATAGGTTCAAGTCCCACCTATGATCCATATTGACTATGTGACCCTGGGCAAGTAATTCATTTAACCTCAGTGCCTTAGTCAATTCAAAGATTATTCATTGCAGAAAAGTGGCAGATTTGCATAAGTAGAGGGATTTTTCCAAGCCAGAAGCTCCCAACATTGATAAAAACAGTGGTTTGGGCCAAAAAATGTTGAGATATCTATAACATGCATACATACATATATATATATATATGTTAGCATATATGTTAGGGAGGATGGGACTGTGTCTACTATAGCCAGTTTCTATGTATCCTTCCTATGGTAGAGAGTGAAATGTTCCCATTTAGTATCCTGATAAAATTCCTTACATTATTGTAACATTTGCAAACACTAAGAATGGGACAAAACTGGGACCAACTCTCCATTGCCACCATGCCTCCTACCATTTATCAGCTGCATCTTTAATATATAATTAGGCCAGCCTCTCCCTGTTGGTTCTTCAACCTCAATAAAGCATAACAGCCATCAACTTTCCTCCCTTCTAACTGAAAGAATCTTAGACAATTAGATAATAATTAGGTGAGCCAGAACAGGGATGAAATAGTTGAAACAAAGGGAAAGATATAAACGATCATCATTGCCATCATCATTATTTTGGACTTCTTGGGAAAAATAGAAATCCTTCCACATTTTGGGGAGAAATAATGGAAAATTTGAGTCAAAGCAGAAGAAGAAGAAGAAGGAGGAGGAGGAGGAGGAGAAGGAGGAGGAGGAGGAGAAGGAGGAGGAGGAGGAGGGGGAGG
>NC_058130.1:45582025-45593887 GCF_016433145.1 Gracilinanus agilis
AGGAGGAGGGGGAGGAGGAGGGGGAGGAGGAGGAGGAGGGGGAGGAGGAGGAGGAGGAGGAGGGGGAGGAGGAGGAGGAGGAGGACAACAACAACAAGAACCCTAGTAGTTATATACTACTTCAAGTTTTGCAAATCACTTTTCAAATATTGTCTTATTTGGACCTTATAACAACCCTGAGAGGTAGATGATTTTATTATTTCCATTCTAAAGATAGAGAAACTAAGACAGAAGTTGTTATTTGCTCAGGGTCACACAACTAGTAAGTGTCTAAAGCTGGATTTGAACTCATCTTCCTGACTACTTGCTCTATCCCTGTACCATCTGCCTCTAAAATTAAAAAAATGTTGACATCCAGTGGTTGAAGAGGGTTAAAAGACCCAAGACTGATTTGAGGACAAAAGTTGTCTAAGGCCATGAAAAGTTAAGTATAGGTTGAGAGGAATCACATCAGCAATTAAGAGATATAGGATATTTCAAAATCAAAGATATGTTTCTTTGTTTTTGTATTGATATCTATTCATATTTTCAGTATCACTAAAGCATCTGTATAAAGTTAAATATCATGAAACATTTTTCCTTATACCTTTGAAATTGACCTTAAAGAAGAAAAATGATGTTTTGGAATCTTCTGGATATGCTCTATTTTGCTAATAGCTTTCTTAAAACATGTTACCCAGAACTAAATATGATATTCTTATATCTCATTTATCAGAAGAGTAACCAGTCATGACCATCTTAGTAGCATAGTATTACTGTAAACATGGTACACAAAGATACACAGTATGACAAAGTTGACAGTAAACTGGATTTGAAGTTAGGAAGACCCAGGTTGAAGTCCTTCCTCTCATACATACTGACTGTGTGACCTAAATAATTTTATTTTATTTTTTACATTTAATTTTTTCCCAAATTTTCTCAATTATTTTTTCCTAATTTTTATTTTTTCTGTTACACAGATGCAAAACATTTTAACATTCATTTTAAAAATTTTGAATTTATCTCCTTCCCTCCCTCACCTGCTCACTCTTTGAGAAAACACGCAATTTGATATGTTTTATATGTACAGTCATGTTGTTTTCATATTAGCCATGTTTCAAAAGCCCTTCCCATAAAAAGAAGAATAAAGAAAGTAAAGAAATATGCTCCATTCATACTCCATCAGTTCTTTCTCTATAGATGGATAGAGTTTTTTATCCTAAGTCCTTTCGAATCATCTTAGATCATTGTATTGTTGAGAAGAATTAAGTCATTCAAAATTAATCATTATACAATGTTGCTGTTACTATATATAATGTTCTTCTGGTTCTACTTATTTCACTTTGCATCAGTCATATAAGTCCTTCTAGGTTTTTCTGAAATTCTCCTGCTCATCATTTGTTAAATCACAATACTATTCCACTATATTTATATAACACAACTTGTTTAGTCATTCCCCAATTGATGGGCATCCTCTCAATTTCTAATTCTTTGGACAAGCCATTTTCTCTGAACTTGTAATTCTATGACTTGCCATAGATGAGGATCTCTTATAGCATTGACAAAGTTATCTTCTTGATAAATTGGTCATCCTTACCTTTTTGCTGTTCAGTTATTTTTCAGTCATGTCCAACTCTTCATGACCCCATTTGTTTGTTTGTTTGTTTGTTTTTTTTGGCAATGATCCTGGAATGGTTGGCTATTTCATTCTCCAGCTTATTTTACAAATGAGAAAAGAGAAGGAAATAGTGTGAAGTGGCTTGTCCAGGGTCGCACAGTTATTAAGTGTCTGAGACTAGATTTGAACTCAGAAAGATGAAATTTCCCGGTCCAACCCACACTGTATCCACTGTGCCATCTAGCTACCTCCTTCCCTTCCCTTATCTTGGCCTATTTACAGTTTCTCCCATGCAATACTTCATTTATCCCATCCCTAAGCTTTTGCACAGACTGTGCATATCTATAATTCTCTGAACTTTCATCTCTTCCCTTGGGTTCCCTGGCTTCCTTCAAGACTCTGGTCAAACCCTGACTTCCTCAGGAAACCCTTCCTACTAGCTGCTTAGCTGCTTCCTACTAGCTGAGAAGAAGGTAATTCTTCTCAAATTACCTTCCAACAGAATTCCATTTTTATTGTGGACAGCTGGGTAGCTCAGTGGATTGAGAGCCAGTCCTAGAGACAGGAGGTCCTAGATTCAAATCTGGCCTCAGACACTTCCCAACTTTGTGACCCTGGGCAAGTCACTTAACCCCCATTGCCTAGCTCTTACCACTCTTCTGCCTTGGAGCCAATACACAGTATTAATTCCAAGATGGAAGGTAAGGGTTTTTTAAAAAAAAGAATTCCATTTTTCTTATATACCTGGTTATTAAAATATTGTCTCCTCATTAGAATATAAGCTCCTTGAGATTAAAGACTGAACTTATCTTTTTTGTAGCCCTAACATTTAGCAAAGTTGCTGAAATACAGTAATATTTTAATAAATGCTTGCTTACCACCTGCCTAATTGACCTTAGATAAATTAATGAACTTCTCAGGACCTCAAGTTGCCCTCTAAGATGATCAGTTATAGATAAACACAATAAAGGAAAAACAATTATATTTGGTGAATAATGCTGGAAAAATGAACGAGTTTATTCTACTTGATGGTGTAACTATAGATTTAAAAAAAACCTTTACTTTCTAACTTAGTATTAATTCTAAGAGAAGAACAGCAAGGGCTAGATAATTGGGGATAAGTAACTTGCCTAGGGTTCATATACCTAAAAAAATGTCCAAGGCTCTATTTGAACCCGGGTCCTCCCATAGCTATAGATTTTCTTTAGAAATCCATTTGTAATTCCTAATGTAATTTAGATGGCATTTTCACAGATCTCGTTCTATCTGCATTGAGTCAGATATTGGTCTGATATTCATTCAATAAGCATTTACTTAGCTCTTCTGTACAAGGCATTGCATTAGGTACTGGGAATAAAAAGACAAATAAAGATATACCTTGCCTGCAAGAAATTTACAGCTGAGGAGAGGGATCATATGATATTTACATGGATGAATAAACGTACAATGATTTGAGGAGGGAGAGAAGCTGAATAGCCAATAGACAAGGACAAGCTTTCTCTCCTGAACTAACTTTTTTGCTGGGCTTGGAAGGAAGGTAAGGATGTTAGGAGGCAGAACTGTGAAGGGAGACAGAAAGATGAGGGGGAGGACGCTGAGTCTGGGACTCAGCAAGTAGGGTCAATTTGGCCATGTCCAAGAACAGGGGGGGGAGCAGGAGTAAAATAAGTCTAGAAAGAGAGGTTGGAACCAGCCAACAAAGTGCTTTATGTTCCAATCTAAAGTGCCTGTATTTTATTTGCTGCAGATTTTCAAGCAGGGGAATGGCATAGTCAGACCTTTGCTTTAAGAAGATTATTTTGGCACCCACATAAAGGATGGATGGGAGAGGGAAGAAACTGGAAGGAGGATTAAGGGATAACGCCCTAATGTAGCCATAATTTATTAATAGCAGCTAAATTTAGCCACTGCCTGTTTCTGAAAAGGAATTCAGGGCTATAAATAGCATTTAATTTGGAAGAGATTTCAATATAATTATATTTCCCAGCCCTCTCAGCCTGAGCAACTCAGGTCAAGCTTCAGAGCATGGGATCAATTCTGACACCACAATGTTTTTTTGTAAAGCATTCTTCTTCTCAGGACTTTGTGACCAAACTGAAATCCATATTTTTTTTGAGGTGTGCCCGGCACCACCAACAGCATAATCAGATTTCATCTGACACACTGTGAGGAGATCATTTCAACTCAGAGGGGAATAAAAATCACATTCATGTGTCATTGTCTGGGATGCAGAGAGTTTTGCTTTGGAGATGCAATTGTATTGTGTCACTAATTTGAATCTCTTCCCAAAGGCTTTTAGTTCAAAGTGTCTATGAAGTAGAGAGAGGTGGAATCTGGGCATGGGGCTGCCAAGGTCTGCATTACAGAGAATTCCGATCTGGATTCACCTGTGGTCCAGGAGGCAATGGAAACATGGTACCCCGGGGGCCCATCCCAGGGTGGAGAGAGGGTTCATTGCTCCAGGCCTCCTGCTTTTCTTCCAGAGGCAGAGTGGCTGAGGATGTGAGGCTTAATGAGAAACCTGCCCTCAGGATATCTCTTACTATTGCTGGAGAGCTGTACGAGGATGTTATTAGGAATTCTGCCCTGGGGAACAATTATGTTATTGCAATAATTAGAGGCAGTTCATCTCCATAATAATGGAAATCCTGCCTGGGAGGCAAAGCAACATCAAGGAAATGCTAGTATCACTGCTCTGGATATAAATCTGTTACCCAGGATATTGGTAGTACTCTATCATTTTAATTTTACATCTTCAGCAGTAGAGGGCCTGGGGGGTTGGGGGAGAGACAGAGATTACAGTAGCTCCAACTTTGCACCTGCAACTTTCAACAGTGCCCTCTCTCATTCGCTTAGCCTATTGTGGTGGATAAAGAATTGGACCTGGAGTTAGGAAGACTTGAAAGAAGAAATGAATGAATGAGAAGGGAAAGGGAACAAGGATTTACTAAGTACTTACTAAGTACCAGACGTTGTGCTAAGTGTTTTGTAAATATTATCCCATTTTGTCCTCAAAACAAGCCTGAGAGGCAAGTGCTATTATGATCTCCATTTTATAGTTGAAGAAACTAAGACAGAAAGAATGAAAAACCTTTATTGAGTGCTTACTGTGTAACAGGCAAAGTGTTAAGCTCTGGGATACAAATACAAAAGGCCAGGCAATTCTTGTCTTCAAGGAGAAACACAAACACACACACACACACACAAACACACACACAAACACACACACACAAGTTGGAGCCATAGAGGAATAGTGGCCAGGAAAGGAAGCAGTGGTCCAGAGAGTAAGAGGGATAGTGAGCTGATTTGTAGGTATTCAGTTGACATGAATTTCCAAAAACAGTGGTAGTACTGATTTTATTAAAATATCCACAGAAAGAAGTACAGGGGAGAAAAGATGAATAGATGGCAGGAAAGATGGCAAGAATTGCGAGACCAACTAGCTGGGATGTGGAAGATGGTCTTGTCTGTGGCCATCTATATCTAGGGGACTGTTTTCAAATTCTACCTCTGGTGCTTACCAGCTCTGGGCACACCCCTTAACTTGTCTGGACCTCAATTTGTATCTCATCTGAAAAATAGGAATGATACTATGTGTAATATCTTTTTCAGAGGGACTTTATGAAGTTCAAATTCAATAATGGGTATAAGTACTTCACAGAAAGTATTCTACAGGGTGACTCAGAAGTCTTTATTGAAGCTTTAAACTTCACTAAGCTTTTTGAGATGGGCTCTGTAAATATTATCTTCATGAAGTCAAATCCATTTTTACACCTTTCCTAGCTGTGTGACCCTGGGTAAGTCATTTTATGTTTGCCTCAGTTTGCTCATTTATAAAATGAGCTGGAAAAGGAAATGGCAAGCCACTCCAGTATCTTTGCTAAGACAACCCCAAATGGGGTCACGAAGTGTTGGACACAACTAAAATGACCAGACAACATGAAAATATCAATGATGATGTTGAAGGGGAGGAAGAGGAAGAGGAGGAGAAAGAATATCGCCAAAGTTCAAGTTTACCTGTGAGCAGTAGCAATGAGTCAGAATTCTGTGATTTTGGTGTTCGATTCTCAGTGGAGGATCTTTGGAAGGACACTGGATCTTAGGTTAAGATCTTGAAGGAATTTTAATGCCTGACTAATCCAGTCCTCTTATTTTACAGATGATATAGTTGAATCCTTAAGGCATTCTCCCAAAATTACAGAGATAGTAAGGAACAGCAGCTTTTGAAGCCCAATTCTCTGACTCCAGTTAGAATGCTGCTTCCCTTCATACCCTACTATCTCATGAATCACCCAGGAGGAAATGTAAATGGATTGCCGTTGAGGCAGAAGGAGGGAGTACTCACACTGATAAATGATGAATGTTGATGTTTCATGGATCTGCAATTGTATAGGACACAAGAAAATCACTGAATCCAATCCCACCTCATTTTTCAGATGAAGAAACCTGAGACTCACACAGGTAGTGAGACAGAATTTGAGACCCTCTTTAACCAAAGCTAGTGTTAGATTAGTCAAAGTACTGATGTAAGAATTGAGTGGTCCCTCCATAGGAGTTGCATGGCCCAAGCTTTCTCCCATGACACAGATGGATAGCCAAGCTCAGGGTGTACCTACCAGAGTCACCTACGGTACGTTAACCTCTCCTAGGACAAGGACTGCTATGCTAACTGCTTTCCACAGAGTTATATGAAACATATCTTCAGTGGACTGATTTCAAAAGGGTAAATGCTGTCTCATTATTCTTTCAAAATGTTTTTAACATTCTCCTTGTCCTCCCACACTAGTTCGTTGTTATTATTCAGTCATGTTAGTCATGTCTGACTCTTCGTGATCCCATTTGGGGTTTTCTTGGCAAAGATCTTAGAGTGGTTTGCTCTTTCCTTCTCCAGCACATTTTACAAATGAGGAAACTGAGACAAATAATACTAAGTTACTTGTCCAGCATCCCATAGTTAATAAATACCTGAGGCCAGCTTTGAACCCTGGTCTTCCTGATGCCTAGTCCAGCTCTCTATCCACTATAACACCTACTATATCTTGGTTGAAGTATAGCAAGAGTTTTCTATTCACTGTCTTTAGTCCCTTCCTTCATGTTCTCAATTTAAATTTTCTACCAGGTTCATCTTCCTAACATGTATTTCCAATCATGTCAGTTCCCTGTCCATAGTGACTCTTTCTGCCTAGTGAATAAAGCCAAGCTGCTAAGCTAGCTTCTATGAGTTGATCCCAGTCCACCTTTCCAGTCTTGGTCCGCATTGAGTCCTAAACTCCAGTGAAGCTGGATCACTTGATAGAATGAAGGGCAAGTTCTTAAATTAGAATCTCCAGATCCTCTCTTACCAGCCATCCCTGGACTGCTCATCCCTCGCTGGAATATTTATGTTTATGTACAAGAAACCTACATAAGCACCCATCACCTTAGCATCTGGGCTCTTTAGAGAAACAGAAAACACATCAATAGCAAACCCTACACTCCCTGGCAGAGACTTGAAACAGCGTATGTAACGGCAGCCAAATTTCTCTCTCCTGTCAAATGCGTATCTACAATTAGTCTACATCCTGACAAGTTTATGGAAACAAGGTTTTCTGAACCGCCTTCTTTGCATCTTGAAGTCAAATTTACCCCTGCTCAGTTTTCCTTTTTTTCTTTGGGAGAGACCTTGTTTCAAGCCTTCATGATTTAGAGAGCATGGCTCCCTCTACCTGTGATTTGGTTTTCTCATCACATCAGCAGGGCCTGATACAGGATGAATGAAGAGAGGACGTGAATGTTGTCCTGATGATTTAGACATCAAGAGAAAGCCTATGTTCTTTTGCTTCTCAAAAATTCTGACAAAGGGTCAAGAGGATAACATGCTGGGGAAGGCCACTAGGCTTAGAAATGTACCAGTGAAAGCTCTGAGATCTCTTGGTGGGCCCTGATTTATCCATTGCCCATCTCTGGTTCCTTTGAATTAAGTGATTAATTTTCATATCTCCGTTTCATAGGATCATAGATTTAGAGCTTAAAAGGACTTTAGTGGTTAAAGAGTTTCATTTTAGGGGTGAGAAAATTGAGAGACCAAGAAGTTAAATGGCTGGTAAGGGTCACACTTCTAGACTGTGAGGAGGGATTTGAAAGTAGGTCTTCCTGACTCAAATTCAGATAGCCCCTGCACTATAGGACATTGACTTCTTAGAAAAGAACACTGGATCTGGAATTAGAAAACACAAATTCTAATTTTGCTTTTACCCCTTACTAGCTTTTCAAATTTATTTCTCTGAGCCTCAGTTCCTTCCTCTGTAAAATGGGGGCAAATGTACCAATATCACAAGTTTGCTATAAGGATCTATAGAAATAACTTATCAAATCCTTCCTTTTACACTCCCTGTGTAAACTGAGACAAGCCTTTAGCCTCACAGTATGATCCCACCAAAAAGAATTTCTCTGTCCCCCAATGGATACTCACTTTTGTGCCTTTGATCATCTTGTTCCTTTTGCTATAATGTCCATCTGTCCTCTTCCCTGGAGAGTCCTACCCATCCTTTGGATCCCAAATCAAAACCCAAATGTTCTCTGAGCCCTTCCTTGAACCACCTTTAGGAACAACCTGCTCTTCCTTAACACTCCTCTTATACTTGTATAATATATTTAATATGTATTATTATATATTACCATTAAATAAATATTGCTTTGGCTTGTCCTGTAGCTAAACTCATTCAGGATCAGGCTTCATCTTAACTCTACTTTGCATCTTCCCCAGGACCTACCGACGTGCTCTGTATGTAGCTGGCTCTTAGTAAATGTCTACTGAATTATTGAGTGAATCAATCATTTATGGGGCACTCATGTATGCTGAACATAAGTAAAGGAGGAGAAGAGAGAGAAAGAGAACATTCAAAATAAATAAAGGATGCAGGGCTTGCCTCCAAGAATTTATAATCTAGTGGCTGAGCCCAAAAGCGTAAATGTGAAATCACTTGAAGACCACTTATAAAGCAGTACAGTAATATATATACAAACCGGTACAGTGCAAGCTAAGTATACACATGCTCACTGACTGTGTCTCCATCTCAACCTCTTAACATCCCCAGATTCCTCCAAAGCATGGCTCAGGAGCTACTTCTTACGCACTCTCCTGATTCCTTGCTCCCCCCATTGTTTAGTGCTTTCTCAGCTCTGCTCTAAGGGATAAGCCAGACCTATGATTTCCTTCATATATATGGAATTACCAGATGAGAAAACTCCATCTACCAATGCCATTTGGTACCTTCTCTGTGACTGATAGCCTGAGAAATTTGCCCAAATCATCTAGAGGTTAACTGACTTAACCACAGTCATACTAACAGTATATTCCAATGGTAGGACTGAAACTCAGTTCTTTTTTCTCCACAGTCAACTTGCTCTACAATAAGCCACATCAGATCTCATACATGGGTATAGTCATGTTTATATTTTTATTTATTTACATTTATTATATTTTATTTATTTATATTTTATTTATTTATTTACATTTAGTTAGTTATACATTTGCTCATTTTTGCTTATATATACATTTTCTTGTATACATGTAAAGATAGATGGATAGATAAATCAATCCAATGTCTGTCTGCTTTGTTCTTATTCCTACATATCTGTATGCCTATATTTATCTCCTCCATAAAATGGAAGCTCT
This sequence comes from Gracilinanus agilis, assembly GCF_016433145.1. NCBI lineage: Eukaryota > Metazoa > Chordata > Mammalia > Didelphimorphia > Didelphidae > Gracilinanus > Gracilinanus agilis. Next base: position 45,591,280 of record NC_058130.1, read on the forward strand.
TTGAGGACAAAAACCATCCAATTATTTTCTTTATATTTCCAACACAGTGTTTGGCATGTGGTTTACAAATGTTTATTGGGTTTGAATCTGTTTTTGAGGTACTAGGGGACCACAGAGGATTGAACACTCATGAGTAAGGTAGGACTCATCAAGGAAGGCTTTCTAGAGGAGGATAATTTGAGCCCTATTTTGAAGGAAATGATAGAACAGGTAGAAAATAGAAAGGTCAGGAACAGCATATATGTAGGTATGCATGTAGTGTGGGCAAGGCTTAGCCCACACTTACTCCACTTAACAGAGGTGGACTTCCCCAAAGGAGAATAACAAGATTCAAAAATGTCAAATAAGTGTTGAGTTTGTTAGAAGGAGCATCCACGGAGTTGGGATTTGATGATGTTGGGCAGTAAGGACCAGTGATGGTCCTTGAGCAGGAAATGAACTTGTTGAAAACATTGTTTAAGGAAGATCACCGAATCCTATAGGTATCCTGTAGAATGTAGAGGAGATTGGGTATGACCCAGCTACAGTTCACTTAGTGAAAAGCTACATGTATAACTCAAAAGAAAAGCAAATAGAATTTGGAACTTCTCACTAGAACCTTTGATCTGAAAAAATACTACATGCTATCCAAGGCTCTTAAGCGACCAAGACCATAGCCAAACCAGTGACAGCATACCATTAAGCTCAGTGAGAACTTCATGGATGTGGCTGGATATTTGGACCACATAAGCATGGCTCTGTGACCTTGAGATCTCTCACTGACTTAACAGGAGCCAAGCAGATCATTAAGTCCCTACACCTGTGGCCACCGCATCATTGGTAATGATGCCTGCTCATCAACCCTCTGATATAAAGAAGCAGATTTCCCCATCCAAGATGTCATGTTAGCTGTGACCCCGGTATTTGGGGGATATCTTCTGACCCTCATATTTCACTCACAGATAGCATGTCAAAGTTAATGAGATCGGTGCTGGTAAGTATCTATCCTGGTGTTTCTAAATCCCTTTTGCCAAATGATCTAATTAGAGCAATACTTGGCTTGCCATATAATTACAGCATATGGTACCTGGAGGGAGCATAGAATGGAATTAGAGGTTGCCTGATGAGAATTCCAGGTGGTAGGTAAAAGCCTCTATTTAGAAAAGTTGCAATGTGGTTACACTTTCTACAGGTAACACCTCCTCCATCCCTTTTCCAGTATGAGAAACACTTCTTTCCAAGTCAGCCCAGAAAAGGGGTTTTGAGATAATTAAAAGAAAACAAATTGTCTAATCTGAGAATAAATTGTTTAACCCTAAAAATAGTATCTTGGAATAAGCCAAAGAATCTAAATGCAGCCAGCCCCTTTTTGTGCCAAATTATTGTGTGGGAAGGATTCATCTAGTCAAGTACTGTGTTCATCTGAACACCTCTTAATTATGCCTAATTAAGAATTAAGAAAGAGCCTTTGGCCAATCAGAAAACTGAGTCTCCCATTGCCATTTTATTATTTGTAAACATGTCTTCAGAGTGGAAACAGGAATAGTCTAAATGAAGAATCTTTACTTGTATTGCCTTGCAATGGTAAAGTATTTAATATCTTTCCAAGTGCTTTAAAACATAGGATTATAAACATTTAAACTATATTTGGAATTTAGAGGTCATTGACTTGGGCTTAGATAATATGGTATATTAGAAAGAACACTGGTTTTGGAGGCCAAGAACTTTGGCTCAAATTCTTTCTTATTCTTCTGCTTGATACCTGTGTAACCCACAGCAAGTCACTTAATCTCCCTGAACCTCCATTTACTAGGGTGTAAAATTAGGAATTATTTATATCTTGTGTGTGTTTAGATAAACATTATAAATGTAGGTTAAGAACCCCTTTATTAAATGATATCAAAGGGTACTTCTAGCTCTAAATCTTTAAGGCCAGGAGTTCAGCCCTCTCATTTTACAGATGGGGGAAACCAAGGACCAAAACAGCAAAATGACTTTCCAATGAGCCTGATTATGGTAGTTCTTCTTTCCTCTGATTCCAAATTAAGTGTTCTTCTCATTGTATCCCATTGCTTTTCTCAGGAAATTCTGCAAACTGTGTCACTCTGCAATCAAACTGATGGTAGATTTCTTCAAATTTTACTACATTGGCCCATATGTGGCAGGTACATTAGATAAAGCATTTATTAAGCATTTCCTAGGTGCCAGGCACTGAGTAATGTAGACAGAACCTTTCCATATTGGTAGGAATTATCTGAGCAATTTCTGTGTTGCTGTAAACTTTAGAAAGGCCTCACTATCTTGCCCCAAAGGGGCAACCAAGTAGGACATTAGTGGAGGACATATTGGATAGATGGATCAAAGTAGCATGTGAATCACATGATTAGTGGGTCCAGTTTGCCATATTTAATATACTTGATTCAAAACTAACAAGGATCTCATTTTAGCACTCCTCCTCCCCACCAAACTTCACTTGCTGTAGCCAGCCAAATCCCCACAGACTTTGGGGACATGTCCAATTCTGCTGCTTCAGTGTAGATCCAGCTGTGAACAAATCTATTTTTAATTTATAACCATTACTTAAATGGTCTCACTGAATGTAACCTATTTTGGTTGGGGTTCAAAATAG
>NC_058130.1:45596372-45627945 GCF_016433145.1 Gracilinanus agilis
GAAGCTCCAAAGAATTTTTCAATGACTGTGTTTACGTCAATTGGATTGACTCTCTTTTTAAACAAAGCACCTATTGTCAACACATCACACAGATGAATCATCAGGAACATAATGGTTTGTCAGTAGAGCCTGCCTGAGAAAAGTGAAAAGCAACCTTGTAAATAGCTCCTTTTGAAGTGACATTTTGGTATCAGAATGTTTATCTCATTTGAACATCTGAAAATGCATTCACGGCTGGTATATTCCAAACAGCTTGCTTGGAACGTAGGTTTATTTCAACTAATCTTTTACCTGATTAAGTGATCTGATGGGATGGAGACTGGAAAGCTTAGAGCTTCAGGGGCACTTGAATTAAAACAGCAGATTCCCCATCCCAGCCCTAATAATATTGCTAAATAATATGGAGATGTGAAGGTTAGAGAGGCAACCTCTGAGTAAGAAAGACTTAGGTTCAAATCCCTCTCTTGGATGCATACTGTCTGTAGAGAAAATTACCAAACCCATTAGCCCAGAAAGGAGACCCATGGACTGACTAAGTTGCATGCACTATTTTTTTTTTTTGTCTTTGTAGTGTGGTTGTCCATTTATTTTTTTTTTTTGCATCTGTTGAAATATCAGTGAGTTTCAAGGACAATAATAATGATACACAAAATTCTACTAGTTGTCAAATAATATAGACTCTATATAGTCAACTACTAATTATTTCTTAAGAGAATATAATGTGGGCAGATAGGTGGCTCAGTGGAGAGTCAGGTCTAGAGACAAGAGGTCCTGGGTTCAAATATGGCCATAGGTACTTTATAGCTGTGTAACCCTGGATAAATCCCTTAATCCCATTGACTAGCCCTTATTGCTATTCTGCCTTGGAACCAATACATAATGTTGATTCTAAGACTGAAGATAAGGATTGTTAAAAATATATACATATTATTATATATTATATTAATAAATTTATATATATATATTTAGTATATATTAAATATATAGTTGCATTTAATGTTATTTTTACATTACATGTATTTTTTCATGTTTAATAAATATGCAATTCTGAATGAGTTTTGAATATGTGGCTGAATCGAGCATCTCCAAGTATTTCTGATTCTACAAAAACATTCACTTCTGTACTTTAATGTTATAACAGTATAATCTTGTCTTCTGTACAGTCACAAATCTCCTGAATTGATTGTTTTAAAAACGGGCCTTTAAAAAAGAAATTTGCTTTGGGGAACTAATTTTCTTTGACAATGATCAAGTATATATTTTTAAATTTTAGTTATTCTTGAATTATACACATTTAAGTGACCTACATGCAGATTTTTAAAATGTAATTTATTTTTAAAAGATTTCTAACTTCAATTACTCTTAGTTTTCAAATAAATAAAATGTCCTCCTCTTCCCTTCCCCTCCCCTCTTCTCCTCCCCTCTTCTTTCCTCTTTTTCACTTCCTTCTTTTCCTCTCCCCTCTTTTATGGCCTTGCTGGATGACCTGGAAAGTCTCTAGGCACTTAACCTCTCATTGCCACAATTAACTCTTTAACACTATAACTCCCAGCCCAATTGCAGATGTGCCCTGGTAGAGGATTTTTCCTTAGAGGAAATGAAAAGTCCAGAGCAAAAAGAAACAAGCAAAACCCAGATGTTTTATAGAGCACTTTAAAATTTACAGTGATTTACATACATGCTTCCATTTCACCCTCACAATATTCCCTTGAGATAAGTGCTACAATTATTATTATCTCCATTTTACAGATGAGAAAACTGGGGCTCAGAGAGATTTAATTTCTCCCCACAACTAATAAGCATCTGTAGTATAATTTAACCCAGGCAGTCCTGTGCCTAAACCCAGTTCTTTAGCCATTATTCCAGGCTGGCTCCAAAAAAACATTTATTTTCTTAAAAGCATTAGAACATACTGATGCTCCTCCTGTTCATTATGTGCTTATCTTTCTGGATCTAACATGACTTTGTAAAGTTTCTTGCCTGAAAATACTTTGACTGCCTTTGTGTAGCCTGAAATCACTTGGCATCGTTGACCTCCTGGGAGGGTTTATTGTACTGTTATGCCCCGTTGGTCCTCTTTGAAGGTGAGGAGATGAGCCAACAAAATGAACTTCAGAACCTCCTCTCCTTTGGCCGCTTTGCTCTGTGAACATCTGAAGCTCAGCAGCTGGGCATTCAGACCACTGGGATGGGCCACAGGGTCACCTTTCCCAAAGCCACCCATCCTGGGCAGGACAGGGGAGATGTTCAGTCATGATCAAAAGCAAGGATGATCAGGTGAGTCTCAAGGTTAAAGTCATAGGATTTGGGAACTAGAATGGACTTTATAGGCCATCCAGCCCAGGAATTCTTAACTTTTTCTGTGTTATGGATCCCTCTTGTAGTCTGGGATAGTCTAGAGCCTGTTTCTTAGAATAATGTTACTAAATTCACAAAATAAAAAAATATAGGATTACAAATGAAATCAATTATATTGAAATAGTATTATAAATATATATACATATATATATATATATATATACATATATTTAAGTTCATAGGCCCCATATTAAGTACTCTGGGTTTAGGATATCCTTTTCTATCTATACTATGGTAGTCACCAAAAATAGTGGGACTTTTCTAATAGGATCTGCTGAATTCTCAGTTGCTGAACAGAGTTCCAAAAGATAGGAAATGGAAAAAAAGATGCTTCTATAGTCATAGATAGCTTACTTTTATTTTTTTATTTGACCCTTTTCTGGGTCCCAAAGCCCCTCCCCACCTACCTCCAACCCTAATTTCATAGATCATGCAATTCTATAATTAGAGGAGTGAATGAAGTAAAGGGACGTCCCTAGTCTCCCTTTGGACTATAGAAAGTCACATGGCTCCTAGATGGAATGATACCAGGAGAAAGCTTTAAATTTATTACCCCAAACTAGCTCAAAAGAGCAAATGGGCCTAATCTGACATTTATCACTTCGAAATTAAATTAGTGTTCTCTTTGCTTGCCTCTCAGACCTCTTCTTGCTGTTAACCAGTTATAAATATGTGGACTCCAGGCCTGAATCCAAAGATTTTCTTTGTAGCTTAAACAAGAATCAAGTTCTGGGCCTAAGGCTGAAGTTCCTGGTCCTTTACGGGTCAAAGCTATAACAGAGAATGAAGACAAGTCATTCAATTCAGGCCTAGAAGCCCAACATAAAACTTCAGTCCAATCAATTCAATTGCACCAACTTTTAATAAGCAGCCACTTGGTAGAAGGTGCTGTGCTCTGGGCTTGGGGTATAAAAGCAAAAATGAAATCCTCCCTGCCCTCAGGAAAATCACATTCTATTTGGCATAGGGAGGAGTGATATCACCTACATGCAAGAAAATACAAATAAAACTGAAGATGAGAGAGCATAATCTATTTGGGGAAGGGGCTCCAGGAAGGCTTCTTCAGGGTAGAAGTGGCCATTGATTCAAATCTCCAAGGAAGACAGTCTTTCTGAAAGGCATAGAAGAAGAAAGAAGAAATTCTCAGCCTGGAGGTGGCTGGTGGGAAAACACAGAACTGGGAGATGGAATAGTAAGTCTCTTCCAAGATTCAGATGAATAATATGAACTGACTAATAGTAGGAATATCAGTTCATCCTTCTCTTGTCACATTTGCCTCATGTATAAAATGGAGAACAAAGTAATCACACTTCTTATTTCAAAGGATTATTTTATGGAAAATGAAATGACCAGCGTAAAACATTTGGTAGCCTTCAAGTACTATATAAGTGTAGGTTAGTTAATAGAACTGGACTTGTGATTTCATCATTAAAAGGTACTCTCAATAAAGAAACACGACTGAGATCAGTAACACCTTCTCTGCAGAATATTGGTCTTGGGGAATTGGCTGGGGGCACCCAGTGTCAGATGCATGACTTAAGCCCAAGTATTCCTGCTACCAAAGCCAAATCTGTATCCATTGTCCCAAGTTATCCTTAGTGCAAGAATTTATGTTTGAAGACATTGAGTCTCATGGTTTAAATAAGTTGCCTTGGTCCCCTGGCACCTAGCTGGTGTTGTAGATAGAGCTCCGGCCTGGAGTCAGGAGGATTCTGAGTTAAAATTCAGCCTCAGACAAGTTCTGTGGCTGTGCCACCCTTAACCTTGGTTTGCCCCAGTTTCCTCAACTGCAAAATGGGGATAATAAGAACTCCTACCTCCCAGGGTAGTTGTAGGGATCAAACGAGAGAATATTTGTCAAGTGCTTAAAACAGTGTCTGGCACATCACAAGACTCAATCCATGCCTGTTCTCTTTCCTAGGATTCCTATGGTTAATAAGTGCCAAAGGTAGAATCAGAATATAGGTCTGCTGATTTAAAATCCAGCATTCTATGAATAATACCGAGTCAGGACATGTGAGCAAGAGAGAAAGTAAAAAGGAGAAGAAAGGGAAGGGGGGGAGACAGACAGACAGGCAGTGACAGAAAGACAGACAGACAAAGGAGAGAGACAGAGAGAGGAAGAGAGAGGCAGAGAGAGAGAGAGGAGAAAGAAAGAGAAAGGGACAGAGACAGCAAGAAAGAGAGAGAGAGAGAGGAGAGAGAAAGAGAGAGGGACAGAGACAGCGACAAAGGGGGGGGACAGAGACAGAGAGAGAGAGAGAAAAGAAAAAGAGAGAGGGACAGAGGCAGCGACAGAGAGAGAGAAAGAGAAGAAGGAAAGACAGAGAAAGACACAGAGAGAGACAGAGACAGAGAGACAGCAAGACAGAGAGACAGTGAGACAGAGAGAAGGGACAAAGGCATAAATCGCAAGATACTATTGCTCCTATTTTGATTAAGAATGAAGAGTTTCTATACCATTTTCAGGATTGTCATATATCTTATTGTTATTCATATAAAAATTATTTTTTGTCACTTTGCCAACTAAACTTACAATATAGCTCACGTGTGAAACTTTCTGAGGGATACAATTCCTTGTATTGAACCAAGGGGTATTGTGTCCAAAATGTAGAAGAAAGAAGTACTACCATAATGTGCCCCAGTAAGAAATGATCTAGAGCAGTGGTTCCCAAACTTTTTTGGCCCACCACCCCCTTTCCAGAAAAAGTATTACTTAGTGCCCCCTGTCACATACTATCACCGCCCCCTTACAGTTATTCACCGCCCCCAATTGTACCTGTGGCCATCACTGCCTCCCCGGATTGCTGCAGCACCCACCAGGGGGCAGTGGTACCCACTTTGGGAACCACTGATCTAGAGGGAGCAGCTGGGTGGCTCAGTGAATGGAGAGCCATGCCTAGAGATGGGAGGTCCTAGGTTCAAATCTGGTCTGAAACACTTCATAGCTGTGTGACCCTGGGCAAGTCACTTAACCATTGCCTTGCCCTTACTACTCTTCTGCCTTGGAACCAATACATAGTATTGATTCTAAGGTGAAGGTAAGGATTAAAAAAAAAAAAAAGAAACCATGTATAACATGGAATTCAGTTCTTAGTATCTATTTTGGGAAAGACTTTAATAAGCCAAAACTGTCCAAAGAGGGTAATGAGGACGATGACAGACCTTGAGTTCATGCCATACAGAGATCAGTTAAGGGAACTGAAGGATTTTTCCCTAAAGGAGAGAAGTCAGAGGGCCATGATAGCTGTCTTAAAATATTTGAAGATATGTCAGAGCAGAGAGGGGATTAGATTTGTTCTGCTTGACCCTAGAAGGCAGAGCTCAAGACAATGAGTAGAAGTTAAAAGAGAGGAACGTTCTGAGAGTAAATGAGGAAAAAATCCTAAAAATTAAATCTTCCTATAAGTGAAATAAGACTCAAGAAGCAATGGGCTTCCCCTTACTAGAGGTCATGAGAGTTGACAAAGATAACCCTTGTTAGTAATGTTCTATTTTTTTTTTATTATAACTCTTACCTTCCATCTTAGAATCAATGCTGTGTATTGGTTCCAAGGCAGAAGAGCAGTAAGGGCTATGCAATGGGATTAAGTGGCAGGCTCAGTCATGAGTATCTGAGGTCAGATTTGCACCCAGGATCTCCTGCCTCTAGGCCTGGTTCTCAATCCCCTGAGTCCCCTAAACCCCCCCCAGTAAAGTCTTAAAAGAAATGTTTGTCTATTTGCTTTTTGGACTAGATGGCATCTACGGTACTCTCCAGCTCTCAGAGTGCTTTTGGGAGCCACTCAATTGGATTAATTCCAAATTAAAATAATAACTTGGAGAACTCCCTTTAGGATCTACTGTTCATTTTGTACTGAAGTCTTTAAACAATTTGCAGAATTACTGACTCTAAAATCCCATTCTCATCACAGGTATTTTGGTAATTGTATATAAAGCAGGGATTCCCCCTCCCATGTGTTTGTTGTATGCAGGTAATTACAACTGGAATTGTTGTAGAAATTGTTGGGGAAAGCTGACCTTAGACAGATTAAATCTCTATTCACCAGGCCCATCTTGATTATCTAGCTGCACCACACTCTCCGAAGCCTCTATGTGGTGTCATTTTGTCACCTGAGAGAGAAGGAAGAGAGAGAAAACTTCTCCAGGATAAACAAGTCTTTCACCTTCTCCCTCTGGGAAATGCCAGAAAGTGATTTGCTAGGAGTGTCCACCAGAGCCATTGGGAATCTTGAGGAAGATCAATTACTGCAAGTGGGCAGAAGGTCTAGTCATTCTCCCCCTTCCCATATATTAAATTGTCACAATGTCAGATGTCTTGTCAACCAATAAGGTGCTGCAGAGAAATTGCAATTATATTTATCCCTTTTTTTCCTCTGACCTTTGATTTCATTCGGTCTACAGAGAATGGCTCTAGGTGATTCTGAGACTGTATGTTGTCTAGATCAATGTAGCCAACAAAGACTTATATGCCAGCCTTGTTCACTCTATTTCACCATATGGAAGAACTGTTCATTTATTAGCAATAGCTTTTTGTCTGTTCTGGAAGGCAAAGAACTATGGCTGTGGTACATTTAATCCTATAATGTAATAACTGGATAGGTATGAAATCTGGAAACTTTTAGCACAGCATAAAGTAATAATGCAATGCCATATGGAGAACACCCCCTCCCAAAACACACCCAAACACACACACACACACACACACACACACACACACACACAAATAGATTTCCTGTCTTTAACATCTATTATTAAGGCCAAGTATCAAGCATGCTCCATCTAATTTGGGCTCTGAAAACTTGGTTTCTCTTTATTATTGCTTTCTTCCCTTTAGATATTCCTCCCAATAATGCTAAATAATCTGGCTACGTGTTTCTCACAAAAAGTAGAAAGACCACAGGCCTGCTTCCTTCTGCCACCTGGCATATTTCTGGGTGACTTCCTACAGGTGCCAGTTGGTTGTATACACTCAGGGAATGCAATATCGTTCTAGTATTTGCCAAAACCAAATTAATTAGAAGAGAAGACCTACTGTGAAAAGTCACAACATTCCAAGAACTAAAGAGACTTTTAAAAATATAATCTGTTGTTGTGGGTTATCCAAACCATTCTCCTTCCAGGCTAGAATCTGAAAATAGATATTTTGCATTAGTTCTTCCTATGAGAAAGGCTGAATATTCATTTTTGTAGGACTAAGAAGGAATTTAAGAGGCAGATCTGCTTATTGAACGCGAAATTTTTGGCGTGGTAGAGGAGGAGTGGGATTAAGTATGTTACTCTCCCATGTAAACTTCTTCAGAAGAAGGAGGGGGAAAATAGAGTTTTAGATAGTAGGCTATCCCAATTTGCTTCTTCCCTCCCTTTCCTTCCTACTCTCAAGAAGTTTGCATTTTACTAAATGTAGACCACACGTTTAGGGAAGTAGTGGCCAGAGAAGGGAGTTTTGATCTAGTGCATCACAAAAATGGGAAATGGAACCATAAGATAGTTGATTGACATGTTCTTCCCAAAAGTAATGCTAGTATTGATTTGATAGTTTCCAGAACAAGATGTAAAAAGTTGGGATAGGAGGAAAGATAGTAGCATGTATAGTAGCAGGATAGATGGAAAGATATAAAAGAGATAGAGACAGACAGACAGACAGACAGACAGAGACAGAGACAAAGACAGAGAGATGGGGTAAGGAAAGGGAAGAGAAATAGAGAGATAGAGAGAGAGAGAGAGAGAGAGAGAGAGAGAGAGAGAGAGAGAGAGAGAGAGAGAGATTGTCTACTGCCATTCATATATAGTTGGTTAGGTAAGTTTAAACTCACAAATAAAGGCAACTCAAACCCTCAATAGAACTCCAAAACTGAGTGGATTGTTTCATGGTAGGGAAAGATGAAAGTTAGTCTTTGGAAGTCTGGTTATTCCAGTTTTTTCTGACTCCAAGAACAGAACTCTATTGACTCTCTAACCTACATACCTAAGGGTATTCAGAATAGGAATAGAACTTCCACAGCGAAAACAAAAGTTTAGGGGCTACTCCTACACAGAACATCAGAACTGTAATGCTTCAGAGCCCATCTAGTCCAACCCACATGAGAAGAGGAGTTAATTCTACAACGTCCCCCACAAAGAGTCATCCAACCTCTATTTAAATACCTCTAGTGACAAAGTAGCCACTGTGTTACTAGGTATCACATTCCACTTATGGACAATTTTAATTGGTAGGAAGTTTTCCTTCCTTCTGCTAAAATCTGCCTTTTTCTGCCATTTCCTCTAATACTTCTAGTGCTGCCCTCTAGGTCCCAACATAACAGATCTACACCATGGTCTACAAGACAACACTTGTACTTGAAGATAACTTTCAGGTTCCCTAAATCATCTTTTTTTGGGGGGTGATCACCCCTAATTCCTTCAGCTAATTCTATCAACATGTGATCCGGAGTCCATAAACAGCATGGTTAATTAATAAACATTTAATAAACACCTATTATGTTCTAAGCACCATACTTAAGTACTGGAGATATAAAAAGATGAAAAAGACAGCTGCTGCCCTCAAGGAGCTTACAATCTAATTGGAGAGACAACCTGAAAACAAATGCAATACAAAGCAAGGTCTATGCTGGATAAATAGGAAATAATTAACAGAGGGAAACCACTGGGATTAGGAGGAATTGAGGAATTCTTTCTGTAGAACTTGGAGATTTATTTGGAACTTAGAGGAAGGCAGAGAAATCAGTAGTCAGGAGGAGGGAAAGCATTCCCGGCATGGGGGACAGCCAGAAAGAATGCCAAGAGACATGAGATGGAATATCTTGCTCATGGAACAATCAAAAGGCCAGTGTCACTGGGTGGAAGAGCAAGTGTCAGGTAGTAAATAAGCCTGGAAGGGAAGGAGAGAGCTAGGTAATGAAAAGCTTTCAATGCCAAATAGAGCGTTTTGTATTTGCTCCTGGAGGTAATAGGAAGCCACTGGCATTTATTGAATAGGTAAGTAATATGATCTGACCTGCATTTTAGGAAAAATCACTTTGGTGGCTGAATGAAAGACAGATTGGAGTGGGGAGACTGGAGACAGGTGGATCTATCACAGGCTATTGCAGTAATCCAGAGATGAGTTGATGAGAGGCTGCACTAGAGAGGTGGAAGTGTCAAAGGAGAGAAGGGGAGGTCATATTAGAGAAAGGTTGCCAAAGTGATATCAATAGGCTTTGGCAACAGTGTGAATATAAGGGGTGTGAGATAGTGAGGACGTCTAGGTTATAAGACTAAGAGAATGAGAGAATAGTGTTGCCTTCTATGGTAACAAGAAAGGTAAGAGGAATGTGGGGTAGACTTAAGGGGGAAAGATAATGAGTTCTATTTTGGATATATTAAGTTTAAGATGACTTCCAGATGTCCAGTTCAAGATTTCTAAAAAGTAGCTGGAGATGCAAGATTAGAGGTCTGCAGAGATATTGGGCCAAGAAAGGTAGATGTGTGAATCATCAGTATAAAGATGGTGATTAAATAGATGGGAACTAACAAGACCACCAGATGAAGTAGGAGAGGAGAAGAGGGTCCAAGATACATGGCAGCTGGGTGGCTCAGTGGATAGAAAGTCAGGCCTGGGTTCACATCTGACTTCAGACACTTCTGAGCTGTGTGACCCTGGGCAAGTCACTTAACCCACATTGCTTAATCCTTACCACTCTTCTACTTTAGAGCCAATACTTAATATTGGCTCTAAGACAAAAGGTAAGGATTAAAAGAAGGGGGATCCAAAGACAGAACCTGGAGGAATATTTAAGGTTAGGAGATGGGATCTGGAGGACCCAGCAAAGAAGACAAGAGAAGTAGATTGGAGGAAAACCAGGAGAGAGTGGTATCCCAAAAATCTAAAGAGAAGAGAATTTCAGGGAAAAGGATAAAGTGTCAAAGGCTAAAGAGAGAACAGAGAATATGAAGATTAAGAAAAGGCCATTGGATCTGGCAACTAAAAGACCATTAGTAACCTTAGTTACAATGGTTATTGACCCAGGGAAAAAAATTTCAAAGCTATTTTCCCTTTTCCCTTGGTTTTAAGTAGATTTTTCAGCAGGGACAACCAAGGCCAGGAAGCACTTTCTGCTCCCCAGAGAAAATCAAGGTTCTGTAAATGATGACTCCATCACCAGTGGAGGTCACACAGTTCTAAATGGACACAACAATGTACTCTTATTAACAAAGACCTCCCTCCCTTAGACTCACCACTTGTTGGCCCCAGACCCTTCCTAGAGCAGAACTAGTGAAATGAGGGTATTTTAAATAGTTCGCTTGTGTGTATGCATGTGTTTTCCTTGCTTGAAAAGTACATAGCAGTTGAGTTTTCTATAATGCACATCCTTAAGTACAGTAAAAGCTAAGTAACAAACTTGAAAAAAAAAAAAGAGTCTTGCTAAGCAAGGCATATAATCCTTTGTTCCCTATTGTGTCTTCACGGCTCTCCATTATGTAGATTTGAGGTGTACTTTATCTATTTTTATAGAGCATAAAAGTGAGTGTTAAACTATAGACTGGGTACTCTGCCATGTTTATGCAAAACAGCTGGCTAACAAATGGATGTTTTCACTTTTATGTTAGCTATTGTGGCTAAGAGATTGATTGTCTAGGTCTCACTTTTATCATCTGTAAAAATAGATATCATAAACCATGTCTCATCTCTACCTGCCTAAGCATGACAAGACTGTTTTGATGGATTTTTCTCCCCAGTGAATTGACCAATTGTTTGCTAGTCGTATTGACACAAAAAGACACATTGAGGCTTGTCTATCACTCGTTGTTGGGTCCAAGAGTGGTACCCAAGGTTGCTGACTTCCATACCGGAGCCTGTTCTGGCAGAGTATGTACCTGAGGTGGTCTGTAAGTTATTTCCTCCTGAACAGGTATAAATCTTATTACAGGAAGCTAAAACATACAACAACATGAAGAGAAGAATATAATCTGGAAAAGTATTTTAAGGATCAAAGAAATTAGCTTCTTAATGAAGTCATACTGGGAACTAGCACATGATAGATGCAAAAGATTTATCAAATAGCCGTATATTTTCAGTGGTATTCAGAGAACCCATGAATTGCTTGTTGCATGTTCTAAAAAATAAATCTGAATGGTCAGGGCAGCTATAGGAGAATAAAATATCTAGATTCAGTTCTTTGTTCTACCATTCCCCATGGAAGCTCAGTGGTAAAAATGACTGGAGTACTGTGTCTGGAACTCATTTTCCTGAACTTGAATCTAGCCTCACTAGCTGTGTGACCCTGGCCAAGGCACTTAACCCTGTTTGCCTCAGGTCCCTCTTCTGTAAAATGATCTGGAGAAGGAAACAATAAACCACTCCAATATCTTTGCCAAGAAAATCCCAAATGGAGACATGAAGAGTTAGACAAGACTGAAAAATGGCTAAACAACAAAAAACCACTCCCAAGCTGTCTGACTTTGAATAATTTACTTCTGTCTCTGAGACTCAGTTTCTTCATCTATAAATGGAAATAATATGCATACTTTTTCAATGCTGTGATGCTCAAATGGTATTTATGTAAAGCAGTTTATAAAACTACAGTATAAATGGAAGGAATTGTTTCAACACAATCAGTATAAAAATAGACATTTTAATTTTTAATTAATAGATTTAAATGTTCAATATTTATGTAAATAAATAGGAAATATGATGAAATTTCTCTTATCCTGTTCCTTCTATTCATCAAAGGCTACAGGTTGCAAGGGCTACTAATATGGGGACCCTGCTTGCAAGAATGGCAGTTAATTGGATTGGCCTATCAGTAAATAATTTAAAATAAGATTATTAACCCCTTTTCATGAGGTTATTAACTTTCATCTAGGAATTACCTAGTTTTGATTCAAAATCATCTTGAGAATGGAAACAAGCCATCTCTTTAGCCCCACATGGAAACTCTTTTCACCTGTAAAAACCAAGACTATAGTAACTCTTTAAAATAACAGAGGAATGGAATAAGTAGAATGTAAATTACCTGTTCTACCATTTAACCCAAGATGTCATCTTTTGGGGACACACCTATGCATACTCACAGTTACCTGAAAGGAGCCCTTAAAAGAACTCATGCTGTAAACAACTTAATGTTTTGGGTGATATTTATCATTTCTGTATTTTTACTGAGACTGCCTGACCTGTACCTAAAACAACATGGACTCATGATAAGTGGTCATACCATATTGGATAGAAGTTGTTCCATAAATCTGAAATTTAGGAATACATCTCTTAAATTTTTGGAAAGAGATTTCCCTATGGCCAAAGTAAAATGAGAACTTGAGTGAATTTCTAGTGTGTTGGGCTCTAGGAAACTTTTTTATGTACCTTTTATCAATATAAAATAGTTGTTTACTTATTCCTAATTTATATGTATTGTTTTATTTATAAATTGTATTAGCGAAGCAGCATGGCACAATAGATATAGAGAGCCAACCTCTGTGCCAAGAAGTCTTGGGTTCAAGGCCAGCACATAGCAATGGGTGACAACTGTGTAATCCTGAGGAATTTGATGAATTTCAGTGTTCTAGACAACTCTCTCTCTGACTTTAAGATGTAAAGAAGGTGCCAACCTGGAGTGATAGAAGTAGTTTCTTTATCTAGGAATTCCCTAGATGAATGAAATCGTAGATCCCGTTCCTATCCCTACACATGCACTATGAATTATTTACATCATGGTGTACATTTTAAATGACGGATATGAAAAGTTCAATTGTATTTGATTTTAGAGTCAATAAAAAAAATCAACTTTTTAGAGGAGAGAGTAAGGCTTGCTTTTACAAAAATGTCTTTAGCAGCTGCATGAATGGATGAAATCAGGGAAAATATCAAACCAGTGAAACCTCAGAGAGAAAGTGTACGATGCTGGCATGGCAGGAAGTTCCTGGGTATTTAACCTGAAGGGCTCTTACCCCATAGATGGCCAGTCTTACAAAAGGGATGGGTATAAAAATATCAAAGTAGATTGTTGGAGATATATTGAAAACTGAACCAAAATTGACTGTAGAAGAGATGGTGAAAATCATTCCATTTCCCACTTTCCAAATGGTTGATCACCCACCCTTTAGGGTCAATTTACATTCTCCATTGGAGTTATGCCAAAATCCCATAGACCCATGAGTGGAAATCATAAATCTAATTAAATTGGGAGATGTGAGAAGTCAGTCTGGATAACCAATCGTAACAACATAGATTGAGAGCTGGAAGAGACCTTCCATATTATCTTATCTGTTTTTGCAAATGGTAAAATGGATTTCCATTTTTAGTGACTTATCCAACATCATACAAATATGTAAGTGGTGGACATAGAATTAGTTCCTCAAGTCACATTTATTTTGTCATAAATTATATATGTAAATAACTACTTTGTCCCTCCATTATATCTTTTTTTTTTTCCTTTTAAGCCTACAGAAGTGGTTTTTATATGGAAAAAAGAATAGGGTTGAGTTTCATGAGTTTTGCTCTAATGTTGGTTACACAACTATGGTGTGATATTAAGTAATTATTCATTTATTTTATATGAATTTCAATATAAATGAGAGACTACAGTCAGTGTTTTCTAGGCATTTCATCTCTCAAAAAAATCTAAGAAATTGTTTACATTAATTTCACGAAAAATTATTACCCAAATGACAATGGGAAAATGGTTTCCCCTTTTGGGGACCCAGGATCCACAACTGTAAAATGAAAGAATCAGACTAGATGGTCTTTGAGGTCCCTTCCAGTTCTCTATCCATGATTCAGTGATCTTGAAATTGTCTTAGATGTTGTTATAATGCAAAGTAGGGGTCAATGGAGTTGTGTTTGCACCAGTAGTATGGATAGGGAAGTTGGTAGCAGTGAATTTGGGAGAGCACATTTGCTAACTATAGCTGACTGGCAATTCGCTAGCATTAAGGTCATGCAAGGATGCCATGTAAGTAAGTATAGGAGGACTCCAGATGCCAGTAGTAATTAGAATGGCTGCTCTAGAGGAAATTTTGACAGATTTGGTCATTTTCAGAGAGTAAATAAGACCCAAGTAAGCCTCTAGGGCACAGGAAGAATATAGCTCCATTATGTAGGATCAATCCCCCAGGAGACTTTTTAAGTGACTTCCCAGTGTTCACCATGTTTCTGTGTCCGTTCCAGAACACTGACCCATGAGACACTAGGAGAGCCAAGGGAGTGATATTGTGTGTCTTCATCCACACGAACCCTGGCAAATTATTTCATGTCTCTAGGCATTCGTTTTCTCTCCTCTAAAGTGAGAAGGTTACACAAGATCAGAGGTGTCAAATATGTGGCCACATGCAGCCATGATATTCCTGAATATAATCTCAACCGAGTAGATAAAAATCCAATAAAACACAGATAACATTACTTTTTAAAACTAAATCAACTTGTGACCCTCAGGGATCTTTATGTATGGTTTAGTGACCCCCATCACCACCATTTTTTTTTTTAGTTTGACAACATTGCAAATTAGATGACTTTTAAGGACACATTCAATTCTATATCTATGATTCTTGGATTTGGGGGGGTCCCCCATGGCACCCATGTATTTTAACTATGCTCAATTATTGTGAATGTATGGAGTCTAAGACCATCCTGAGTTCGAGCTCCAATATCTGTGACTCCATCTACCAACAGTGGATGTCTTTGAGACCTTCAGACATCTATCTGGGCAATATAACTAAACATTTTCTAAATTGAACTTTTAGATAACTTCAAACAAAAGGGTTGAAGATCAGACTTGACTTGCTAATTCTTTCATTTTGCCATTGGACCTAGCACATACAGAGTAACATGAATATTAATGGAAGTGAGAGTTCTGGTCTGGAGGTCAAACTTAAAGTATTACAGACACTTTTAGAGATGGCATTGCTATCATGGACTGGCCAGTTTGTTCAAACTACACAATTGCTTTCTTTTTTTTAAAAAACTCATTTTTTGTTTGAATTGATTCACTACTGAATGACAAAATTTTAGAATTGATTCTATTCAAAGATCACAAAGAATCACAAAATCTAGTTGTCTCATTTTAGTAATGAGGAGAAAGGGAAAAAATCTGATAAAGCATTGATTCTACAATTAGAAGACCTAGATCCAGATTCTGCATCTGACCCCTTTAATCTCTGTGTCCTTGGGAAATTTAACATAACCACCCAAAGCCTTAGTTTCCCCATGTGTAAATTGAGGACTTTGGAATAGATGACTTCTGGCCATTTCCAGCTATAGACAAATGATCATATGAAACTGAGTCCTATTTTGGTGATTAGTCCAATTTCACCCAGTTGGCAATGATCAATTTAGTCAAAACAATTGGACTGGTTATTCATAGACAAAGCTTTTTCTCCCCCTTTGCCCCCATCAAAAAATGGTAAATCTAAGAGAAGAAAGGCTTATCTAAAGATACTCTCTAAGAGTCTGTAGGATATACTGTAGCTATTTTGATAAGAATTAACCTAAAATATGTTGCCAGAGAATCTGAGATTTTTATGATCCATGTTATGTCATTTCGAAGTGGAATAAGTGATCTGTCTTCATAGTGTGTGCATTTAGGGGTTGAAACTAAGGCAAGAATGCCGTATCTTTGAAAGACTGTGCCTCTGGGCTTCTGCTCAGATGGTATCAGCTGGAAAAAATAAGCTGAGAATGCATTCGCTGTTTCTGTACTAATCTCAAGAATGATTCCAAAAATGGATTGTGTCAGCAGCTGATTCACATATAAAACCTGGCTGCATGTACATATTTCCCCTCACAAGGAAATCATTTTTTTCCAAGTTTCCTGAGAGTTGATTACAATGTTTTCCCTCCTCAAAAACAAGATGCTAATCAGAACTGATCATTCCATGTTTCAGGTTGATTCCTAAATATTAACTATGAACGTGCATAGAAACTATGAAAAGATGGAGGTCCCTTTTAAAGTATGTGCTTCATAAGACCTTCAGATAATACATTCATCTCTGCCACTAACCAGGTGAAATGAAGGGGAGAACAATTGTCTGGTAGATTTTGCCAGTGTTGTCAAACACACAGAGCTATCCAGGCAACACACACACATAGATAGAGGAGCGAGGTATATAGGGATGAGTGTTATCTGGGAGTCCTGAGTTCAAATCATCTCTGAAACTTATTAATTATGTAACAACACAAGTTGCTTGCTAGGATTTGTCTAAGTCTCAGGTAAGTTGCAATCTAACAGAGGGACTTTGCACCCCAAAGAGTTTCCCTACTCTGCTAAATTCTCAGATTTTTCCCTATTTGCATATAACAATAATAATATCTAACATTTATTTAACATTTTAAAGTTTGCAAAGTCTTTTGCATGCATTATTTCAGTTTATCCTTAAATAAAAGCTAAGCAGGAGCCACCTACGTGGCTCAGTGATTAGAGAGCCAGGCCTGGAGAATGGAAGTCCTGGATTCAATTTTGGCCTCAGACATTTCCTAGCTAATGCAATTTTGGGCAAATAAATCACTTAATCCCCAATACCTAGTCCTTACCGCTCTTCTACCTTGAAATCAATACACACTATGGGTTCTAGGACTAAAGTAAAAGATTTTTCAAAAGCTAAGTAATTATTGGGAGATAATTATCTGTACAATATATCTGAATAACTTAAAATTCTCAAATTTGTTTTGATTTTATAGGTACTATCTATACTTTGAATCATGATTTTTGAGTGCTAAGCAACAGAAAACTTTTATTGATTTAAAAAGTCTCAATTGGGAAACATGAAAATATTTGTTCACAGGACAGTTAGTATTCCCACCTTCCTGCCTTTGCTCCCACATTCCCCTCCTTACTCTTGATCCCATTTGGAATTTTATTGACAAAGATATTAGAGTAGTTTGTCATTTCCTTCTCAATCTCACTTTACAGATGAGGAAACTGAGGCAAACAGAGTTAAGTGACTTGCCTAGAGTCCCATAGCTAATATCTGAGGTTGGATTTGAACTCAGTTCTTCCTAACTCCAGTCCATCCCCTCTATCCTCTCTGCCACATAGATGCCCATATCTGAATTTTCCTATTCTCCAAAACTCAGCCAAAGTCCCATATGTCACAAAATTTTCTTTACCTTTTCAGTCCACAGAAAACTCTTTGTAGCATTTATAATCTGTTCCACTTATTCCAATATCCAGCGAATTGCCAATATTGACCAGTCTTCCTTCTTAATAACTTTGGTACCTTTCCTCTTTTCTCCACTCCACCTACTAGCCACCCAAAGTTAGAGCTTAATCAACTTTTTTCTAATTATATGACAATCTCCCAACAACTCTCTCTGTGTCCATTCTATTCCCTTTGCCATCCATCTTCCATTCAACTACCACGAAAATCTCCATAATGCCATGATACAACCTAATAACCACCAAACCCCCATACATTAAGATATTTCAATGGCTCCCACCAACACGAAATATAAAGTCATTAATTTGATTTGTATATATTTGAAAATTTATTTCACATTATTCTTGTCCCTTGAATTTTACATTCCAGGGAACCAGTTTCTAAATTTGACATGCTGTCCTCCACCTATCCCAACTCTTGAAGGTCACATCCCTAAAATGGAATCTATTCCCATTCCTACCTTCAAAAACCCTTCTCTTCCACCAAAGCCAAAATCCGGTACCAGCTCCTCCATGAAATCTTCCCTGATTCTCTCAGTAGAAAAGATGTTCTTCTTGCTCAAACTTCCCTATACCACTTCCTCTGAATTTCTCCTCCATCCTTAAATCTTAGTTTGTCTTAAAACAATTTCTTTTCATGTGTTAGCACAACCTTAATATGCAAGAATCTAAAAGTTAAAAACTGTTATTTCCTTTTTTATATCACCAATATCCAATAAAATACCCAGTACATAGTAGGCATTTAATTAATGCTTTTTGGTGGTATTGAAACATACTGCTTAGCACTGCTACTAGCCTTTTGTATATCTCTGCACTTTCTCCTCAACTTGAGGCAATAAATGTCTCCTGTAGCCTTCTACAATGAAAGTGTTCAGTATAAATCTGTTGATTTACACTCTCTGATAGGACAGCCAAAATTTAGAGCTGTGGGACAGCAAAGAATTTTGATTGGTTTTTTTTAACTCAGAAAAAAATAGAAAACAAAGGCTTGACAAATATTTCTGTAGTCAGAATTTGGGATGAGGAGTAGGCTAATCTGGAACTCTATAAGAGTATGTAGGAAGACAGATGGTCAAGTGCACGAAAACAAGTTTAGCACCTGACTTGGCCAATGTGAAAAATATATCTTCTAAGCTGTTAGAAGCTTCTCAAAGCTGCATTATCAAGGGAAAGTTGACTTAGTCAATTATCTCAATTGACTCCATGGATATTCTAAAATTTCACAACTTAAAAGAAGTGTCTTTAGCTATATGGTTATCGAATTTAAATGGAATAAAATTTCACTCTTTCAATCTATTCAGATTCTTGAATTCTTTGGAAAACAGAACACTGATGTTCTATTAATTACAGAATAATAATGAAACATCAAAAATATGTTCATGGAAATTATCAACAGAAAGAAGTGACCAATCAGTCACTAAACACTTAACACCTACTATGTGCCAGGCACTATGCCAAGCCCAGGGGTTACAAAAAGAGATAAAAGGGGGCAGCTGGGTAGCTCAGTGGATTGAGAGCCAGGCCTAGAGACGGGAGGTCCTAGGTTCAAATCTGGCCTCAGACACTTCCCAGCTGTGTGACCTTGGGCAAGTCTCTTGACCCCCCATTGCCTACCCTTACCACTCTTCCACCTATAAGTCAATACACAGAAGTTAAGGGTTTAAAATTTAAAAAAAAGAGAGAGATAAACGACAATCCTTGCCTTCAGATTTTCGATTGAAAATTGTAAAAGTGTACTCTTAAAGTGAAATTTTATATAGTTTTTTTAGAAATCCTATTTATAGCCTATCTTAACTTCTGAAACAAACTTAGTTTCATATTCTAGCAACATCTAAAGTTCACTTGCTTAACTGGAATTTGAAGAATGGCAGGATATTCCCTTCTTGCATTTAACTGCAGCCTCTGTGTGACTACTGAGATGCTATAAAAAATTGCAAATGATGTTGTAAATACCAAAGATGAAAGCATAACTCTCTTAGCAGTATTTCTTAAAGTGCATTTTGCATTATGTTGGAGATAGATATTAAGAAATAAATATGAATGGTTATATAAAAGAGTCCAATTGCCTATTTTTCAGGCACAGTGGTATAATTGTAGGCCTAATTTATGGCATACTTTGTGGGACTGCTGATTAATTATACAGGCCTCCTGATGTTTTATCTTCCTTTCCACTTAGTTTTCCTCTGCTTTCTGACCATTGCAAAGCCTGTATCCCTAAATCACATAGTATTCAGGTTACCTCATTTTTAATGAACTTACTACTATTAACATTACTTTCTCCATATTTCATTGAAGCTCATAAATGTTAACATTCTTTGTCTCCTTCTTAAAGTAGACTTTAAAATGAAGAAAAAGAATGAAAAAAAAAAAACAATCTTAGCACTAGAAAGTTCATGTTTGAATTCTGGGTAATCTAGATTGGCAAACATTCACAGCTGTACTTTATTGTTTGGTCAAAATATTCCCTACATATTCAAAGGGCACTGAGTTTGAGACCACCTTAGCAGATCACTTGGAATTCATATCGAATATAGACAAATAGCAAATTTGGTTATAGCGGATTTTGTGATAATTACTGATAAGAGCATTTGGCTTGATCTTTTGAATTCACAGTCTAGTATAGTTAAATAGATAGATCATACCATATTCAGTATATGTAAATATATAATATATATGTCTGTATTATTTTTGTGTTGAAAAGAGATTTTTGAGATCAGGCCCAATAGTTGGATTATGTAATCTGATGATGAATTCATAAATTTAGTGCTAGAAGGGAATGGAGAGGCTACATAATTAAAACTCCTTTATTTTCCAGATGAGAAACTGAGAAAAATATCAGATAGTAGATAATAGAGTCAAAATTTGAACCCAGATCCTCTCATTCCAAAAATACAATTCCTACCACTCTTCTTTCATAATAGTCAAGTGCACCAAAATAATTCTGACTGGCTTATTGTTTTGTTTTGTTGGCTTTGGGATTTCATTGTACCATTGTATTCTCAAGACATTTTGCAGTGTCTTACTTTGAGTATAGTTACATCATTTCAACAGGTCAACAGACATTTGTTAAGCCTCTGCTGGTTAAGCTCTGTATAAAAACACACATGATACAGTTACAGTAAGTCACACCCAATTCAGTATGAGGTATGTAAGTTTAAAAAAAAGTATAATGTAGATATTAGTTAGCCAATCTTGCCATTAATCAAAGTAACTAAGAATCAAGATAATAGTAGAGAGTTTTTTTTTCTGAATTCTACTCATTGAACTCACTGAATTGATGAATTTCTAAATATTCTTAGAACTTGATGCCATGAATGTGGTTGATGTTGACATTGGCCACACTAATCTATAATATATGTATTCTCATTTAGTGGTGTGAATATATGCATGATCCATTTATGCTGATATACCTAACCTCATCTTAAGAAATCTTAATAACTTCTTCAATAAATACAGTTTAAAATATGATACGAGTTTCCAACCGTTATTATAAGCTTTATAAAATTTCATGTAGAGTGGATGCCATTTAAGTTTGAAAGTTTCAGTATTGAAAGATACTAAAAGTTTTTTTTTTCTTTTTCTATTCAAGCATCATGCTTTTTCTTTCTTCTTCTAACTGGCTTCCCCATTATCTGTTTACTTCAATCCTTTGTTTGCCCTTATCAATCTTCCCTTATCACTGGCATATCTAAATTACCATCTTTTGGCCATAGACTGGACCACTTTTAATTACAAAGATTTCCTGCTCTTTTCTTAAGCTTTTGGTTTGACTAAAGTCTCTGTTATCATCTTCCCCTTGAAATTAGGAAAAGGTCCTTGCTGATTTGGGCTATTAAATAGTAGAGGACAGTATATCAATTTCTTAAATGTTCTGTCATCAGGAGAATTATTTATTGGAACCTATTACCTGTGTGACTTCACTGCTCTTTCTACAAGATCTGTCTGAAAAGACAAAAAGCTCTGCAATATAGAGAAATAGCTTTCTCTGAAGCCTTGGAAACAATAGTTACAATGGCCAGCTAAGTAAATTTTAGCATTTTTCGTTTTATATGGATTTTTATATTTGGGGGGGGGGAGGAGAAAGCATAAACATTTTACCTATTCATGGTAACCACAAGGTCTAATTGGTAAACAAAATATTATTGTGGAAAGCAAATACGTGTTTTTCATTAGACTCACCTGTTAAAGCACAAATTACATCCATGGCTGTTAATCTTACATTATTTTCTTGTTGGCCTGACCATTTGTAGGATGATCATTTCTAAACTTGGTTTGACAATGTCTTATGGTAACTATAGCTATATAATTTCTTTTTTTTTTTTTTTCAAACTCTTCACTTCTGTGTATTGGCTCCTTGGTGGAAGAGTGGTAAGGGTGGGCAATGGGGGTCAAGTGACTTGCCCAGGGTCACACAGCTGGGAAGTGTCTGAGGCCAGATTTGAACCTAGGACCTCCCATCTCCAAGCCTGACTCTCAATTCACTGAGCTACCCAGCTGCCCCCTATAGCTATATAATTTCAACAAGTCAACAAATGTCTGTTAAGCTCCTTAAGCCCCTTTCAGGTAGGGATCCTGAATACAAACAAAGATAAGAGACAGAGAGACAGAAACAGACAGAGAGAGAGATACAGAGAGACACAGAGAGAGACACACAGAGAGAGGCAGAGAGAGAGACACAGAGAGGAGGGAAGTTACTTAACATCTGTCTTTCAGTTTCCTTATCTCTGAAATCAAGGTAATAATATGTGAAGAATCTACCTCACAGAGGTATTGGAAGGATCAAATGAGATAAAATGTGCAAAACTTTATACAGCATTATATAGATATATGTTACTAACACTTTAATTTCATTTTTAAAAAGTTGTGTCCTATAGTATCTAGAGAAGGTGAAGTACTCAAAAAAATACAACAGACCTTGCTTGCATAATTCTTCCAAAGGTCAGCAATCCATTTTTAAAATTGTTATTGTTCTTCATTGTTGAATTTGTATTCTCAAAATATATACATGAAGAAGTAACTTTCTAAATCTCCTAGAAAGACAATCAGAAACAATCAAATAGTGAAATTTGTAAATTTACATTATCTATTATTTGCTTTCTTAAATTCTATTCTTTATTCATAAAAGGAAGAAAAGAGGAAATAGAAGCTAAAAGAATAAGATTACAGTTTAATGGGTTCTATTTCTTCTTTCATTCCACACTTTCACTTCAATTCTTTACCTTCTTCTCTCCTCCAAGCTAAACAGGTATCAGAGAAATGCACTACAATATATTGTCAACCAGGTTTTCCATATTTTAAAATCCTGTTTGCATTGACTTCATTATTTATTTTCAAATAACTTTTAAAAATTACTTCTTTTTAAATTTTAATTTCATTAATTTTAAAAAAAACCCACTTACCTTCCATCTTAGAATAACTACCATGTATTGACTCCAGGGCAGAAAAGCAGAAAGGACTAGGCAATGGGTGCAAAGTGAGCCACCATTATTTCTAATGATTCATAGTTTAGGTTGGTAATCAGAAAAATTTCAGTGTTATCAGGCAACCTAGAATCATAGACTTTAAAGCCAGAAGAAACCTTCAAAATTATTTAGTCTAACCCTTTCATTTTACAGCTAACTCAAGGTAACTATTGTGTTGGATTTCCAATCAGTAATTCTACGATACTCACTATCTATGGAATCCTATGCTAGCCACTCAACCTTTCTCAAATTATTTCCTCATCTGTAAAATGGGTAATAATATATTCTCCTCCAGGGCATTATTGTGAGGATCAGATGAGATAATATATGTAAAGCACTTAGGTGACATTTACAGAACACCTTAAGGTTTGTAATGATGATAATGATTACCTCACAAAGCTGTTGTTTGCTGATTTTAAAATTATGTATAAATGTCACTTGTTATTGCTGTTACTATAGTGATACCTTTAGAGGCTAAGAAATTTGCCCAAGATTACACAGGTGCTAAAATTGTCTCTGCTAAAAACTGTATTTACTATGTTCATCAATACTCATTAGCAATAGGCATCTGTAGTTTTCTTTTTCTGTTTTCCTTGATTGTGCATCAAGGTGATATTTGCCTCCTAAAAAAGATTTTAGTAAGCTGTGTTTTTATTTTTTTAAACAGTTACATAGCATATAAGATATTTCTTCTTTAACTGTTTGGTAGAATTCATTTTTAAAATCAATGTAGTTTTCCTCCCTCTTGGAATTTATTTGTGGCTCACTCATTCTTCTGAAATCAGATCATTCAATTTCTCTATTTCCTCTGTTGCTTTATGGTTGATCTATTTAATTTAAATTTTAAGATTTGTTGGGATACAGATAGATATAATGATTCTTGAAATTTGCATTTCTTTATATTCTTGTAAATTTCTCATTTTTATTAGTAATTTGGTTTTTGTTTTTTGAGTATGTAAATTAAGTTAGAAAATGGTTTATCTATTTCAGTGGACTTTTGAAAAAATAACTTTGGTTTGTCAGTGAGGTAGAATTTTTATTTTCAACTTTGTTTCAACCTCTTCTTTGATCTTCAAAATTTCTGCTTTTATATATATATATATTTTTTTTATCCTGGGACTCCATTCTAGGAGCATAGGGCCACAACCAGTAGGCAATGGGTTGCTCAGGGTCACCCAGCTCAGAAGTGTCTGAGCCCAGATTTGAACCTAGGACCTTTCATCTCTAGGCCAGGCTCTCAATCCACTGAGCTAGCCCAGCTGCACCTACTTTAGGTTGCAGTTTCTTTAGCAGATGTAGTTTTTACAGGGTGGGGTTGCTAGCCCCAGGCCCAACCCTCCTCCTTTTTCATCCTGGCTAGGGACCATCCTTAGCCCAGGAGTGGTAAGGGTGGGCAATGGGGGTCAAGTGACTTGCCCAAGGTCACACAGCTGGAAGTGTCCGAGGCCGGACTTGAACCTAGGACCTCCAGTCTCTAGGCCTGGCTCTCAATCCACTGAGCCACCCAGCTGCCCCCTTTTATATTTAGGACTTTCTAAGTCATTTTTTAGCTGCATATTCAATATTTTTTGTTAATATGTTTAAACAAATTCATTAAAAGCACTTCTTAAGTACTGCCTATGTGTTGGGTTTTGTGTAAAGACTTTGAATGCAAATATAAAAAAGAAACAATTTCTCTCCTCATGGAGTTGAATTCTAATAGGAGAAAAGAGATATGTGTAGTGGCATAGCCAGTAGTGGAGTCAGGAAGGCCCAAGTTCAAATCGGACCTCAAATACTTACTAGTTGTGTGTCCCTGGGCAAGTCACTTGACCTCTGCTTTCATCCAATGGAAAAGAAAATGGCAAACCATTCCAGTATCTTTGCCAAAAAAAAAAACCCAAAAAAACAAACAACAACAACAACAACAAACAAACGCAAAGCATAATAGGGGTCACAAAGTGTCATGCATGACTATACAACTGAACAAAACAAGAAACAAAGGAAATGATTTTTGATCCAGGAATTAAAGAGATGATAAATTGTTGTATAGAACAGTAAATTGGCAACCCCCCTGCAGAAATAATTGTTACTGATTTGTTCAAAGATAAAATTTTCCTCAGACTACTTTAACTGTATCCCACATACATGATGTCTCATCATTATATTTTTCTTTAATATGAATTTTAATTGACTATAATTTATTCTTTGAACTTTTCCTTATTTATAACATTATTTAGCCTTCATTTAATTCTATGTCTTTTCTTCTTATTTCCTTTATTGATCACATTTTCTTGAATTGTTTTATGTTTGAAGGTCTTTCTTCCACCTTCTCTTTCCTGTAGGGTACTTCTTTTTGAATAATGAACCTTTTTCTCTCTGTTTGTTTCTTTTTGCCTTTCCTTGTGAGTTCTTTCTGCCTTAGTATATGATCAATTTTTACAAAGTTTAGACTATTGCAAAGAAAAAAGTATACCCTTAAGATGTCAGCTGGTAAACGACAAAGTTCTATCCCTTCTAGTTTATTTTAAACATTCTGTTTAGATTCATAACTTTATTCATTTTTATCTTTTGTTGATTTATTTAAGTCTGACAGAGGAATGTTAAAGTCACTTACACTTATTGCTATACCAAGTCTTATTTTATTTTCCTTTCATTATCTACAGCACATTTAAGCATAATGCAGTTTCCCCTCCTTTCTTCATCATATCTATGTTGATTATTGTTTTGTCTGAAATTGTGAATGCTACTTCTGCTTTTTGAGATTCCATTCCATGAACAAATGTGTTGAGTGATTGATTTCTGTGTTCCAGGAACTGTGCTAGACAATGAGGATGAAAAATTAAAAATGGAAGTACTCCTTCCAGCAAGACCTTAAATTCCACTGGAGGATTTACCTGAGGCATAATAAATCTTACTCCAATGCCTCATTTTAACCTAGTTTAAATATTTCTTTTTTATGTTTCTTATATACAATAAATTAATGAGTTTTGCTTCCTATCCATCCTGTTATCTTGCATTTTTATTAGTTTATCCCATTTAAATTCATGGTTGTAATTACTGGAATTGTTTTCCTCCATCAAGTATTGTTTTAACATATTTTTCTCCATTTGAAAAATAATGAAATCAAGAAAAGAAAGAGGAGGAGGAGGAGGAGGAGGTTTCTACATTGCTTGGAACTATCTGATCTCATTTTCTTTTTTTCCCTTTATCTTCCAAATGCAGTCTCAAAATTTTTTTAATAAATCTTCTACAATTATAATTTTTGAAGCCTTTTCTCTCTATCCCTATTTTTTAGCTCTAAAACCCTTCTTACCCTGCCATTTTGCTAATTTGCCCTCTGCTTACTTTAATCTATATTTTAATCCAATATTTTTAACCTGCAATTTTCTTTTCAGACATGTATTTCTTTTGAGCTCTTCCATTTCCGTACCTTTCTATCTTAACAATATTCATCTATGACACCTCAATTTTTTAAAAATCCTTCTATTCTACCTTGGGAATCAGTACTGTGTTCCAAATTGGAAGAGTATTAAAGGAGAGGTAATGGGTGTTAAATGATTTGCCCCAGGGTCACAAAGCTAGGACATATCTGAGGCCAGATTTGAATCTAGGATTTCTTGTCTTTATGCCTGGTTTTCAATCCACTGAGTTCTTTAGCTTCCCCCTGGCACCTCAATTTCAAGAAATGTTATGTTCTTTCTTTTCCCTTTTATTTTCCCTAGGTTACTTCGTTCTGTGCATATAAGTTCTTCTCTCTTTTAGTTTTTCTAATATTATTTAAAGAAGTTGAAACTCCCAAGAACAATTAATTATTCTTTCTCTTTTCAGCATGCAAATACTGGATCAACATGTAATTCAAAAGTGTTATCTTTCTTAAATGTGTTCTCTATTTCTTCCCCCTATCCACCCCACCTGGAAAAAAAGTCATATATTTACATATATACATACATTTATATATTTCCACCTTTTTTTATTCTTTCTTGATCCAGAGTTGATTCAAATATAATTTCTTGATAAGTTATTAGTTTCTTCCTGGTTATTTGTAGTACTTCTTTCTGTCCTAAGAGCAATGGGTGCTTATAATCACATTTCTGGGTGATAAAAAACTTGTATTTCTACTAAGGTGCTATATTTTGAATTCTCTCCATCTCTTTGTCATCCAGTTCCCATTTTCTTTAACAATTTTCTTTTAAAATTTTGTGAACATGAAATTTAGTTGTTTGGGATTATTATTGTTATTATAATAATTGCTACTTCATCATGTATTTATGGGAGGCTAATGTCCTTGAGATTCTTCAAGTTCAATTCTCAAGATCAGTTATATTTTAATAGTATATATACCACAAATTCCTTTTGTGGAGAGAGGATGTCTTTTGATTGCTCTAGTGATTCTTACAGTACTGAATTTTAAATTTAGTGCCCTCAACCTTTTTTTAGGTTATTCACTGCTTTAATAAGAATTTCCACTTACTTTTCTAAGCCATTGATTATCCTTTCAAGTTTTCACTAAGCACTCCAATTTCACTTCTTATTTCTTCCTTCAGTTCTTTTTATGAGACTTTCCAACTGCTCTTGGGGTTGCGTTCTTCTGGCTTTGCATTCTTTATTCTGGAATTCTGAACTGTAGTTATTATAGAATGATTCTCTTCTATTGGTGTTTTCTCTTATTCCAAAATAGTTTTCATTATAATGGGAGTTTTTTTTTTCTTTGCTCGTTCATCTCTCTGTTTTTATCTTATCCTGTGGGGATTTAATTTTGAGGATTTCATCCCTTTCTTTTAGTTGTTATTTTAGTTTATTTTGTATTTAATACATATTTTAATATAATGGAAGGGATATTACTTACATACCATAAGTCAAACTGCAAACCAACAAGAATTTACAGGCTCTGACTAAGTGAAGCCATGTTTCTAAATCCAGGTCCTCTAATTTATTTTTTTTTTTACTTTATCATTTTATTAAGTCTCTTCATAATTGGCTCCCTCCCAATTCCCATCATTTAATTCATTTTGAGATGCATATTCTCAAGTATAACTGTGCTCATCAGGATAGCTGGAGTTCTTATTGTCTAGATTTCCAAGAATTAGCCAAAAAGCACCTGGGCCCATGATTCCCAGAATATATATATATATATATATATATATATATATACATATATATATATATATACTCCCTAAGTTCTCATTTCTAACTCTCCATCCTTAGAGGCTCAACTACATACATCCTTTTTGACCACCTCAGGTATCAATGTTCTCTCTCTCCTTGGTTTCTCTGCATTATACTTATTTGTCTATGAGCTGTATCCCTCAGGAGAATGGAAGCTCTTTGAGGTCAAGGACTGTTTAGTTTT
This sequence comes from Gracilinanus agilis, assembly GCF_016433145.1. NCBI lineage: Eukaryota > Metazoa > Chordata > Mammalia > Didelphimorphia > Didelphidae > Gracilinanus > Gracilinanus agilis. The sequence continues at coordinate 45,624,650 of NC_058130.1, forward strand.
TTTCCTCTTGTATCCCCAGTGCCTTGCATAGTAATCAACACATAGTAGGTACTTCATACATACCAACACACACATATTTGTTTTTGGCACATAGATGGTACTTCATAATATGTATATATGATACATAATATACAATACATATTTTTGTATTGTATATGTGTGTGTATGTATATATATACATATATACATACACACACACACACACATATATATATATATTTAAACCCTACTTTATGTTCCATTAATTCCAAGACAGAATATTGGCAACGGCTTGGCAAACAGGGTTAAATTACTTGTCTAGAGTCACACAGCTAGGAAGTATCTGAGACCAGATTTGAACCCAGGCCCTCTGGACTCCAGACCTGGCTTTCAATCCACTGTGTGACCTAGCTATCCCTTAATATATATTTGTTTAAATTAATCAAATTTCTTCTAGAGTTGGAAGAAGAGTTTGTTGCAAAGAGTGGAGGCAAGAGTCATGGAAGCATTACAGTCTGTATGAGTGAGGACTGGCTTCTGATTCAGGGAGACCTGGTTTAAAATCTTGCCTTTGACCTCATATGTCCATTCCAGTCAACTCTCTAAGTTTATTAACCACAGAGCAGAAATCCACCTGAATGTTTGTTGTTGTCCAAGTCGTTTCAGTGGTGTCTGACTCTTTGTAACTCCATTTGGGGTTTTCTTGGCAAAGATGCTGGAGTGATTGCATAGTTCCTCCTTCAGCTCATTTTACAGGTGTGGAAACTGATATAAATAGGATTAAATGACTTGCCCAGGGTCACATAGCTAAGAAGTGTCTGAAGCCAGATTTGAATTCAGGAAGATGAGTATTTCTGATATCAAGGTCTGGCATTCTATCCATTGCACCATCTAGCTGTCCTGATCTGAACTGGCATAAAGCATTTATTTCCTCACTGGAGTCCACATCACCAACGAAATCCTAGAACCAGTCATTAAAAAAAAGTTAGAGATATAACTGGGAATTCTTCTACCTAGGATTATTTCAACAGAGGAGATAGGCTTGGCAAAATGACCAGTCTGACTGTTGGCTCAGCCATGCTAGGAGAGAGAGGTGACTTTCCCCTGAGAACTTGGCCTATACCTTTGGAAGTGGGGAAAGGTAGACCCTAGTTTCCTAGGGAGCTGAGGGATATTTGTGTTGTATAGCATCATGGGGTGGGTGAGGTGTGTTAACAGTTTTTGATGTAGGGACCACTTTCCTTGCCCAAAACAGTAGCATACAACCTTCTATGCATCAGCATCCTGATCCAAAGACCAGGTGCCCAGTGAGAGTTACACCATTGATCACTGCAATAGCATCAAATTCTATGGCTGGAAGGAATTACTTGGGCTTGAAGAATTATCGGGCACGCCGACAGGATAAGAATCTGAATCCTCACTTTTATTAGTGGGAAAATTCCAAATGAGCAAAACTTTCACTCAAGCAGCAAGTGAATATTGACTTCTATCTCCAATTCGAGTGGCCCATTTCCCAAAAATTATAATCACAACAATCTCCACAAATATGTCAAGCTTAACTCCTTTCTTTACAGCACATTCAGCATGGGTCTGAGTCTGCCCACAAAATGTGTTTAATTTAGCTGAACTGGAGAACTAATTGGTACCATTGAGCAGCTCATGAGGCTGAACTTTGGTTGGAAGCAGACTTTATTGTAGTGAAATTCTGTTTGTTGGCTCAGAGAGAGCTGGTTTCTGGAGTCTCTCTGCTGTCAAATCATTTAGAGGCCATTTGTTTTTGGAATTCATTGTCCCGAGAGTAGAAATGTAGCTACAGAGCTCTCTTTCCCCTTTCTCCTCTTCTCCCCTTTCTCCCTCCCCTCAGCATTGGGGTCATAGGAAACAAGCCTTCTGGCCAAATGTCCCACACAAAACCAAACTAACATATTGCTAGGTTGCTTGGTTATTTAGGATGTTAAGAAAGCCCAGTTTAAATGTAGGTCTGGCTTCTGAACTCTGTATTTCCTCTCCCCAACTTTATTACTTGGAAAAGCTATAATAGGGCATTTTTAGGGCTCAGGGGGGTTATGGTGAAAGGGATTAAATTGCCAAAGAAGTGGAAATAGGTGCCATGGTTGTGGCATTCTCTGTCAATGATAGGGCTTAGGTAGCAGGAACAATGATCTCAGTGTTCTTATCTGGAAAATGGGAGCAGGGAGCTATGAAACAATGTGAAACAAAAATCCAATCCTTCCTAACTATGAAAAATTTCCACAAGTTAATTAAGCTTCCTTGGGAGATAAGAAGTTCCCTTTTACTGAAGGTCTTCAGGCAAATGTCTGATTATGATTTGGCAAGGATATGATGAGAAGTATTCTTCAGATATTGGTTGGGCTAGGTGGTCATTGAGGTCCCTTTCCACTGAGATTCTATAACAGTCTCTAGAGCCCTTTCTGGCTTTCAATCCTAGGAGATGAATAGGGAGGAAAGTGCTGGGGTATTGCAGGAATAAAGAGAACAGTTGCAAACAGAAACTGGAGGGAGATGCTTATGCTTTGTCACAAGGAGGGCTCTACCTGGAAGAGAGTAGAGGAAGAAATCTAGGGCAGAGAATAAAAGGGATCATTTGCAAGCAGAAGCAATAGAAGATCTATGAAGAGTCACAGCAATATAGTGCTTGAGCTGGGGAACACACAGAATAATGCTAATTCCCACAGATAGTCACTGCTCCATGGTGGGATCCACCCCCTCCACATCCTTGATTGTGCAATCTACCACCTCAAAGTGACTTCCAGATGTTCCAACTCTCCCCATCCCTACTCAAATAGGCTGAATGATCTTCTCAGACATCAAATCCTCCAGACAACACCAAGTACAAGGTGTTTATTTCCCTTCACAAAATACATTTCTTCACTCAAAGGAGCATTAATAAATGGGGAACTCCCTCTCTTTTTAATCATTCTCACCTCCTTCCTTTTGGAGTTTTCTTTTGAGAGATCACAGGGGTCACCTTTCCCTCATTGCTAGTTCTCAGTTTGACCAAGGCATATCGCATACTCACCTCTATCCCCTTGCTCCCCTCTCCTCTTTCACTCAACCTCCCATTTTTGTAATGTGGTCCCCACATCAAAAAAAATTAAGATTGATTGACCTAGGAGGGACATCATAAGGTTCTTTCCCTGATGCCCTATAAGTATCTTTTGTTTGGATACATAGTATATTTTCTTTTAATTAGCTCTTTTTCTTCTTTCCTTCTAGATTGTCCTTCACATTTATATATTTGTATTTCTTATCTGTTATTCTTTCTTTTGTTTCTTTAGTGAGACTTGCCATCACAG
>NC_058130.1:45634446-45650079 GCF_016433145.1 Gracilinanus agilis
CTCTCTCTCTCTCTCTCTCTCTCTCTCTCTCTCTCTCTCTCTCTCTCTCTCCTTCATTTATGTCCAAACTATCCCATCTGGCCACAAACCTAAACCTGTTGCAAACCCTTCTGGTTACATTTGTAACTAGTGTGTTGGGCTCTAATTTTCCTTGACCAAACAGAAAACCAAAAATTACTTTGAAAGACCTCAAAATTATGTGTTTCCCTTTGTCTCAAAGAAATTCTGGCTGTTTCGGATAGCTGAGTTCTCCCAAGAACAATCAAGAAATCCTACAATCTCTATTGTAGGGATAGCCTACTTTTTGTAGTTATAGGAAATTATGGAGTTGGCATCTTTTGTCATCAGCTCCTAGAGCCCCTAGAAGGAAAAATCAGCATTTCTAAAAGTCCTGTGTCCCCCTTCTGACTTTGATTTACTGGACTGACAAGGTCAGTTCTTCAATGGCTGTAACCCAAAGCCTCATTTTAAGAAACAGAGATTCAATTTATCTCATAATTCCACCTATGTTCCCAGCCTCTGTGGATTCAAAACCTCCAGGTGACAGCCAGAGACTAAATGCTTTTGAATTCTATAGATAATTTCCTGCCTGCTGTAAATGAAATGAAGTCTCTCTATAGGAAAAAAAAAAATGAAGTTCTGTGTCACATCTTTATTTTTACCAGCTGATACTTTATCATTTTTGGCTCTTCTCTGATGCTATCAATGATTAAAAAATAGCCTGCAGGTAGGTCAGTACTAACCTATTCCAAACTTGAAACAGATTTACATTTTCAATTCTTCTTATCTAATATAATCAGTATCCCTGGGTATTAGGAAGGGGTCCACATTATCTAGCAGACTAATAGTTATAGGTCAGTAAATGGGGAAATGTAAGAAAAAATGGAATCCACCGTAAAGATCAGGAAAATTCTGCTTTCTCCTGTTATCACTAAGTAAAAACAGTAGCTAAATAAAAGCATGAGATGGATTTAGGCTGTGGTAATCATAGGGAATAGATTTAGGAAAGCCTTCATTTATAGAGATCAGGAATGTGTGTTACTACTGCTTTTGTCAGGGGAGAAAGAGAGAAAAATAGAAAGGAGAAAAGGAGAAAAAAGTGGATGTCTCAAATGTTGGCTTTGAATGGAACTTGAAGATTCTTCAATTTCTAGCTAATTTACAACCAAGATCACAATGTTTGTTTTACAAGTATCTTTTAGATCATGGAATCTGAAAACAGCCTATGGAAAACTACAAGTCAAATTGTGTTTTCAGCTTTTCTGAGTAGTGTCAGATAAGAGTGGAGTCAGTTGTATACATCTTAAGAGAGTCTGTTTTTACATACTTGGAACTTGTGAAATAATTTCTATGTCATAATATTATTTTAAGATACTAGACTTATGATTTCATTGTATAAATAACAGTAATTGTTAGCTTTCATATAGTATTTTAAGGTTTGCAAAGCATTTTATGCCCACATATACATACACATATATAAAATCTCACTATAACTCTGTGAGGTAGTTTCTGTTGCTATCCTCATTTTAAAATAAAGAAAGTAAGCCTGAACAAAATTAAGCCATTGAATTTCTGCTTCAGGATTTGAACTCATGTCTTTCTGATTCCAAGTCTAGCACTCTATCCACTATAGCATTTATGGTCTTGGAAGTGTACTAATGATAGAGCAGAGCAGTGATGTCAAGCATGCAAAGAAGGTTATTATGACCAGCAGCACACCAGAGTACCAGAATAAAATGCAATTGAGAAATATTTAACAAATTTTTAAAAAATGCTATAGAACAAAGACTGTGCTACTATGTGGTTTTCTAAGTCAACATGGGCTAGCAAGGATTTTTTATATATAGTTTAATGGTCCTCATTTCTTTTTGTATCTGAAACTTCTGTGTTAGAAAAATGAAAGCTTAAGTGACTTGGACAGGATCACATAGCCAGTGTTTTTAGATGGGTCAGTTCAACTGACAAGGCTAACTCTCCATCCATTATCCCATGTTGCCCCTCATGAAGATTATTTATTCTTTTTATTTTAAATTCTTTCTCTTTTGAGAGCTGTGGGCTCATGTTGGGGTTGCTTGACCTGGAATACACATTAATGAAGAAATCACATCCTGTCCTACTTTGTTCATGCACATATATGAGATCTTCCCCTATCCTTATTTAACCTTACATGGAGTAACACATACAGGGTCAGAATAGGTCTTGTGTCTACATGGCATGATTTTAGAGGTAAAACCAACAGACCTGCTTGCCCTTTAACATATAAATGGGCTGGCCTTCTGCAGTGACTAGAGTTTCACTATTAGAAATTCATTCTTTTTGGTTATAGCTTTGCATAGAACCAAGAGGATAGTAGCAAATTATCATCTATTATATCTTCACAGTTTACATTAGGTCTCCAAATTAACTTGTTCTCATGACAAGGAATGGAATAGGCAAGTATTAATAAAATAGAAAAGAAGGAATATGTAGAAGTCCCTGGTAATAGAAAATCAGAGTAGAGATATGGGATTCTGAGGGTCAAGAGGCATTATGAATATGTTGCATAGGAAACTTTCAGGGCAAGAAATGCAAAGTAGGGAAGTGGAACCAGAAAATTCCATCTACTTAATTTTGCCCAAGAATGGCCCTTTCTTGGGTTAGACATTTGATGGTTTAATATTTCTAGACTTACAAAGGTACCATTTGGTACTTTGAAGAGGTAAGTTACTACCAGGTCCTTTGACGTCTGAAAGAGTTAAATCACATCCCAGAATGTTCAGCATCCTTCAGAAACTCAACACAAATGCTACCTTATTTGCTGGGTTTCAGTTGGCAACACTGCACAATTTTAGTCAATTATTTTGTAAATAGGAATATGATTAACTCTTTGAAAATTATTTTTGCTAAGTTGTGTAAAATTCTGGAAAGCTTAGAATGATCATTGTGGTAATCAGGATTCGATCATGACTATTTTTGTCAGTACATCTGCTCTCTGGAAAATAATCAGACAATGTTTATTGAACAATTTGTGTGTAAGTGTGTGTGTTGTGTATATGAAAAAAAGTATCTATTTCCATCTCCCTGTGATTGGTTTAGTGCCAGTTGTTTATTTTATTGATGCAGTGATCAGATCGGAAATGGTACCAGAAATCAGACTAGGAGGTTAAAGGTTGGCAATTACTATTTTCAATAAAGAGTTATTATGAAGACGCTGGCAAATAACTCAACCAGAGGACATGGGCTTAAAATGGTTTGGGAAAGATTTCAGCTGAACATTACAGATACAGATTCTTGACTATTACAAGAATGATCTCCTGACTCAGTCCCGAAGGGGTTTGTTGACCAGTTTCAGTACTGAAGACTAGATATCATCAATCCTCACCTATTCTGACCATAACTCTGAGAATAATGGCTATCAGAGAGCAAGTTCTAACCCCTTTGTGGACGACGAAGTTAGTCTAAGAATTTGGCATATGGATGTACCTAGTCAGATATTGGCTCCAGCCTCCACCTTTAGGGCTCCTTCAATTAGTTAAATGACTGGCTTAATGTTGCATTGATTGGTTACAAAACATATTGTATATTGTGTTAATCAGCCTGTTTAAACTCTCAATATGTTGTCTTTCTAGAAAGCCAGCATCCCTATGTTCACAATGTTCACAGTCATTCCATGGGGAGCTAGCAAGACATACATGCATGCCCATTGCTTTCCCTCCCACACATCCCAGGACCTTCCGGTGGATATGCACCATCTCTTGGTACCAAATGGACTAGGGAGTGATCCAACTGGTCTCTCTTGAGACAGCATGACCTCTCCCAAAACAATTGAGCCTAGTGCTTGGGACTCATTCCAAAAGCCCCATCACCATGTTTCAATCTCCAACATTTTTTTTTCAAATACATTCATTTAATTTAAGTTCCTATCCCCTTTCACACTGCTAAAATGTGAAAGGAAAAGGATTTTCCCTACAGGAAATAAATACCATGAGTCTCCCAGCCCAGTCCAAGCAGCAGGAAAAGAACACATGCACTTGTTTAGCAGAGCACCTTTCTCCCTATTTCTATAGCAGGAATTGTGCTAGTTGTGCTAAGGATACAAATACCTCTAAAAAGAGAGTCACTTCCCTCAAGGAAATTATATTCTAATGGGGGAGGTAAAGATGAAGAAAGATGGGAAAATGTACTGGAGCTGATGGTTATATTCAGAGACTAAGGAAGGTCTGGTCTATGTTTCTTCCCCAAGATGGTGCTTCTGGGAAGAACTCACCAGATGGAGAAAGGACCCACAAGAGTGGAATCAGGAGGCAGCTGAGACAGTTTGCTAAATCTAGAGTGATGGTGACTCAGTCCCTCTTTCAAAATTCCTGTTCCTCAGCTTTTTCCCCACAATATCCTGCTTAGAATGCCTTGGGCTATGGTCTAGGAATGATTTTTCCCAAGAGACTATCCAGCCTTTGACTTGATTCCTTTAGATCTTCCCTCTCTTGAAGGTAAGGGTCTGGATTAGAGCCCTTCTAATAATATCCCATGATGATAATAATCATCAGACACAGGTCATAGATTCCAATTTAGGAATAATGCTTGAAGGCGGGTGTTCCAGAAAATGGTTTTTATAGCCTATACATCTATGTTGCATCCCTTCCCTTGCAAAACATTATAGTTTGTGAATGTTCCTCTCTGACTACCCAGGTGATGAGACAGAGGAATGAGGTAATGAGGGAAATTATAGTCTCTAACCCTGAAAGTATTTCAGTACATCTACACCACAAGGCAGTGGGGGAGGCATACATGGTTGCCCTATTTAATAATAAGGACCAGATGCTGTCAATCATGTACTGTCTTCAACCACTCTGACCACTACTTAACAGCAAAGTGACGTGCTTATCAGCCATGGTTACCTCTGTTCATCCCCTGCCCTAGAACACCTGGCGTTTCAGAGTTAAGCACTTGGTGTTGCTTCCTGATTCTGTAGCTATAAAGAGCCATAATGCTTGGACTTGGCAAGAGTCCATCCTGTCTCTTGGGTAAGTGCACAGTAGCGATCAATGACACATTAGACCAGCCTTCTCCACCTCCTGTTCTGGGGAAATGATAGAGTTTAGAGATTCATCAGTTAACAGGCAAACAACAGAATTAAACACATACTATATGTAAAAAAAACAAAACAAAACAAAAAAACCTCGAGAATAAGTCTTTAGTTTAAAATGATTGTCAAAAAAATAAAAATTAAATTAAAAAAATAAATTAAATGATTGTCAAGAACTAGAAGGAGGGTAATCCTAACTTTACACAATGACCCATAAAAATTGCCTATACTTTTTGCAGGATGGGAGAGGAGCTGCTCCAAACTATACTTTTGTTGAGCTGTAGGAGTTGCTTACCTAAACAGATCATAAGTAAGATTTGTAAGTCCCATTCCTTACCAGAAACCCAGGAGGAGAAGGAGAAAAAGAGAGAGAAAGAAGAAGGGGGAAGAAGAAGTGGCAAAATCTCCACTAGACATATCTGCTATAAGGGTGTAGGGGTTATGAGGGCAGGAGGAGAACTCTTCAGTATTAGCCATCACATCCAGCTAACAAAAATTGGGTAGGATGGCCCAGCAGACTAGATAGGCAAGTCCTTTTGACTCCTATTTCCGGGAAAGAGATCCAAGGTTCTTATTCCAACTAATTTAATTGAAGTACTAACTGGCTTGCCTAAAAATGAATTAGAGCAAAGACAAAAGGTAACTGAAGAAAACCAGCTCAGGTCAGTGTTCTGCACCCACCCAGTCCTATCTTTTCTGGTGCATATCTTTCAATAGTGAAGTCTAACCATTTTATTGCTCTATTCTGGACAGTGAAAAAGCTCAGCTTCTTACAGGTTTTACAAATGAGGAAGTCCAGTTCCTAGTGATGGAGTGACTTGCTGTGGCCAGGAAACTATTCCATTTCAGAGCTGGATCTGAACATTATCTCCCTCAGGAAGAGAACCCAAGTCACTCTCCTTGACCTCATCATCCCCAAAGTGATTTAACCCAGTTAAAAAGATTCCCTAAAATCTATTTGGAAGTCCTCTCCAGGAGGATAATATAAGGTGACTTGATCCATCTTGCAAGATAGAAGCATTCTAACTAACTTGCCATAGTGACATCATTGTTCAGTTGTTTTCAGTCATGATGAACCATTTATGACCCCATTTGACATTTTCTTAGCAAAGATATTGGAGTGGTTTGAAATTTCCTTCTCTGGCCCATTTTACCAATGAGCAAACTGAGGCAAAAAAGGAGTTAAGTGACTTGCCCAGGTCACACAGTTAGAAGTGTCAGAAGCCAGATTTGAACTCAGGAAGATGTGTCTTCTTGACTCTAGGTCTGACCCTTTATCCACTACACGATCTAGCTGCCCCAAACTCTGACCAAAGAAACTGAGATATACAGTCAACATTTGCTTCTTCTTTAAACTCACACCAAATTGTGAACATTTTAGGTTCTTTTAACCTCAGTTCTTGCAGCTCATTAAAAATGTATTGGCTGACATATTTCAGAACAAAAATATGCTTAATAATGCCTCATTTAATTTGAACTTCTCATCTAGAAAGAACACTTTTCAATGAAAATGCTTAAAATGGTCAATCAAGGGATTTTTTATACCTAATTAGCGGTTTTTAAGACCCTCAGTGATCTAAAATAGGCCTTTTCTTTGCTTAATAGGGAATGCATACACACACACACACACACACACACACACACACACACAAAACCTAATGATATCACTGCAAAATATTTCAGCCTGAACTAAAGATTTATTTCAGTCCATTATTTCAGGGAGTCGGCTCTGGATTCTTAAAGGCTATACCACTGGAGTCCAAACTCTCATCAACCCTATCAAACCAGAAGGCTTTAAGCATTATGGTGGCTTTAGATTATATGCCCGTCTTTAGAAGGGCAGACTAGCAAAGTTTGGAGAGGCTTATCCCATAGGATGATAAAATGTATAACCATAACCATTCTCAAACATGAGGTATAAAAGCCATAAAGTAATAAAGGAACTCTCTCCATAAACAAAATTGTTGATTCTTGAAGTGCCCCACTACTATTTCCTGACCTCAAGCTATCAGGAACTTAACATGACTTAGTTTAGTGTGGATAGAGTAGAAAGAATGGAAAACTTGGAATAAAGGGAACCAAGCTTAAATTCTGGCTCTGCCACTCTTCTAGTTGGCTTTAGGCAAGTTACTAAACTGCTCTGGCCTCAGTTTTCTCATCTGTAAAGTGAGAAGGATAGATGAGATATCTAACCTATACACTGTACTTTAAGATTATTAATTTTCTTTACATGTTATTTCATCGACTGCTTACAACAACTATGTAGAGTAAGTGTTATAATAAGTCTAACCTCATGAAGTTCTGAGAAATGTTTAACCAGTGGCTCTCCAAAAATAAAAATGTATGCAGAACCCATTTTTAAGTTTAATCTACATTATTAACAATTACATCACTTTTCAAAGCCTAGAGAATCAACAAAGAAATAAATCAGTTCCTAGTGGAAAACATATGCCCATTTCTGAGATGTTAATGCTCCACATGAAGATTTAGCAAAGAATTATAAAGCACTTTGCATGTATTATCACATTTGATCCATACTATAACCCTGTGAAATAGGTCTTTTTTATTCTGCAATTTCCTTATGAGGATCTTGAGACTGAGAGAAGATAAATGACTCTTTAAGGTACCTGAGGCATTCATTAAAATCTCATCTCCACCTACCTACCACCTTAGACCTTGATGACTTATATGTTCTCTTCCATCTCAAAATCTACAATCCTATCTTTCCCATGTAATGTGAATTTAAATATAGAACAGGATCTGGACCCATATGGGCTTACGAATCACCTAATCTAAAACCCTTATTTTATATGTGAGAAGACTGAGATTCAGAATGATTAAGTGGTTGATCTGGGATTTTAGTACATAAATATGGTACCCTGGACCCAGAGCTACATTCTTTGATCCTAAACCCACTGTTCTTCCTAGATCCAGATGGCCAACATTAATCAATCACTTAACAAGTATTTTAATCGATGCTTTCTGTATTGCCAGGTATTATGCTAGGTGCTGAGTATACAAGTATGGAAGTGAAAAAGTCTCTTACTTTATGGAACTAGCATTCTTCTAAATATATTACTGGGGGGGGGGGCAGCTGGGTAGCTCAGTGGACACTTCCCAGCTGTGTGACCCTGGGCAAGTCACTTGACCCGCATTGCCTACCCTTACCACTCTTCCACCTATATGTCAATACACAGAAGTTAAGGGTTTAAAATAAAAAAAAAAACAACTAAATATATTACTAGGGCTATAACAACCACAATGATAATAACAAGAAACAGCAAAATTAAACTGCTTCTAAAGGCTTGTCTTTTACCTTAAAATTTTTTTATGTATCTGAATTAATTACATCTTGCTTTTTAAGGCATTAACCAAATACAAATATTAATAACTCATATCTAGTATTCCAGCCAAAGGATATGTATGTATATCCTTTAAGAGTTCTGATATCTCCTCAATTCTCTCCGTTGGTGTACTTCACAGTCCATCTATACTTTCTCATGTAGTATAAACATTATTCATTCAAGCAATCATCATGGTATGGATATGGCTACAGACATGGAAATGATCATGGATATGACAAACTTTGACAGCTTGGTATAACCTCTGATAGGTTCAGCCAAATTGGAAATCTTCAAGTGTAGTCCTAGCAAGAGACTGAGACCCCTATTCCAGTGATCCTCAATATGTCAAGAATAAAATATAGTGGCCCCTCCCCCAAATATGCAATCTTAGATTGTTATAGGAAGATTAGTTATAGGAGAGAAATAGCCTCTAGGAATAAGAGAAATAACAGTTTTCTGGCTCCTCCAGTCCCCACCACACCTATGCTATCGTGTTCAGCCCTGGGTGTCAAGTATTAAAAAGGGCACTAATAAACTACATAGTATCTGGGGGCAGAGAAAGAAATTATGATGAAGATCTTTATACTCATACCATATAAGGACCAATTGAAGAAAATGGATAGTTCTGGAAAAAAAGAGTCTCCAGGAGGTGTGATATTTGTCCTGACATAATTTATAAGATTGTCTTAGGGTAGAGAGATTAAACTTGGGATCATCGTTTCAGAGCTGAAAGCAATCTTTAAAGATATTGAGATTAAAACCCCTCATTTTAGAGATGAGAAAACTGAAAAAAGAGAGGATTTTACTTGGCTTCAGAAGGAAGAAACAAGAAAAATGAGCATGTTGCAGAGAATCAAATTTAGGATGAATAGACAATTTTCAGACGAAGGAATTACAAACATATATAGACCTATGAAAAAATGCCCTAAATCACTACTAGTTAGGGAAATGCAAATCAAAATAGTTCTGAATTATCATCTCACACCCATCAAATTGGCTAAAATGACAAAAGGGCAAAATGACAAATGTTGGAGGGGATGTGGAAAAGTGAGGACACTAATACCCTATTGATGGAACTGTGAACCAATCCAACCATTTTGTAGTGCAATTTGGAATTACTCCCAGAGAGATATAGAACTGCATCTAACCTTAGACATAGCAATACCATTGCTGAGTCTATTTCTCAAGAACATTAAGGGAAAAGAATAGAACCTATATGTTCTAAAATTTTATAGCAGCTCTCTTTGGGGTGGCAAAGAATTGGAAATTGAGGGGATGTCCATCCACTGGGGAATGGCTAAACAAATTGTGGTATATAACTGTGATGGAATACTATTGTGCTATAAGAAATAATGAGCGGATTATGTTTTTGAAAACTTGGAAAGAACTACACGAGATAATGAAGAGTGAAACAAATAGAGCCAAATGAACATTATATACAGCTTCAGATTTAATATCTGAAGAATAACCTGTGGATGTTCACCTGCAGGGAATAAACTGGAAAATGGAAAAATGAAAGGCAGATATAATGTTGTGGGGAAAAGGGAAGCTAGTAGCCAATAAAAATATCTACATGTAATCTGGAAAAAATGTAAAAGAGAAATTATGAAAAAAGTATTTCATATCCTGAAAAAAAGAAGCAAACTTAGATTTGATGGAAGGGGAATGAGAGAAACATTCTTTAAAATTAGAACTACCCAAAAGTTATCTGGGAACAAAGTAGATACTCCTTCACAAAAGGAAGAAGTTTCAAGCAAAAGCAGAATAACTATTTCAATTTAGCTCAATGGCTATTAAGTGCCTTTTACGGTTAAGTCTCCATTATTGTGAATAATGAATCCCCTTGAAGTACTCTTATTATTTGAATTCACACTGCATATTTCCATTGGGCTGGAACCAATGACCATATTTTACATAATTATAACTTCAAATAGTGAAAGCTGGAATATATACAACACTTCAGGTAATTCATTATTCACACTAATGGACTAATGGGGGGAGCTAATCTTATATGTATGAAACTATATTAGATATTTTGGATACAGAGTCAAGAATGAAATAGTCCCTACATTGGACTTGTATACAAGGAGTATACAAATAGGAAAATAATAGATACTTTTAGGTGAGGGAAAACATTAGCCACTCATAAAATTGTCCTCTATGGTATCATTTGTCAGGCATGTTGGGGAAGGCTGTGCCGTTTAGGAATAGGTTAGACCAGGTAGCTCTTGAAGTACCTTCCTATTCTGCAATCCTGTGATTCTTGGACCCACTCAACTCATTATAAACCGATATCACTGGAGACAAGACCGGATACCCAGGCAGAATGCACAATCAATTCCATGACCTTGGCAACCGAGGCAGGATTTACAATTTGAAGAATCACATTTCCACTTGGCTAGTTGGTATAACATTGCTGATTTTTATCTTTATTTTATTTTCAGAATTACTTTTTCTGAAGATGGAAGCCTTAGAATCATGAATGTGACAAAGTCTGATGCTGGGAGTTACACTTGTATAGCAACAAATCATTTTGGAACAGCCAGCAGTACTGGAAACTTAGTAGTAAAAGGTAATGGCAAACTTTCCATGTATTATTCCCAATAATGTAAAGTATTGTATTATGTTATATATTGTGATTTTTTGTGGGGAGCAACTAATTGTATGAAAACTCCCTCCAGTGACAAGCAGAACAGGACCAGTTTGTAATGTATAAACTAAGTGAGTTGTTTATGGCCAAGACCCAAGACAGATTAAGCGACTTGCCGATGGTCACACAACTCATGTCAGAAACATGATGGTTTTCTCTGAGACCCATTTAAGGGTATCCCTTATAAGGTGAAGAAATTTTGTAATTTATATTGCAGACTATGGATGCCACCATAGTGATAAATTAACCCATCACATAAAACATGACATGATTAATAATTCTTAGAGTAGTGCTGGTTATGTGTATGAGCGAGATGTTATCTTACTTGGGAACCATCCAGTAGAATTTTACGCCATTCAGTATAACTCTTAGTATTGTAACTAATGTTATCTTCTATCCTTTAATTAAATGTCTTACTATTCTCAGTGGAACTGAAGTTCGTGTCTAGGAATAGACTCTACTAACAAATTAAAAACATAAAATTTGAATACTATATTCAACACACTTGTTTTAAACTGTGGAATTTATACTTTTTTAAAAAAAACTACCCTGATTATTCTAAATTAAAGATAGAGATTATTATGCTAATAAAATTTTCAGTCCCCCTCTGTGTTCTGCTTGTTAGTCAATAGACTTTGTCAATTTTACTCTATAGTTTATAGAAATAGAATGTTCCATGTTCCCAACACTCATATTCTTTACAGCTTGGTATGCTTCACATTTGTATAATACTTTTAGGTTTAAAGTGAATTTTCCACTTAACAATTTAATCAGTCAACAGATTAAGCACTCACTGTGTGCTATGCAAGTTGTGCAAAGATCTAGGAATATAAGGAAAAACAAAAACAAAACAAAATTGTCCCTACCCTCTAAAGAGGGAGACAACACATGAATAACCAGGTACATCTAAGGTATGTACAGAGTAAATGGAAGAGAAACTGAAAGGGGAAGGCATTAGCACCTAGATGGTGAATAGCACAAACATTATCACTGTCATAATAGTTTATGTTATTACAAATGAGATAAGCTTGGTTATTTCCATGAGAGTAAAGCCACAGAATTGTGTTTTCTTTAGAAAATCAAAATCCAGATGCCTCAGAAGGCTAGAAGATTCTGAGCAACAATTCTGAGCAATCACCATGAGCCCAAGATACAAGTCAACTGATTTGTAGATACAAAAAAAGAGTAGGGAAAAAAACACTCCCTAATTTTTGAGTCCAAATTCTATTTGAAGTTCAAGTTCCAGTTCTGATACTTATTGTGTGACTCTAGATAAATATTTCGGTCTCTAGGAGGATTCAGTTTCCAAATCTGTAGATTGAGGGTCAATCAAAGGGGTACCCTAATCACCTCAGGGATGAGATGAGATCATCCCAGTCAACTCAAAAAGAAAAGAAGATTTCTTAGATAGTGACTTAAACATTCACAAATTTAAATTACCTGTGTTGTATTTTTTATTTATTTTGTTAAACATTTCCTGAATTACATTTTAATCTGGTTCTCACAGATAATCTTATAGGTAGATGTGCCTTTGTTTGGAAATTCACATCTTTCTATAAAGGGTATGTGATCCCTTAGTCCCTAAACAGTGACTGCAAGTGCTAGTGAAGAATATACTTTTAACCCCAAAAGTTCACAAAATGTCTTCGTCTTTAGTGAGGAAGGGGTGCTGAGAAAACTTGTGAATCTTACAACTTTGGGACCCTTTTAAATGAGTATTGGGAATAAGGAGCTCATCTAGAATCACACAGAAGAGATGAGCATTTCATATTCTACCTAGCAGAAGCAAACATTAAAGCTAGTTTCTTGCTGCTTTCAGGACTGGCGTCAGTCAGAAGTGAGATAAATGTATGAGAGTAGGACAGGGGCAGCAAGAAGCCCACCAAGAAGCTTACAGTGGCCTGCCCAGATGTGAAGATGCAGGATTTCCCCCTAAACTTCCACCTCTCTGGTGCTAGGGAATGTGGATGGTCTGAGCTATTGACCTTCCCAGTTGTGATGTCTTTGTTTCCCTGGGGGTCTCACGTGGTCTTGTGTTAGATCCTGTATCATTTGGAAGCCAAGACATAGAAAATGTCTAAAAGGAAATATGAGCAAAAATGATGTGTCCTGAAGCCATGAACTCAGAATTACATTCTATCTGTTTCTTTGTGACAGAACTCCATCACTTATTCCTCAGAAAGATCACTCAGTCCTAAATGTCTTTGAAAAAGTGACACACAGAGACGTTAGAAGCAAAGTACATTTCTGATCGATTGATTAATTGATTGATTGATTGTTCATGTCTGCAAACAGAATGAGAAAAGTAGAGCAGGTGAATAAATGGGTGGAAGAAAACCATTGGAGTAAGTCTGAGTAGTGCATCCATGTCATTATCCAGGACAGTCCAAAGCGGAGGATCTAAGAATAGTGATTAGAATATATAGCACTGGTATATATCAAGAAACTGAGATTTTGTACATAAATTACCCATACAGAAGCAACCATTGGCTTCATCCAACGGTGGTGTGCACATTTATATTTTTATTATTATAATTTTAAAATAAATATTTTTTCCTAGAGGGTGATCCATCTATCAGTGGTCAGATGGAACCAGGGTATATACAGGTGACACTTAACTTAAAGGAATACCATCTGTGGGGCCTGGAGCCATTTGCATCAAGCCTAGACATCCCAAATAACCTTAAGGGTACCAGAGAACCTTGGGAGAGGAAGGAAAATATATCCTACCTGGCTGTCAGGCAGGTGGGTCCAGGGTGGTCTATATGTACATTGAACTCAGCTTAAATATCTTGTTCACAACTGAAGTAGCTGACAGAGTGAAATATCTGCTTAAGCCACCCATTGGTGTTCCAAGTTCAAATTGTCCTAGCTCACTTGTAGAAGCAGTTTTAGGTTCTGATCTAGAACAATTTGCTCAAAAACAATTAAATTTCCTCAGACTGGACTTCATTAGTTGCCTTTCCTGAGTTTCCAGAAATGATCTTTTGTTGATGTTGTTGTTAGTGTTGTTGGGTCATTTCAGTCATGTTGACTTTTAATAATCCCCTTTAGGGTTTTCTTGGCAGAAACTGGAGTGGTTTGCCATTTCCTTCCCCAGTTCATTTTACAGATGAGGCACTGAGGCAAAAAGGGTTAAATGACTTGCCCAGGGTCACAGAGCTACGCAGTGTCTGAGACTGTATTTGAACTCATGGAAATGAGTCTTCCTGATTTCAAGCTCAGTGCTTTATCTACTGTGTCACCTATTTTTCATAAAAGGTCTACTCATCCCCAACAACTTTTCAAAGGATTATAGTCCTTACACCTCCAGGATTTTAATCTCTTTTCCATTCTCACAATTCCCAAAAGATTCCAACTTCATATATAGCTTACAGTATTTTTAGTAAAAAAAAAATTACCAAAATTAATACAATACCAAGTGGGAGTTCTGAGGCTATTCCTGAGAAGAGGCTAAAATCTCAATTCCCTCTCTCCCTGAAGTCTTCTGCTCCTGAAAGTCCATAGGCATACCCCAAAGTCCTGTTGTAGTGGATGTCTCCATACCTAAAGCACTTTGGTGTCAAAAGTAAACTGGGGTCCAATTTTATTTCCTCCAAGAGAGAAGTAGAGTCATTGTACAGAGCAGCTGATAAACTGACTTCAACAGCTTTAATTTGCCCCAAAGCTGTCATTATAGCCACTGGTCTACTCAGTTTGCAGAGCAAAAGTGGATTTTAATTACTTGTTGATAATACTTGAAGATGGAGTTACAATACCTAGAGTCTGCCATTCTCATCACTTGAATAAATGCACTGATGGGTATCAATTAGCAGACCAAGAATGAGCAGGAATTTACATGAGAGCCCTGTTGCAGAAGTCATGAGGCCATCCCAACTCCAGACCTTCACAAGGGATAAACACTAATGACATTGAAAAGAATTAGTACAGATTCAATCTGGGTAGAAGACTTTGGAAATAACAGGAGCGAGGACTTAAAACAAATAACTTCAGCTAAAGGTACATCTGGCAGAATAATTGTTTCTAGTTGCCAAGATGCTAATGGGCAAAAAATGATGCCCAACTTTTGGGAAATGGTTTTAGTTTGTAGGCTATTGTTTTCACTACCTAGAAACTTTAAGGACTGTTAAGAGCATTACAATCTAAATTGCATTGGCTTTAAAAATGATCAAACTTTCTGTTTAGCAAAAAGCCCCCTGCCACAAAATCCTAGATACAAATTGTGATGGGGTTTCTAAAATCATAAATATGTAAACTGCATCCGTAGATCAATTAAATATTATAAAATGCAGGAAAGATTTTACTCCAGGGAGCAAGTAGTACCTGGACGTTTGTGTTTCGTTTCTCTTTGGAAGCCCTGGGAAAGACTAGGAGGTAATTTGCCAGATGGCAGGTCCTCCAGAGCCCATCAAAGCCCTCAAACCCTACTACAGACCCCACTGTAGACATTCTATAATACATAATCCTGAATCCTGAAGTGCTTGGGAGAGGCTTACAAATACAGGTACCTATACACATAATCATGTGTGTGAATGTATATATAACAATTATATATATATATATATATATATATA
>NC_058130.1:45674446-45734027 GCF_016433145.1 Gracilinanus agilis
GGTCAGGAGAGATCAAGCAGCTGCTCCTTACTCTGCTGCCATCTTCACCAGAAGTCTCTAGCTCAACAGATTTTTATTAAGCACCTACTTTATGCCAGGCATTGTGCTAGAATGGGATTTTGTCATTCATTCATTTCAGTTGCATACAACCCTTTGTAACCCCATTTTCTTAGCAAAGACAGTGAGCCATTTGCTATTTCCTTCTCCAACCCATTTTTACAGATGAGAAAACTAAGGCAAAAAGAGGTAAGTGACTTTCCCAGCGTCACATAGGTAAATAAGTTTCTGAGGCCAGATTTAAACTCTTGAAGATGAGTTTTCCTCATCCCAGACTGAGCATCCTATCCATTGTACCTCCTAGCTGCCCAGACTCTGAGGTTACAAAAACAAAAATTTTTAAGTGTGTGAGAAATGAGAAATGTATGAGATAGGTATATTTAAGACTTTCTCATAAGTTTTACACTTGAATGCACATTGATCCTTCCATTTCACTGTCACATCTATTCCAGGAGATCATCAGTAAAATAGAGGCTTAATTATGTGAGCAATTGCTGATCTTCTAGTTAAATAGAATAAAAAAACACATAAGCTTAGATGTAAAAAAATCCTATTAGGAATCCTCAAATGCATCCCTATTTCAATTGTGGTAAAGGGGTGATCCTTAAAGGTTACCCCAGAATTGCAGATTCTGGTAGAAATTGCTCACTTAGAAGGCTTTGAGAATGGACATGGTGACAGATTATATTTGCTAACATCTAAGTTTAAAAAGGATCATTATCAAAGGGTTGTACATAGAGTGATATATCATTTTATTTAGCAGCAGCAGGATTGTCAAGTG
The DNA here is from genome assembly GCF_016433145.1 of Gracilinanus agilis. Classification (NCBI taxonomy): domain Eukaryota; kingdom Metazoa; phylum Chordata; class Mammalia; order Didelphimorphia; family Didelphidae; genus Gracilinanus; species Gracilinanus agilis. The sequence continues at coordinate 45,675,285 of NC_058130.1, forward strand.
CCCTCATGGGACAAGTACCCACAACAAGGAAAGTACCAAGATGTTTAAAGGGTAATCTCATGTGAGAAATAAGAATTAGATTAGATGGTGATGTTCAAAGCTCTCTTTTTAGCTTTGTACTTGATTCATCATTGATCCTGGCATTTCTCTGGCACATCCATGCCAAAAGGTTATCAACAGAATAAAGATTTAGTTATGTGAGTGAATGTTGGATTTCTTGGGATCAGCCAGTGGTTAATTGGGACAAGAAAACATAAATCACTATCTCGGAGGAATCTCAAGCAAATTGAGACTGGTTGTCACCTCTCACTGGAAAATAAATTAGCCTTGTCTTTAGAGGGACTGTTCTTTCTTCAATTGTTGTTATTTGAGGATATCTGCCTCCTGCCATAGAAGGGAAAATAGTAAGTCAATGGAAATTAAGGTGTAATCTTGAGATACCTCTGAGTCTATTTTTTATCTTTTGTAACATTTTCTAATTTGATAAGTGATATTGAAGTGACCAAATCTGTTCTGTCGGTATTCTGTCTAGAAATTTATGGTTGGGTATAATACAAACACTTATTCCTAGAAGAGGAGTTCTTAAGTTTTGTTTTGTTTTTTCATATCATGGACACCTTTGGGAGTCTGATGAAGTCCATGGAGCTCTTTTCAGAAGTATATTTTAAATGCATAAAATTAAATGCATAAGATTTCAAATAAAGCCAATTATATTAAAATGGACTTATCAAACATAACTTCATGGATACCAGGTTAAGAATTCTTGCTTTAGAAGAAGTCCTTTACAAGCTAGAATTTCTGGAAAACGTAAGTTCCTAGCCTCTACAAGGAGTTTGATGGAGATTAATGGTATTTCCAGGCCTGAAGGAAGAATATATACTGGGAAGATCAACCATTTGATAAGCTTTCTTTGGTTAATGGCCTCTAGCAACCCTTTCTCTCTAATGTTGGCATTCTCTCCTTGGGCTTATAACCTTCCCAATCTATGTAATCACCTCTCCAAGTCCAAGAAATCTTAGATTAGACATTCTTCATGTTCATGATTACTGAGAGAGGGCAAGAATTTGGCAGATATAGTTCAGTCTTGAGATAGGCACAGCCTATCATGAACCAGCAAAAAACTGAAGGATGTACAGTAAGGAGAATAACACCAGCCTACGAGGCACAGCCCCTGCAAACTATATTTTTGGGAAATGGATGAATAACTCATCTGCTAATTTTGGAAAGAATCAATCAGAGCAGAAGTTTCAGGCAGCCAGCCAGATCTGGTCTTTAATATCTCAGAGCTCTCCTGGATTTTGACATCAATCAGTGTCCCATTTATAAGCAGTGTGTTGGGTATGATGGGTAGCTTTAAATGGCCCCTGGTAAATATGAAGTTGGGAACTCTAGTGCACAGGAGAAATGTAAAGAAGAATTGGTGCTGAAACGCCTACCTTGTATAAAAGGGTATATTTTGAGTAAATAACAAGATTCCGTTGTTATAATAAAATTCAAGTATAGATAAGATGACACGTTTGAGAGATTAACTTTAAGAGTTCTTTGTCTTTATTACTGTTTAGGTGGGATTTCACAAAAGGTCTTATCTTTAATCTATTCCGTGGATTCATTAGAAAGTTTCTTCTAATATCATCAAATGGAGTGGCACTTTTTTGATTGTTACAGACCTGAAAAACAACATGAGATTTTTACATCAATTGGACCACTTCTTGGGGGTATGCACTGTTGTCATTCATGATTGCACTCTCCTAAAGGGGGGGGATCAGAAAGAGAGCATTCATACCCACTTCAACCTCCTTTGTTTTAGCTCCAATATATTTTCTTTTCAGAGACAAAAATACCATGCTATAATCTTCAGATGTCAATGTTAGGAATTCATGATAATTTACTTGGCTGCATTCATTCCACTTCAGTTTCTGGTCAAGATCTATGACTAAACAATACCTAAATAAAAATCTAGTACTGAAAGCTTTTGACCTTCCCTGGGAAGATTCAAAACTTCTATTTACCATTTTTGCCTGCATTCATTATTAGGGACTAGTTTGACAGCCTGTTATGCCATTTACCTCCTTTCTTCTAGGTTCAGATGCTTCTTCCATGGCTTGTTGGCCTTTTCTTGTATCTGCCTTTTTTTTAAACTCCCATCACAATGAAACCTCTTGCCCCGCAATGGCTCTTGTTGCCGCTTGCCTTAGACACTACTGGATGAGATTCTTCCATCATTTACTTCCAACCATGGGTTGGTGCCACTGCTACTCACCCTCCAAAGTCTCTTCCATAGAAGAGTCTTTCATATAAAAATCATGTAACTGTTCTTCCCCAGAAGTCCCTGCTTTCCTCCAGGGCCCTTTGTTTCTCTCCTTGGTATGAGTGTCACTGGTAAAGCAAATCTTTTACTTCTTACTTAGAGGGTAAACTAGGAGAAGAGGGTAGGGCTTGAAGTCAGAAAGACCTGAGTTTAATCCAGCCTCACACACTTACCAGCTTTGTAGACCTGGGCAAGTCACAATCTCTCTGCCTCAGTTCCTTCAACTGTAAAATGGGGAGAGTAATAGCACTTCCCTCCCAAGGTTGTTGTGAGGATCTAATGACCTAACAATTGTAAAGCACTTAACACAGTGGCTGGCACTTATTAGGCACTATAGAAATGCTAGCTATGACTTCTACTACTGCTGCTACTACTACTACTACCACTACTACTACTACTACTACTACTACTACTACTACTACTACTATTATGACTATTACTAATATTACTAGTACTATTACTAATATTATTACTACTATTACTAACATTATTACTACTAATAATATTAGTACTGCTATTAATGATATTACTCATAATTTTATTAAAATATTACTACTGTTGCTAACATTATTACTAATAATTGTATTACTAATATTACTATTAATATTACTCCTATTATTACTAATATCATCATTAGTACTACTAATATTATTATTATGATTACTACTAATAATACTAGTACTAATATTACACTGTTGCTAACATTACTAATAATTTTATTACTGATATTATTTCTAATAATATTACTACTAGTATTACTACTAATACTAATAATATGATTACTACTAATATTGCTATTAATATTACTAGTACTAATATTACTCTACTACTAATAGTACTACTTGGACTTTTTGAAGTGTTTGGATCATTGCATATGAGTTTCTGTCTCTTCTGGTTGGCGTGCCAAGAAGAGTAGAGGTGACCCCCAGAACCTCTCTGTGTAAGAAGTGGTCTCCCATTGGGCTGTGCCTGGTACATTCCCTGGACGAATGCTAAGAATCCACAGGACTGAAAGTCCACATTATGATTTGGTGATGAAAACCCTGAGATGCTCCCCCACCCAACCCTTATCCTCAGGCGGACCAATCTGAAAATTCATTGTGTTACTTGTCTTTTTAAAATTTCTTTTAAGGCTTTTTTCTTCATTTGTGACTGGATATATTTGTGGTGTTGTATATTTGTGGTGTGATGGAGAAAACTTTGGGGCTATGAGCTTACAGACTGTACTTCATTCTGTGCTAATGGGAAAATCCTTATGGTCATTAGGGTACAGTAACACGCTAGATGCAAAATCTAGAGATCCAAAGAGTACATTGGTAAATAAAATGGCAATGCCTAGAATGTCTGGAGAGCATAGAAGCTTGGCTATGGCTAGAAGACATAGCTACATGGCAGATGGCAAAACCCTATGGTCTTCCATCTTACTTGAAATATTACAGTTGGTGTTTCCATCTTCATCCAAGCAGTGAGAACAGCCCATGTCTAAGCTGCGGGGACCTAGAATAGTCTTTGAAATAAGAGGAATAGATTCAAGGGCCCAAATGAATTGAGGGCTCTGGGCTCCCTCCACTGAGGATGGTGATTGGGAGACAGCATGAAGCCAGAAGAAGGAAAAGAGAAGGGAATTGGGAGAATACTTGGGGTTAAGGTTTCTCCATAGTGCTTACTCTTACTGAACAACCGATTAAAATCTTCACTTTGGCCCTCAGTTTCCTCATCTGCAAAATAAAAAGTTGAAGCGGTTAACCTTACAAGTTTCTTCTAGATTCTTCATTTGGTGAGTCTATTGCATATGTATATTTAAAATTAAATTAGAAGTTATTTTACTTAAACTAGAATTTATTTTTAATGAGTCAAAGAATAGTTCCAGAATTGCTTACAACCCATTCTTCATAAAGTAATGAAGATGATGTATTTTTATTTATTCTATTTTTAGCTTTTAGGATATGATGACAGCAAAATAAAAGAAGAGAGAGATGTCATTTGAGTTCAGGACTCTTATCTTTTTGCTAGTCCCCTCTTCCTTCCTGTCACAAAAGTACAAAATAAATCATTCTCTGCTGTGGATTCCTATGACTGTTTATGGTTTCATTTCCTACTTTCTCTAAATCGCCAGATTCATTTTCCAATATTCTAGTGATAAGCGTTGATTTAAAAAAAACTTTTTCATAAATCAAATGTTTATTAACATCTACTATGTGCAAGAGTCTAAACTAGGTATTGGATATACAAATAGAAGTTCATTCAGCCTCTTTCCTCAATCAATCAATATTTATGAGATGGAAAGGATGTTGGTAAGGTAGACACATGGCATAGTGGATAAATCATGAAATCTGTTACCATGAAGACCTTGGCTGAATCCTACTAGAGCAGTAGTTGTTGTGTAACCTTGTCACTGACCTTTTCTTAGCCTTTAGTTCCCTTTTCTATACTGTTGTTTTAAGGATCAAATGGTATATGTCAAGTGCTTCCCAAACCTTAAAGGTCTATAGAAATATTAGCAGCAGATGAGTATAAAGTAAAAAATGATCAGGGACAAAAAAGAAATCCATAAAAAATACTTATGAGAATTTGAAGAGGAGTACATAGAAGTTGCACATAAGCTGGGCTTTGAAAGAAGAGAAGAGGCAGCTGGGTTGTACAATGGATAGAGCACTGGAGCTAGTGTCAGGAAGTACAGAATTCAAATCTTTCCTCAGACACTAACTAGCCAAATGGCTCTAGAAAGTCATTTAACCCTGCTTGCCTCAGTTTCTTCATCTGTAAAATGAGCTGGAGAAGAAAATACTCAACGATATCTTTGCCAAGAAAACCTCAAATGGAAACACAGAGAGTCAGGCACAATTCAAACACAAAACAGAAAGAAGAGTTAAGGAAAGAATATAGTATGTATGGAACATAGAGAATAGGAAGCATACACATGTGTTAGATGTCTAGAAAAGTAGGAGCACAGATTTAGAGCTGAAAGGGTCCATTACTCTTCTTCCTGAACACACATTTACTCTTATGTCTTAGACTGGTCATCTTCTGGGGGACATCATCCATATCAATTTTTCCCATTACCTATGGGTATTCCCTAAGACTCCACCCTCCTCTCCACTCTCTTTGGTCTCTCTCCATGATCATCATCAGATTCTATATGTTGCATTACTATGTAGATAATTAAGAAATCTATATATCCTGTTCCAGGTCCTCCCCTTAGCCTCAGTCTCTCCCATATCAACAATTGCCTATTGGATATTTCCAACTGATTTCCCAAAGACAGCTCAAACTCAACATGTCCCAAATAAAACTTAGTAATTACCTCTCCCCCAAATCCATTCCTCTTCCATACTTCCCTAGTTGTCAAAAGGTACCTCCAGTCTTCCAGTCTCAGTTTACAAACTCAATATTATCCTTAGCTCTCATCCATGTGCATAATCAGTTGCCACATCTTTCTATTTCTTCCTACTCAATTTCTTCCTACTTTTTTCTTATTTTTTTATGGTTTTTGATTCACGGTGCCTGTCCCCATGACCTCCATGATTGTGAGGTTGGAGAGAGGCCACTGGAAGAGAAGGGACAGGAGACTCTTTGGAGACAAGAAAACTCTTGGAGGAGAAGAGGGTATATGAACCTACCAAAGACAGGACCAGGAGGTTTGGGGCATAGGAGGACATGTTCAGTTAACTCAATGTTCAGAAGGGACCCTTGTCTCATGTTTGTCCCCTTCTATAACTAATGCATCTATTGATTTAGTTCAGGCCCCTGTCACTTCTCATGTAGACTATTACAATGGGTTTCTAATTGATCTTCTTGACTCAAGTTTCTCCTCCCTCCAATCCATCCTCAATACAGCTGCAGAAGTAATTTTCCTTAAGCACAGATCTATGTCACTTCCCCACTCAGCAAACACCCTATCACCTCTAGATGAAAATACAACTATAAACTCCATTGGTTTTCATAGACCTTCATAACCTGCCCCCACCTATCTTTCCAGACACATTATTATACATCACTCCCCCTTCTATGCTGTAAGGCCCAACTAAACTAGACTTATTGCTGTCCCTCACACAAGGTAGTCCATCTTCCATCTCTATTTCTTTGTGTGGGCTGGCCTTTCTGCCTGAACTGTACCTCCTCCTTCCCTCTGTTTTAAAGAATCTCTCTCTTCTTGAACTTATAGTTCAAGTATTACCTTTTATAGAAAGCTTTTACTGGTTCTTCCCCAACTGTTCATCTTCTCCCTCTCTCTTCTGTTTAATGACCTTGCATTTATTTTGCCTTTATTCTGTATACATTTACATATCTACATGTTGCTTCCTATGATAAAATGTAATTTTAAATCTCATTCTTTGCATTGGCACCGTTGGTGCCTAGCACCATAACTTGTACATAGCAGGTACTTAAAAAATACTTGTGGATTGATTGCCTGCTCAGCAGGTCTGGCTTTCTGATTCAGGATCCCTTTTCTCCCAGCTTAAAACTCTGTCTTCTAAGCACCAACCAGGGAATACCCTTCCTTAACCTAGCAATTTGCCTAATCACTGCATATATCAGCTCTACCAGGACAGGACAGCACAAGACTGCCATATTATATTCAATGGCGCTATCAAAATAGTTCCAGTTTTGTAGTCCATTCTGATTCAGCCAGCTTTCCATAAAAATGACCTTTCTCTGTTCAATTCCAGCCTAAGGTTTAGACTTTTCACATTGGCTCATGCATGCTGTGTCAATGAAGAGTTGTCACCAAAACTTCTTGTCTCAGAGATTTGATGGTATAAAAGAGACCATGGCATTTATCCTTGTTTTCCTTCCTGAATCCTCATTACCACTTTCCCATCATTCATTCAACAAGCACACTTGTAAGTACACTTTATATGTGGGCACTGTGATAGGTAAATAGGAATACAAACTCAAAACAAACATCATCCCTTGTCTCAAGGAGTTTACATTCTATTAGAGGGAGAGAACACACACACACACACACACACACACACACACACACACACAATTAAGTACATGTTAAACCCTAACAATTAGATGGATCAAAAAAATACTTCCCAAGGGAAACAGAAGCTAAATTGGAACCTGAAGGAAGATAAGCATAATAAGAGTCAGAAATGGGAAGGAAACCCATTCTAGGCAGGTGAGACAGCTTATGCAGAGCCATGGTGATAGGAGATAACATCAAATGCAAAGTTATTATAAGAAAGCCATTTGAGTGGGACATAGAGTACTTGAGAGGAGTCATGTGACATAGTTTGGAAAGCAGACTGAAGCCAGGCTGTGATGTGCTTCAATACCAGGTTGAGAAACTTTTATTTTCTCCTAGAGGCAATGAAGAGAAATTGAAGATTCTTCAATAGAAGAGTAACATCATTAAGCCTATGCTATAGGAAAATGTCTTTAGCAACTATTTATGAAATGAAATGATTCCAAATTTCCATCATGTTTAACCAGAAAGTATTTTATTTTTCCTCTTTAGAATTTTTAGCTGTCAGAGGAACTTTTCTCTAAGTGACAAAACCAGACATTTTTATAGGAAGTTTTATGATTTCATGCAAACAAAGGGAATGTATACGTCGATATCCTCTAGAATACCTAGTATAATGCTGTATACATAGTTGAATCATAAAACTATTATAGAAGAGGCTTTATGAGCCATCCCTCATACAATCCTTTTATTTTGAAAATGGGGAAACCAAGGCCAAGAGAGGAGCAGTGACTGAAGGTTAATGGAAAAACTAGAACTGGAAACCCAGTCTCTTGACTCCAAGTTCAATGTTCTTTCTCCTGCACTGAATCAGTATAGTTTGAGGCCTAGAGTACTGAATTAAAAATTGGAAGTCAAACATCCTAGATATCTTAAACCTCTCTAAGCCTCAGAAAAATGAGAATTATAATAAGTGCAATAACTCCTTCACAGAGCTGTTGGGAAAATTCCTCAATCAATGTGTGTAAAGCACTTTACTAACTCCACACCTTTATATAAAAGTCATGAGGAGGAGGAGGAGAAAGAGAAAAAGGAGGGGAAGGAGGAGGAGGAGGAGGAGGAGGAGGAGGAGAGAAAGAGAAAGAGGAGGAGAGGAGAAAGAGAAAGAGGAAGAGGAAGAGGAGGAGAAAAGGAGGAGGAGGAGGAGGAGGAGAAGAAAGAGAAAGAGGAGGAGGAGGGCAATGATAATGAAGACAACTACTACTGAATGGTGCAGAGGACAGAATGCTAAGCTTGAAATCAGAAAGACCTAAGTTCAAATCCCACCTCTCACACTGTTAAAACTAAATTAAAACTCTGGTCCTTAATTTCCATAGAGTTTATTGATATTTACTTGACATAGAGAGCATAGAGATAGAAAGAGATTTAAGCCTATTCTAATCTTGCCACGTGGGCACTTCTCCACATGGCTTTCTATCTCAGCCACCATTTTCTCCCCCCATGCATCCAAAAGAATAGAGAGAGCCTGCTTCCTAGAACTCCTTCCTTTATTCTTGCCCTTTTAACCCAGATCGATATCCCACTCCTTTCCAGGACAAATACCTAGGTCATTGTCCTGTGTCCCATGCTGGAGTGCACACATGTGATGTAAAGCTAGCAGAGGACACAAGTAGAACCCCAATACATGATTCTAGGGGAGAGGGGCTCCCTTCACACAACATTTACTAGTTGTTTGACCCTGAGCTAGTTGCTTAACTCTCTTGGCCTCAGTCCCTTCATCTGTAAAATGGGAATAATAATAGCACCTATCTCTCAGGGATGTTGTGAGGATCAGATGAAATCTGGCAAGTGAAAAACTTTGCAAAACTAAAATTACTATTATAATACTAGCTGTTATTTTGTTACTACTAAAATGCTATTATTCCATCATGTTGACTCTCTAAGGTGATTAGTAAATGCTCATTATTAAAATTCATCTCTAAGATTGCCAGTGGTTGTTCTTAAAGACATTCTTAAGAACAACTGAGTCATCCACATCCCAAATCATGAGTTTCAAAAACTTACTCTTTGATCATACATTTTCATCAACTCACTGGCCAGCTCAGCACAGTTTAGAAATAAATGCTATTTTTCTCCAGGAACCTATCTATAGGAAACCTTTGGCTATTCCTGATGGGAATAACTGAATAAGAAGGCACTTGACCTAGACACTTGATCTATATCTATGAATCTTTGGCAGGGGGAGTAAGTTGAAGGGAAGAGAGGACTTGGCCAGCATAAATTCATAACCTAGGTCTGTGAAAAGGTGCAGACAGGTAGCTCTCATAATTATTGTAGTAATATTTTTGAACTTTCTTGTTCTTGATTCTATGGTAACAAGCCCTTAAAAGAAAAGAAAATGCAGCTATAAAATAACAAGAGCTTGGAACAAGGAAGGAGAGCTCTGCTTAGTGCAAACGGGAACCCACGGTTGGTTCCCCTTCCCACTCCCACCGTTAGCATAGTATAACAGCATTTAATAACATGTCATTCTACATACACTTCCATAAAAATGAAAAAGAAAATGCACCAAAGCCTTTTTTAGTAGCCATATTAAGGTGCTGGGGATTAGTCATCCTGTATTTCTTAGAAAATGTAAATCTACTTCATATCCACTTCTTATATTTATGATGTTTACCATCATGAATGGATTATAAACACTACAAATCAGAGCTCTCAGCAGGCTAAACTGTTCAAGGAGGCAGGCGGCCTTCCACACTGTGCAAATGACAGTCATCCCAGACTGCCCCAGATTCTGGCTTTGGAGCCATTGATGGGATAGGTGATTAGGGACCAGGACAGATCCCTGAATGACTCATAGTTGATCAAAGAGCAGAGATGCTTTCTCATGTCTCTGATTAACCTTCTCTGAAAGATGCCCATCATTACAGTTAATACTGGTGGATTAGTCTGTATTGAAAAGATGGATATCGGCTCCTTTTAATCAATAGCCCACAGAAGGTGTCACTTGGTGCTCCCTGTGGGCTGTCCGTAAAGTCAGACATGGACGTGGCTGTCGTTTATTTAATTTAGAGCACATTGAAAGTGAAGTAGCGCTTATTTTTAAACTGTGTGCTGAGCAAATGGGGTACTTTAGTCAAATGCATGATTGGCTTTTCCAGGATAATCAGCGGAGGAGTGCTGGAAGCTGGCACTACATAAAATAGGAATTTCCATCGGTGATAGATTTGATCATCGTTCGTCAGACTCCATTACATATGATTGGCTTGGCTCCTCTTGTGTTGGCAAGAAGGGGAAATGATTGATTCAATAATATTCTTTTCTAAGGTCCAAAATGGGAACAAAAATGAAGTATTATGTTTTTTTTTCCCTTAAGAAAGTGGCTCTTGTTTTCAGTTGTTTAGGCTTTGTGGTTCAGGCCTTACAGGGATCTTTTTAGACAATCCCTTTTGAAAAGCCTATTTTCTGATTTAAATTAACCTTCATTCATTATTCAGCTTCAAAAAGGAAGCATATGTCAGTGTGCCCAGGCACTGGCTGAGGATTGACTGCTCAGGCCTCTGATGGGAAACCTGAGGTGTTAAATCTGGGGAGGTATAAGCTTGTATCAAATTTAGATAGTTTTCAATCTGTGCTAAGCACTTTTTTGATGTCCATTTAGGAAACATGCTATTCCCAACACCCAAACATCAGCTGAAGGATGTACTCTGTTCTGTGAAGAAGGAAATTACCAGTATGCAATGTGGATGTTTGGGGGAGTAGCATACAATCTGGCAGGCAACAAACCTAGTATCACAGTTCTGGGGGGATGAAAAAAAAAAAGCATTGCCATGTTGAATTTCTGTAAATAAATAAGAGCTAGCTCAAGGAACCATGTTGCTATTGAGGAGATTGAATGGAGAAATGCTCATATGCAAAGGCTGACAATATCTCAAACACTTTAAGTGGTTACAAGAGCCACTGGAATACTTTATTTTGGAATCGTTTCTAATAAGACACATTATAGGTGAAGGATATTCGTGCTGGTAGAAATCATCCTAGGATATAAATTATTCATTACTTAGCTTTGAATATCTCAATAGAAAGTGGAGAAAAGATCACAGGATCACAAATATGGAGCTGAAAGGGACCTTAGAGTCCAAACTCCACAAAGACTGTGACCTGCCTACATTTACACAGCTTTTAAAGAAGTGTCTATGTCTGAAGTAGAATTCAAACTCTATTCTTCCTTCCTCCAAGTCCAATGCTCTACCCAGTATTCCATGTTGTGTCTCCCTACAATCCACTCCAAGTCAGGCTATGTCAACAAGCAGCATTTATGTTCTAAGCACTGTGCTATACATTTATTAATCACCTACAATGAGCAAAGTACCACCCTGGGTCCTGGGGATTAAAAAACATAAGTGAAATAGTCTCTGACCCAAAGGACCTTACTTTCTGCTAGAATGAGGGCATGAAGCATGTACCCAGATAAATAAATATTAAGAAAATATGAGCAGGAAAAGAGCACTAGTAGATAAGGGAAATCAGAAAAGTTTCTCAAAGCTTTTGATTACACCATGCTCGGGCTACTCTAGGTAGCTGTTTCTGAGTATATCTGATACATCAATTGGAAGATTGATAGCTGATATCCTGATACATGATACCTGACACCCAAATGAAAACACCCTTTTAGGATCCCAGATGTTTCTGAATATCTAGACATTCAGTAGACATAGTAGAGCTTTCAATAATTCAAGTGTTTCAGAATATAAAAATTCACAGCATAATTTTGACATAGATAGGGCCTATAATCAAAATTAATTGCCTCTAAAGACATGGTTTTCTTATTATAAGTTTGGGTACCATAATATACTCAACAACTTCCATAGATGTCTCTTAGACCAAGTCAACCAACATGCTTTTGCTTGACCAAGAGCAGTAAGCAATCTTTAAAGCTATATGGGGATTTGTGCTGTTGCAAATCAAAACACTACTTAGTTCTTAATGGAAGCCCTGGACTGCGGAACACCAGACAACAGAAGACACAAGGGGGAAACAATGGTCGGAAATGACACAGTATTCTCAAGCAAGAGATGTTGCCCAGCTAAGCTTTGTTCAGGCCTTTATCCAATGCACTTTTGGCTATGCCCCATAAACTACTCAAATAATCCATTAAGATAGCTGTAGAAATTAGCATGGCAAAACTATCAATGAATTCGTTTAGTTATTCACCGGTTATTAATCTTCTCCGCTCAGGGTCATATTTTCCTATCTTCAGCATTTTTCACAGTGCCTAGTGACATCCAGAGAGCTAATGGAGGTCCCTGAATTTGAATCCTCTACAAGCCTGAGAATCCCTTGTCTCTAAGTCATTGGAGGGGATTCATTTTCACTCTTGACCTGTTGCCCTGACAAAGGAGCAAAAGAATACCTATGTAGATAATATGAATGTTGGTACAGTGTTCTGGCAAATTTCTGACCTGTTTCATTGGTAATATCAATATGATGTTGGAAACCAAGGGATATAAACATCTGTTACTAATTTTAATATCTATTTTCCCTCAGTAGTGTCAAAAAAAAATTGGACCTATTTTCTTTAAAATGGTCAATGATTGGAGACCTAGTTAGACTAGGTGACTTCTAAGGTCCCTTCCAGCTCTAAATTTATGTTCCTATGAAAATATAATATTTCTTTCAACTAGCATGCTTATTTTGCTTTCAGTGTCCCATACTCAAGATGAATGTGTTTTCTATCTCTATCCATCAATACTTGGTAGATTGTTTTTCTGGAAGCCTTGAGTACTTATCCCTGGTCTTTCTAGTTCATGCTAAAGACACTTTAATAGTTTCCTTGGGAAATATTGAAAAATTTTGAAGAATGAAAAGGTTTTGTTTTTGATACTGATTGAGCTTTTATACCAATTGTTTCATAAATAATATAACTTTAAAATCATCACCACTTACACAGGCAAAAAAAAAAAAAAACAACCCAACAACTTGGGCAATTTGAAAATAAAATCAACCAATGTGTTAGCTGATTCTATTGTTGTTTTCACAGAACTACATCTTGCCACTCTCCTTTTGGGGCCTCTTCTCACTCTCCCTGAGATGGTGCCATTTTCCATCTGTTTCATCTCTCTCTCTTCCTCTCCTTTTCAATCTGCCCTCTTTGCCACTTAGAGCCTGTTTCTTGACTCCTGCAGGTACTGCTGGAACCAACACAGCATCGCGAGTTCTGTCAAAATAGAAAGAAAATTATGCAAATTATGTTGAAGACTAATTTATACCTAAACATTGGCAGCCACCCAAACACCTCTTTCCCAGTGAATTAAAGTCAGCACTAAGCTATATTAACCATGGAAAGGGTACTGCCACAGGAGTCTTTACTTAGCATAGTCCCTCGACCCTCAACCCAATATTAAAAAAATATTTCTTCAATCACTTACTATTAGACACTAAAAACCTACCTGTTTCTTTTTTACTCATGGTTCCTTTTACTAGATAACCATGAAGTCCAAGTTAAAGGATGGAAAACTTTAGTAAACAGTTAGATAATTCAAGCAAAGATAGTGGTTTTACATATTTAAAGACCCACATACCTATAATTCCCTAAATTCTCCTCTTGTACTATTCTGCCCCAAAGTGACAGTTCTTGAGGGCAAGAGAGAGAAATCAATGTGTTTCATTCTCAAGGTTCCTGTTTCAAGCATCTGGCAATATACAGGAGTATTTGTGCTTAAACCTAGAATGACTTTGTCATCATCATGGGCCTTTAATAAAATTTATCATGTTTCCCTGGCCGTGTCTAAGTATGTAGATGGTATAAAGATGCATTGTCTGAAATGGATTAGGAATTAGAATTGTCATCATCTTCTACTTACATTTCCCTATCACATAATTAATTGTTGACGCTATTATTTTGCACAATTTAGGCATTTTTTTGCCACAAACAATCCCAATTTTCCTGACTCAATGGGATCAGAGTTCTCAGTTCCTGAGAAAATAACTCCCATGCTCTTTTTTGAACATCTGAGTCTTACATTGTAAGTATCTTAAGCTCTACCTAACTCCTTAAAGCCACAACCTCATAAAATGTGAGCACCTTGAGGACAGGGACTACTGGATTATTGTCAATTTATTCTTACTTTCTGCCACCGTGTCTAACACATAGTGATTAATGAATTAATTGATTTTGTTCTCATAACCTTGAGAATGAAACAAGATGACTGATCTTAGAAAATATGTATCCATTTTCATGTTGCATTGACTTATGTTTTGCTACTTGCTTTATACTGCAACACATGAAACATTAAAGCTCAACATGACAGTGAAGGAACATTGGCATGATGTAAACGAAGCATGAAAATCCATTTAGTGTAAAGAATAGAATTGAACTTAAGCCCCTTAAGGGTAGGGATGCTTTTTTTTTTCTTCCTTCCTTTCTTTCTTTTCCTTCCTGCTCTTTCTTTTTCATTTCTTTCTTCCTTTCTTTCCCTTCCTTCCTTTCTTCCTTCTTTCCTTCCTTTCTGAATTGAATTGCATCAAAAATTCTAGTTCAATTAGATTTTCTGGTTAACTGGTTTTATTTTAACCTATACTGAAAATTTTTCTAAAAAGTAACGATTAACTATCTTCTCAGTATTTTCTATATATTGAATACAATGTAATCTATTATTAAAATATTACATAGTACATCAAGTTCACCATTCTGTGTATCAATTGTCATTGTATAAGATTTTGACTATAGATATAGAAGTTATGAGACAGAGGTGGTGGACCTCTGGCCTTCAGGGAGATGTGGCTTTGGATTTAATTTCCTGTTACCCCAAGGGTAGAAATTTTAAAAGATGATAGTCCTGTATGTGCCTGTGGATAAGAAAATGGTCTTTGACAGTCAAGTTCATGGTAAGCCACAAGAAGGAGATGTTGCTTAATAAAATCTATATTTCTCTCATTTGTCAATGTATGTCTCTTTTCACATGTACATTTGTGTGTTTTGAGGATATATTTGTGTAAACTCTACATGTCTCCCGTCTGTCTTTCCTGCTCAGTATCTCTCTGTTTTCATCCCATTTTACATTCCCATCCTTTCTTTTTCCTTCTTTTATCCATATTAGATAGTGAAAGTATATATTTTTAAATTTTTCTTAACATATTCAACAGAGGGTATTTTATTCCATGTTTTCATTTAAGAATAAAATAGATTGAATTTTCATAGATTTATATAAAGAAATCAAATTGTTTTCTCTTTTTATGGTCTCTAACAGATTTTCTTCTGCAAGTCAGTGACCCCACCCCTTGGAAAATAAAGCTCCCTTTCTCTGGCAGAACAGATTAAAATACATGTACAGTTTCTCATAAACAGATCCCAGAAATGGAATTTCCTTAAAATTATTATCATCGATATTAGGGTTATTTCCCTTATGTTGAATTTCTTCTTAGAATGGGGAAAAGAAATAAAATCTCTGTTAAATTAAAAGTTCTAGCTTTAAATTAAATGAAGCTTCATTTCATTGACCATCAGTCTTGTTAAATTGAAAACAATCATCACCTGGTTGAAATTATGTAGTGATGTTTGGAGTCTGAGACCCTGGGTTCAAATCTGGCTCTGTTAGTTTCCCTATGTAACTTTGGGCAAGTCATCTTGCCTCTCTGAGCCTCATTCTTTTCTGTAAAATGAGGGAGTTGGACTAAATGACCTCTGACTCTGCCATTCTACTTCTATGAAGTTTTGAAGGCTGTCATTATAAAGGAATTGTGTTCTATGTAGAGAGTATTCATATTGAAAAAAAAAATCAGGGTGTGTGCCTCTGTGTGTGTGTGTGTGTGTCTGTGTCTGTGTGTCTGTGTGTGGGTGTGGGTGTGCATGACTGCGTGCATGCTCACAGCCAGATCCTTAAAATAAAATGTAAATCCCTGATCTGCAGATTTTCAGTTCTTCAAGGAACAAATGAAAATACTATCTTATCAACCACATGAGGGCAAAGCTCTAGCATCCTTATCTACTTTGAAAAAGAAATTAGCCTAAAGTCACATATATCAAAAGCAAACCCCAAATCATAATAGTTACAAAGAAGATTTCTACCTGGCCCTTTGCAGTCTTTTCACCAAGATTAAGAAAGTCTACCTGGGATTAAAAGAAAATCCCAGAGGCAAACCCCAGAGTTTCTGGATAGATAACCATCAGTATATTCTGTTTTAATCTTCTCTAGCTGACCCTTCCCAATTTTATAAGCAAGCAAAGAAATCTTGCATTTAGAATGTGAAACATCATTGCTTCTGTCACCTAATATGTGGGCCTCACAATGGCCATCTGAAAAATGCAGAAAATTGCTGACAGGAGGAGGAAAAGCCTGAAAGCCTTCTTTTTCTTCCAGGCTTTCAGCACCACCTGCTGTCCACAGCACTAATCCTTCTCAGTACTCTAAAGACATTGGTTGGAGGGTGAAAGTTCTTGCATATAATGCCTACCCTTTGTTTTGTCTTTAGGGAATGGCTGTCCATCACCCAATTTGTGCATTCCATTTCTTTTGTATTTCCTATAAACAGATCTCTCTCCTACCTAGGGAGATACAGCCCAAATAGCCATCAGGCAAAATGATACATGTTTTTAATCAGCAAAGACCTCATCATGCATTGTCCATGATGGGTTTTCCTTTATTCTGCTTACACTAAGGGGATAATTTTTGGAATGTTCCATCAGCGACTTAGAAAAGAATTAACTGTATGTAAGTGCTGAAGGGCTGACAGAATCCAGTCTCTAATTCCTTTTTTTTTCTCAAACTGAAAAAAAAAAAAAAAGATTATTTTTATTTGATGACCATTTTTCTCCAAGGGCAAGAGATAACTGTGGTTTCCATTTATCATTATTTCTTATCTCCTGTCACAGCCAAAAGAATTCCATTGAGTTATTTTAATTATACCTTGGTCTGGTGATACAATTCATTTAATTCTCCTGTGAAAAGTCTCTCTCTTCTCCAAAGGTTTATTCAATCTTGTATTTAAATCCTAGCTCCTTAACTTCTGAAGGAAGATGTGATAGGGAAAACTAAAACCCCCTTTCCCTGCTTTATTATTTGATGCCTTGTTTGTAAATTCCTTTTACTTACTTTGCATATATTTTGCATTTACTTATATGTAACATGTTGTTTCCCCGTGACAGATGATAAACTTGAGAGTAGAGAATCTTTTTTTCTTTTTTTTTTTTTTTTTTTTTTTTTGGTCCTTGTGCCTTTAGTATCTTGTATGGTGCTTGGAACATGGTTGTTATTGAGTTATTTTCAGTCATTCCTGATTCTTTGTGACCCCATTTGGAGTTAATTTGGCAAAGATACTGGGATGGTTTGCTGTTTCCTTTTCCAGTTCATTTTTACAAATGAAAAAACTGAGGTAGATAGGGTTAGGTGACTTATTCAGTGCCACACAGCTAGTAAGTGAGGCTAGATTTGACCTTAGAAAGAGCAGTCTTCCTGACTCCAGGAACCACACTTTATTCACTGAACCACCTAGCTGCCTTGAAACATAGGGGATTAATAAAAATTAAACATTTTAAGAAATTGGGAGAAGCTAGTTGTTTACCAAGTTAACTTCTGTGAAATGCTTTAGGAATATCAGAACAATTAGATCTAATTCAGAGGATATGATAAGTAATGATAAAGTATTCAACAACAACAAAAAAGCAACAATGAAATATTTTTTAACTACATAGAAGAGTGAAGAAAGTCCATTCAATAAGACATTCAATGCATTATTACTACTGCATTAAATTTTTATTACAAATAAAAACTGTTGTAGACGGTTACTACTTCATATATGATACCCTTTTTGTTCCTGAAATATTGAGATTTTTATGTTTGCGAAGTTCGAAATAAAAAAAAGTATATTTTTGGAAAAAAAAATGAAAAAGCAGCAATAGAGTAGAAAAGCTGAGAGAGGAACCCTATTGTGATACTTACTATCCTCAGACTAAATGATTTCCTTTTTCTAAGACAGTAAAGACGACCAATGGAAAAAGTGTTGATTAAGAGTTATTTTAAGACCCATTGTGGCTTGCTTATAACAATTCGTTATTAATAGTTGTAACCAAGTTGAAGATTTTGGATGCTAACCAGAACAATTTGGGCATCATTAGCACTATCTTCATTAAGAAATAGGGGCTTCATACCACAGGTTCTGAGGAGAAAATTCTAATCACGTTATCATCTGACTGAATGTTACCTAAGCACCCACACTTGGGTGCCCTCAATTGGCTTGTTCATAGCACTTTCTGTTCGAGGTAAGCTGGGGCATATTAAGCATCTCCAAATACTTTTCTCAGTCCTTGAAAATGGATTGGTAAGCATTCTGCTTGCAAGTGATTTGTAAATTGCTTTCTAGGGGCTCACATTCATGCTCAATCTGACTAGGGTCAGAGTCTGCCTTGCGTTTTGCTCCAATGTCATTTGTCAAAATACACAAGTTGTACAAAGAAACAGGTCAGAATCCTCAAGAGCAGAGTTTTTAGGCAAGAATCAATTAAGAACCTTTAGCCATGAAAGTGCTCTCTGCTGTTGATAGGTAGCTTGTGTAACATTTCAAAAGGATAAACTGTCCAGGCTATTGCCAGAACAGAAGCATTTTCTCTGTGTGTGTGCATGTGTGTGTGTTTTCTAAATTATTCCCCCTCCTTTCTTCAAAGGGCAAGGTCATATGTTGATTTTCTTATCATAATAATAGTTAGAACAGGGCTTACCAAAATGACATGTATTCATCTAATCCCCAAATAGTAATAATAATTTATGAAATAGCTGCAAATTAGGGCAATGTCTGCATGATGCCAGACTTCCAAATGAAAAGGAAAAAATTCAGACATTCTGTGTTTTGTCTATAAGAGGTCAAATAGTCAGGGATTTTCAAATACAGTATTAAAGATAATCAACTACAACTATCCAGATTTCAGTCATTGTGTTGAACACACTGGTTGGTAACACTGACATTTTAACTAAAAAATGTGGCTTAATTTCCCAGATATTAAGGTTCTTAGAGGAGCCAGCTAATTAGAAGTAGGGACCCCACGAGAAGAGTGTATTTCTAAGATGAGAAGTTCAAGGGTGGAATGAACTTTCAGGATGAAGAGGCTTTTGTGGCATAGTAAAGAAAGTCAGTAACAGAGCAAGCTATTATATTTGAGTCATGCTTTCAATTTTGAGAGAAGGCAGTTGATGAATTCATTGACTTATCCCTGGCTCCCTGGTATGAAATGAAAGCTGTGAACTTTAACACACAGTTGTATTTTTGAAAAATAATAATTTAAGGTAGCAAGTTCAGTACTACCACCTTAATCAATCAATTGACTGGCATGATTAGATTTTTTTTTAATATGTAAAACAAGATGGTCTATATCTCCTAAGCACTTTATCCCATGCAAATTCCTCTTTAATTGGATCACACAGGGAATAGTCTGATTGGCTTATCAAATAAGCTAACCATGCCCCGAGGTCTTTAATGGTCAAGAATGTCAGTAGCTACTCATTTCAATGGTTTTCTGGCCCATAAGTGAAAGACTACAGACTTGATATTTGCCCTTTCATCTGCCCTAAAGAATAGTAAGGGTAAGGAGTAAGACCAGAAGGCATGCTATACTTACACACACACAAACACACTGACCCTGTTATTGGAGAATCTAGACCTAGAGAAGACAATAGAACTAGCCCAGAGCAAAGAGAGAAACATCAAGGACAAACTCAAACACAGACATATACAGTGAGCCTTGAAAGGGAGGAAACAGCTTCAAGGAGTGTAGTCCCTTTTTGTAGGAGTGAAATGTTGGATATGAACTATAGAGTGCATTGATCTTCGGAACTCAGAAGAGAGCTATACCCAAGGGGACCTTCACAAGGATTTCATAAAAAGATAATAGACCATCCAGAAACCAAAAGTTGTCCCATTGCCACGTGTCTTCTATCTTCTGTACATGCACCTCACTATTTTGAGCCTACTTTCCCCAGGGACTT
Source organism: Gracilinanus agilis (assembly GCF_016433145.1). Lineage (NCBI taxonomy): Eukaryota > Metazoa > Chordata > Mammalia > Didelphimorphia > Didelphidae > Gracilinanus > Gracilinanus agilis. Next base: position 45,695,482 of record NC_058130.1, read on the forward strand.
GTGTGCATGCAGGAGAGTGTGTCCATGACATTTGAGGGGATGTTTCTAATTTCTGTAATTGCCTACCATTTCAATACATAACTTTGCTTTTAAAACACTCATTAAGACTAGCTGATTATCCATAGTAATAATCCTGGTCGGTGTTATTGGATCATAGTACCAGAAACCCAGTCCACCAAAGTTATCCCTAGAGACCTGAGAAATATGCAACCAAGCCTCTGAGGATCTTGATCAATGAGTGAAAATCAGGGAAATGAGCTCAGAGAAAAAAACTACAGTAATAATAGTTTGAAACCGAACTTTTAGATTAACAAAAAATCAAACCAAGCTCTTAGGGTAAATAGAAAATTGTTAATTTATTTAAAGTCTAAGCAGAGAATATACAACACAATGATATTAATAAATATTTATCAAGAACCTACTAGATTAAACAAGGTATCAATCTAGGCACTGGGGAATAAAGAGGTGAACTTCTGCCTTTAGAGGGTTATAACTTAGTGAAGGAAAGAAGACACGTACCCAAAAATATGATCACATAAAATCAAATACAATAAGCATGTAGGAGAGATTCAGAAGTGTTGTAAAAAATATAAGTGCTTAAGAGATCATATCCAAGTAAATGAATAGGAAAATACATAGAAGGGGTGGCATTGACATGGGTCTTAAAAGATAGATAGAAATCAATCTAAGTGGCAGAGAGGATAGAACACTAGGATTCATCTTCCTGAGTTCAAATATAGCCCCAGACAGTAGCTATGTAACCATTAGCAAGTCAATTAGTCCTGTTTGCCTCAGTTTCCTCTTCTATAAAATGACCCAGAAATGGAAATTATGAACCACTACAGTATCTTGTCAAGAAAATCTCAATTAGGGGTAGCCAGTTGACTAAGTGGATATAGAACCAGGTCTGAAGTTGGGAGAATCTAGTTTCAAATTTGATCTCAGACACTTCCCAGCTGTGTGACCCAAAGCAAGTCACTTAACCCCAATTGCCTAACCCTTACCACTCCTCTGTCTTGAAATTGATACCTAGTATTGTTTCTAAGACAGAAGGTAAGGGTTTAAATAAAAAAAAATAATAGAAAAGAAAACCTCAAATGGAATCATGAAGAGTCAAGACATGACTGAAACAACTCAACAACAAGAAATCTATTAGACCCAGAGAGGAAGGACATTCTAAATCAGTTGAACAATCTGGACAAAAGTATAGGGGCCAGAAAGCATGAAATGTGCTCAGGGAATGGTAAGTAGTCCAGTTTTATTTGGTATAGTATATCCTATGGTGTAGAATATAATATAGAATGGTGGCTAGAATAAATAGTATAATGAATAGTAAATGGCATAATGTAGAGAATTATATGATCTGAGTTCAAAACTCAACTCTGATACTTACTATTTGTATAACCTTGGGTAATCTATCTTATTAAACACCTGCTCGAGGCAAAAATTGGTGTTAAATACTATTCAATTCAGTAAACATTGACTAAGCACCTACTATGTGCCAGACACTGTGCTGAATGCTGGGGATACAAAGAAGAAAAAGAATAGTGTCCTCAACCTGTCCTCAAGAAATTTACAATCTAATGGGGGAAGATATCAAAAAAAAAGGAAGCTAAAAGAGGTGGTGGGGTAACTGGCATGAAGGCTTAATATTCCATGGGGTCAAAACCAAGCAAAGTTGATGATAAAAGATGAAAAGTGACCTGGAAAAAGTAACCACGCACTAGGGATCTAAATATGAAGAATGAAACCATTCCTAGACTCAATGAGCTGAAATTCTCATCACAGATTATTTATTTTCCTGATACCCAGTTTTTTCAACTAGAAAATGAGGATTTGAACTAAGTGGTTTCTGAAATCCCTTCCAGAGCTATGATTCCATGAAATAAGAATGGAAAAATGGTTTGAAGATACTTCATGTCATGAATGGTCTTAAAAACCAGGCTGAACTGGAGTAGAGAGATTCAATCAGGGCCATGTGATGATACTATTACCCTGTTAATGATGTTTAGGATAGTCTGGAATGGGGGAAATACCAGGAGTAAGGAGACCAGAAAATTTCATGAATTTGTTTATCCCTTTATACAATCACTGGGGCCTTCATTTGAACTAATAAATGGGATAAGTCCTATAATACTAACTTTCTTTGTTCCTGTGATTGTCAGTTGGTGTTGGCATGGCTCTGCTTTACTCACTTAACAATGTGTGGAAGTCAGCCACTTGGAAAGTGTTTGCTTTCCAAAAAGACAGAAGTGCTAAGGAACTCACGAATGTGCATTGCAAAGTGGACAGAATTTCCTTTCACCCCTTTAGATGGTGCATATTTTTGCTTATGTGTGAACATGTGCCAACTGGATGGTCCAGCTTTCAGAGAACTCAATTTCTTGTGCCAAATCCTTGACTATAGCACATAAGCAACTGTCCCTGAGATAGCAGCAAAGAATTAAATTTATATTTCTTGTTAATGATGTATTACTTCAGGTGATAATTAGTTCCATAATTTAAGTAGGATGAATACTGAATTTCTTCCTTTAGTTCTCTCCCCTATTTAATTAGAAATGTAAACTTTAAAAAAATTGTGTATTTTCTAGAGGCTAATGCCATCCAGCTTTTTATCTTTCTCTTATGTGAAGGATGCTTTTAAATATCACATTTTAGGGAGCAAAAATCCCCAAATGGTAACTTCAGGGGGAAAGTAATTAATGGGCACAGATGGAGAGCCAAAGCTTACCTAATGCCAAATTAATCTTTTGGTGGCTCTTTTTCAATGTTTTGTAAAATCTGGAGTAAATAATGAGAAGCCCAGTGCTATAGCGCCATCTGTATCCTTATACCTTCAAGGTATATCTCCAAATCCTCATCAACCAGACATGTTTTTAACAAATCATCTTTGAAAAAAGAAATGTCGAGAACCTACCTACTTAGTGTAGGGTTTTGTTCTTGATGCTAGCTATGCAAACAAGTTTAAGTTGGTGTCTTTACTTTCAAGTGCCTTCAATTAAGCTGGAAAGGAAGCATATTGCCATTTTTTAATGCATTGTAGCAATTGCTAAGTATATAAGGAACAAAGTAGAGAATGTTCCAAGAGCTTACTTGATAGAATGATAAATGAGTTATTAAACAGTCAATGAAGGCTTTCTAAAAAATGTATTTTAGGATCATAGAATATTTAACTCTAAATGGTATCTCATCCAACTTCTCACCCATTTGGGTAATCTCTTCTACACTTCTTATAGATCCCCCTCTTCTACTTGAATAATTCCTAGCAAAGCGGGATACAGTTCAAATGTTTATAATATCCCTATGAACCTAAATCCCTGATGTGACTCCCCCTCTACCACTGGCAGATTGAATCTCATCTCCTATGTTTTCTCATTACAAGCAACTCTCCTCTACACCTTTTCCTTAAACACTCCATACAGAGCCTACTGAGTGCATTGGAGGAGACCTTCCTCTATTCCTTTAAATAATTCATGAAAATGATTGCCGCATGCATTGTCCATTTGTTATCTCTTGCTCTTGCTTCATAACTGCCCTACCTCTTCTTCCTGGCAGTCATCTGTTTTATCACTTCTTGCATTTAAATCTTCATTGACAAAATGCTGCAGCTGCCATAAATTTTCCCATTTTTTTCCATTAGCTGTAATTTTGTTTTTGTTTTTGAGAAAATGGTGCTCCATGATTGGCACACATATGCATTCTGCCTCTGTGGATCCACATTTTCAATTGGTATAGGTATTCTGCAATCATGAAGATCAGAAATCATCTACACTTTCCCATGTGATGCAAATCTTATCCATGTTATTCCCCTAAGTTCTCCAAGGGGGTCCATTTAATGTGCTAGATAAGATTTTCTAGATCATTTAACATTATATGGGATATATTATACATAAATGCATATATACATGTATATATGCTGTTGCCATTGATAGAATATACACTCCTTGAGGAAAAAGACTATTTCATTTTTGTTGTATTGTAATCATGTAGTATAATGCCTAAAAAATAATAGGTGCTTAATAAATGCTTATTGATTGATGTGAGATGTTTAGATTAGATGTCCTCTGAAATAATAATATTTAAAATAAGATTCATAATAGCTAATATTTTTATGTCAGTATATATAATATTTATATAGTCAGTATCTACTAGGCACTGGATTAATCACTTTACAATTATGATCTCATTTGATCCTTACAACAACCCTAAGAGAAAGATGCTATTATCATCCCTATTTTACAGATGAAAAAACTGAGGCAGGAAGAGATTAAGTGACTTGCTCAGTTAGTGTCTAAACCCAGATCTGAATTCAGGTCTTCCTCACTCCAGGTCCAGCAGTTTACCCACTTGGCCATTTAGCTAGATCTATGATGTTATGATTCTACTGTAATGTGATACCATTGTAATACTTAAGCTATTTATCTGCCATCTGCTGCTCTTACTACATGACTAACTCAGCTCCTTCTCTGAATACACATCTCCTGAATGACAGCTTGTAAGCTTTCCTTGCATAGAAGTCCTTGTTGCCAATATATGATAGCCTATCTGCCCTCCACATCTATCTTTCCATTCCCCTTTGGGCCATTTAAGAATTTTAATTATTTAGAGATCATCCTAGTTCCTGATTCACAGCTATAACATTACCAAAAAATTTTTAGATAAGAGTTTTCTTTCAGAGATTAGCCTACAATTATTCGACCTGCTGCCCCATTTCCAACATTCACTCTATCCTGGTCTCCATCTCTCATTCAGTTCTAGTCCCATCTCATCGCCCAACCCATGCCATGCAGATTCTTTCTTTCCTTTTATTCCTTCTCCCACTACCTACCCTGCTTCCCATACCTAGAGGCTCTTCCTCTCAATCTCATCCCCAAAAAGATGCCAGCTGATGAGATCAGAGGTGATTTTCCTCCATGGAGACTAACGAATACTAGCCTCTTAGGTTTGAAGAGTTTATAAAAATGAGAGGAATAAATTGATAATGGAGGATTTTAAGATATCATGACATGCTGCTAGGTTAGATATACTATAATTCCCAACGTTTCCAGTATTAGGTCATGGACATATCCTTAGCAAAACACTAGTTTCTTTCCCTATAAGATCATGCAGTAGTCAAAGAAAGTTAGACTGGAACTCAGAGAAACTTGGGTTTAAATCCCACTTCAGACATATAGTAGGGATTTAACATAGAGCAAATCATTTAACCTCTCCAGATATCAGTTTCCCCTTCTGTAAAATTAAAGGCATTAGACTTGACTTCTGGGGTCCCTTTTAGCTCTAAATCTATGATCCAATAATTCTTCTCCTAAGAGGTATTTACAGGATTGTAGGGTTCTAGTTGGAAGGATTTAAGAGATTAACACATTCAACCATCTCATTTCATAGATGTGGAAATTGAGACCCAGAGAATCAAAATAATGTGGCAAACATCAAACAGGTAGTAAGAGGCAAGATAAACATCCAGGTTTTCTGACTCCAAATCCAGTTCTCTTTCTTACTGTGACATGCTATCTCTTTCCTCCTACCCCAACCTTGTACCATTGACCATACGAACATTTTGATTCAGTTCATTACTTCCCTGCTACCTTAACTATAATGGTAACCACCACCATATATATGAATTACTTTATCAGAACCCTTGACCTAACTATATTCATAAGAACACCTGCAATTCAGACAGTACTCTCATTGGTTCATAAAAAATATTAGTCGACTATTTGTTATAAAAAGTATTAGTCAACTATTTGTTTTAGAAAGTCAACATAGTATAGTGGTAATCAAAGGACCAGATCTGAATCCTGGATTTACTGCTTACTATGTGAACCTGGCCAAGTCATCTGCCCTCTCTAGGATCCATCCTCTCAGTGAAGAAAAGAGATGATTGGGTGGGATGATCCCTAAAGCCCCTTCAAACTCTAATAGTCTTTCATTCTATGAGATCCCCACCTTGATGGTCCTCATTAGCAAAGTTCAATCAGATCATCCACATTTTATACCTATTTATATGATCACTATGCCATTGTTTTCCAAGAAAAAGGCAACATTATTGTATGACCTGTTGTGAGGAAGATTAGATTAGTTATTGATTAAGTATTAAGGTATATCTAGCAGGAAGGAGCTGGAGCTGGGAATTCCAAGATGGAATGAAGGAGCAGGAAGAAGTGACTTGTGCTCTGAGAGGGACTCCATTAGGGGTTAGCACAAACTGTGGTTAGCCCTGGGAGAACTCAGAGTAAAAGGACATCCTGCATCCTGATTTCCCGTGGGATCCTGTGTGGTGGTGGCATCTAGCAAAGAGGTCAGGTCAAGATCTTCAGTGCTGTACCAAGGGAAGAAGAGAAGTTTGAGATCTGGTGGACAGTGTCTCGAGCACACCTTCTCTACCTGGTACCTGAGACCACCTTGGCTCTTGGCATCCAGAAATCATCAGTGAATTGCAGTGAGAACCTCAAAGCCATATCAGCCCTTAGCTGTGCTCAAGCCTGGGAGGACTGGGTCTGAGGCAGTCACCCAGAGACTCCATTACAGCTCCTTGGGCCCCGTCTGTTTAGGTCACTAAGTTAGTGTAGAAATAAGTCCTCCCCTTTCCCTATGGGTTTTGTCATTAGGTTTTAAGGTTTTAGAATAGACATCCCTTTCCCACCTTTTAGTTGTTCATAATTAAAACCTGTTATAACCTGTTACCTTGCCTGTTGGATTCAAAGCTTCTGGCCCAGGGTGACAGTTGATCAACTGTCCCTTTGTCAGTTAGGAGCAGCTTGGCTATTCTGGTCTCCATGTCCAGGTCTAGTCTCTCATAAACCCTAGTGTGTGTACCCACAATCATCTAGTTTTATTATAATATCCCTGGTGTCTCCATTACCTTTACTTATCATTTTCTACAGTTGGAAAAGGCTCATCATTCCTAGGGAAAATTGCTTTTCCTACCATTTGTACTGAATCCTTTGAGACTAGCTGCCTGTAAACCAACCTCCCCCCCAATGACTTCTAGATTATGACAAATTCTACTTATTTCAATGGAAGTCTTTTAAAAATGAAGTCTTTTTAATACAGAATAAGGTTACAACAAGGGATGTCCCAACAAAGAACCATGTTAACCAAAAGAGAACTACATTTTCTACAAACAGAAAGGATAGGTATATACTGAATCCATTTCTTATCAGAGCATTGTAATGGGCAGGAATTAAACATCCAGGTGAATCAGAACCATATAGTAAAAGAAGTATTAGATTAGGAAACAGAAGATTTAAGTTTAAATCATGCCTTTGGAATTTACTACCTATGTTACAGACAGCTATGTGGCTCCATGGGTAGAAAAGTGGGCTTAGAGTCAGAAAGACATGAATTCAAATCTAGCCTCACACTTATTAGTTGTGTGACCCTAGGCAAATCACTTAACTTCTGTCTGCCTCACTTTCTTCATCTATAAAATAGAGATGATAATAGCCCCTACTTCCCAGGCTTGTTGTGAATTTAAAATGAGATAAAAATTGTAATGCACTCAATATAGTGTGGGGCATATATTAAGTAATCTATAAATGCTATTATTATTTAATTTGCCTCAGTTTCCTCAACTGTAAAATGGAGGTGACAAAAGTACCTACCTCCCAGGGAGAGTTGTTATAAGAATCAAATACGATAATATTGTAAAGTGTTTTGTGCCTCACAAATAGTAGGTGCTTAATAAATGTTTTTTTCTTTCCTTTCTTGGCAAATTGCTTCCTCTCTTTGATTTCCTACCCTTACCAGAGAGTCAAACTACATAATCATTAAGAATCCTTCCATCTCTAATGTTTCAAAGAATTAATTCAGATTTTGGACTTAGGATCCTGATACTGAAAGTGGATTTATGGAATCCATAAAATTTCTCAAAACATTTATAGTTTGCTTATAATTAACTGTTTTTCTGAATGGATATGATTGATGAGTAAAAACAAACATAATTAACATCTACCTTCTGCTAATCTTATCGAAGACTCTCTACTGCAAAAATAAAATAAAATAAAATGACCTCTTATTGAACTCCAGAATTAGTTAAGCACTCAGCAGAAACTCTGTTCCCCCAAATTCCCCAACCCCAGTACTCAGTCTTGATGAATTTCTGCAGGATGAGCCAACCTCATGCAGGAAAACTTGTGTTAGCAATCTTCTTTATCACTGCTTTTTTAACTGCAACAAAATCCACCAAGTCACATCCTGAGTTCTAATTACCTTGGAGAGTTCTAGGCACTGAACTACAGCAGCAATGACCCTCTACTGTAGAAACAATAAACATAAACTCTCTTTAATCCTGAGAAATTAAAACCAAAAGAGGGAGCCATTTCTGTTTCTGTAAGAAGCCATCTGGTTTTTTTTTTTGTGTGTGTATATATTTGTTTTGGAATCTTTCATATAAAAAAATATTTAAATTTGTAGAAGCAGGGGTATTAACTACAATTTAGCAAAGGCATCGCTGACAAAGTTTTGGTGTTCTTCAGTTTAATTGCCTCATTCCAAGGAGATTGGTCTAGTTTCTGTAGAATATCTTCCACTTGTTTACTTACTCACAACCTCATCATTATTGCCCTTTACTTGGTCTCCTTTCTCAAGTCTCTCTCCTATCCAACCGGTACCCCATGTACCTGCCAAAATAATTTTCCTAAATCTCAGATCTGACCAAGCCTCAACACAATTCAGGTATGAGACTCCTACTATCTAATCTAAGCTCCTTTGTTTTGAATTTAAAGACCTTTACAAACTGGCTCCTAGCCACTTTTCCAATCTTATTGTACATTATTACTCTCCCACATACACTCAACTGTCCAGCCAAAATGACCCATTCTTCACATTCAAAATTACATCTCTTTCTTTATGGCTTTCACCCGCTGTCCTCCATGCCTAGCATATATTCCCTCCTCACTTCTCCCTCTTAAATCCCTAGTATCTTTCAAGACTCAGACCACGCACCCTCTACCACATGATACTTTTATTTATTCCCATCATTGATGCTGCCCTTCTGGGAAAAGTTATGTTCTGGCCTCAGATACCTAGCTTGCCTAGTTTCATGTCCCTGGGCAAGTCATTTAACCCCAATTGCCTAGCCCTTGAAACTCTTCTGTCTTGTCGTTCCCCAGAAGAAATGACAAAGACTTCACTTAATGTAACAATTATATAATACTCTTTTTCTGATTAATGCACCATATCTTGATTTATTCAAAGTGATAAAGAACATTCATTTGTTAATGTGTATTATGTCCATACTGCCTAAAAAGTGAAATTAAACTTTGAAATGTCTTTCATACTTTAAAAAAAGAAGACAGAGAGGAAGGTTGTGTTTTTTTTGTCATTTTATATTTATTTTATATATACTTATATATGTATGTATAGTATCTTCCCTCATAGAATGTGAGCTCCTTGAGGGCAAGGCCAAAAGCTTCACTTTTGTTTTCATATATCTAAAGCCTAGCACACAACCTGGCACACAGTAAAAACTTAATAAGTATTTGTTGATTGGTTTGTGCTGCTTTACAGCTGAGTGTATAGATTCCATAAGAAGGAAAAAGAATGCTATCTACCTCTAGAGAAAGAACTGTTGGAGCAGAAGTACAGATGAAAACGTGATTTCTCATTTGTTTATTTGGGTATATGATTTGGGATTTTAGTTTTATAAGATTATTCACTTATGAAAATGAATAATATGGAAATATGTTTGCGTGATAATACATGTATAACCCCAGATTGAATTGCTCTTCAACTCCCAAAGAGGTGTGGGAAGAAGGGAAGGAGACAACATGAGTCATATAAATTTGGGAAATGTATGTGGAAATTTGTTAATAATGTAAAGATAAATATTTAAATAAAATTAAAATTAAAATTAAAAAATAGATTCCATAAGAAGACTTCAGTGGATCTATTAGCCATAGACAGCCTGCACATTACCTGTTTTGGAGAATATTCTTTCCCTTACCTAGTAGGTAATTAAAAATCAAGCAATCACTGGGTGCCAGGCAACTGAGTACTGAGGCTACAAAAAAGTCCCTTGCCCTCAAGAGACTTACTTTGTATAGAGGAAAAATAACATATATGTAAATAACAACAAAATATAGACAAAGTAATGGGGGAGGATGGGAAAGAGAGACGTAAAAACTGAGAAGATTGCAATATGCCTTCATTAACAGGATCCTGAATTTCTGTAATAATCAGAACAGAGCCTCTCTCCCATGGTACCTCCATGCAAATATGGGAAAAAATTCATTTTTTCAATGTCAGAATCCTAAACTCAAAATCCCAACTAGTTCTTTGAATCATTAGAGATGGAAGGAGCCTTAACAATTATCTAGGAAGACTCTTTCTGGTAAAAAGAGATGAATAGTATTTTTTCTAAAGAAACACCACCTACAGAGGTGAGCCTCAGTCACTAATGATCCTGGGCTATGACGGGGGTGCAGAGCTGTGGGGGAAGGATGCTAGCACCCTATTTACTCCCCAATCCCTATCTTGATACAAGGAAGCAAGACATTTTTTTAAGAGCTAACACTGGATTTTCAACTTAACACCCATGATTTTTTATATTTCAGCTGAATGTCGGTAGTGCCAGTTTTTATAGGCATGAAATCATCTCTGCTTGCAAACTGTCTGCTACAGTGATTTCATTGCTATGACAGCAGTCTCTGACCAGCTTCACCCCATGATCATCTTTCTCTGAAGGCAGCTCTCCCTTGCTATCTCTTCTCTGCCAAATTACTATTTCCTTTCTCCTGCAGAACCTTGGAATTGGTCTCCAGATGAGCCTAAGTTTTTCAACTAAATGATAACCTCCTTGAAGGCAAATACTCTTCCTTCCTTTCCTTTATATCCTTGCCAAAACTCAACACATTACTATACACATAATAAATACTTGAGAAATGTTGGGTCAGTGAGTGGAGAAAGAATACATACGTTAGGGAAATCAGCAAAGGCCATTTTTGTCTCAAGATTTTTCTTAGAATAGAATTTTTTTACCATCTTCTTCCTCCATAAGTAAAATATTTGCATTATGATGTAGTGTAGTGAATGATGGAAAGATGGCTGGCTCTGCAGGCAGGATATTCTACAAAGTTTCCATCATTTTTCAGTCATATTCAACTCTTTATGACCCCATATGGTGTTTTCTTAGCATAGATACTGGAGTGGTGTGCCATTTCCTTCTCCAGCTTATTTTACAGATTAGGAAACAGAGGTAAATTGGATTAAATGACTTGCCATATGTATAAATGGAGATTTTGAACCTTGGACTTCATTCCCCAGAAGTCTCCCAGTATTTTCCAAAATTCCCTTAAATCTCTCCTGCACCTCCACATTTACATGGTCACATTATTGTTTTATAAGTTCTGTAGCTCCTCCCTCTTGCTCTGTTCTTGAGTGCAGCTGAAGTTAGTTTGGCACCTTTTCACTCTAGTTTTTTATGTTAGTTTATTATTAATAAAACTTTATTTCAATATAACACTTAGTTATTGAATATTAATTTTAATCTCTGCACATGGATTGTACAACTACTAATTGTGTGAGACCAGATTTGACCTCAGGTCTTTCTGACCCCAAGCCTTTTACTCTATTTACTGTGATCAGGTCTTTAAGAGAAGGTGACTTGGATTTAAGTCTTGCCTCTAACACATTCTAGCTATGAACCCAAGTTATTTAACCTCTCAAGTGACTCTCTCAGACTAAATAGTAGAATCTGTAGCTTCTTTATTAGAGATCTATATTGGAGGAAGGAGTTTCCTCAATAGGAAGTTCCACACAACCCTATTGAGGAGACTTCTTCCCAATTATAAAAACAGACCTTTCCTCCCAAAAATATCTCTGTACGACTTAGCACTAACACTGGTAAGAATTGAATAAATGTTTATTATTGGGATTTTCCCCTTTCCGTTTCCTTCATTCACACACACAAAAAACCAAACACTCTGTATTTGCTTTATACAACATATTTTTACATGCTTATAGTCTCCCTCCCCAACTATGTACCTGTGTTCTAGTGACAATGGTCTTCTTGTTAATTCTCAAACAAGAACCATCTCTCATCTGTGGGCTTTTTTCATTGATTATCCCTAGAGAATCTTCATCTTCCTCTTCATCTCTACCTCCTTGTCTCCCTGGCTCTTTTAAGTCCCAGCTAAAATCTTACCTAATGTATAAATCCCTTCCCAAACCTCCTTAAACCTGGTGCTCAAATGCAGAGAACCAGGACATTTCTGAGGGACTTATGAGAAATAATGCTATCCACATCTAGAGAAAGAACTGTGGGAGTAGAAACACAGAAGAAAAATATTTGCTCCATTACATGGTTCAATGGGGATATGATTGGGGATGTAGACTAAACGATCCCTCTGTTGCAAATATTAATAATATGGAAATATGCCTTGATCAATGATACATGTAAAATTCAGTGGAATTCCTCATTGGCTATGGAAGGGGGAGGGAGGAAGAGAGGGAAAGAACATGAATCATGTAAGCATGGAAAAATATTCTTAATTAATTAATTATTTTTTAAAAGAGCTGGTACTCAGTCAATTCTGGTGATTGTGATTATTTCCAAGATATTTGGAATAGAATTTGTACATGATTATTTGCAAGTTGTCTCCCCTTCTAGACTATGATCTCCTTGAGGGCAGGGACTATCTTCTAACTATATTTGTATCTTCTGAGCTTAGCACAGTGCCTGGCACATAGTATATGTTTGATCCATGTTTTCTGGCTGGCATGTTGTGTCTTACCTCTAAGAAGAATGTAAGATCCTTGAAGGCAAGGAGTGTCCTTATGGTCATAGTACTTTGCACTCTATAAATATTGATTGAAGTGCATTGAATAAATATTTTTTTCCATAACAAAACCTAAATCAGCATTTTACCTCACCTACATCCCCCTGGAAATCAGGAAAGCTTGTATTTTAGCCTTATCTCTTGCCAATTACTGGCAGTGTGGGATTTTTCAGACCTTGGTTCTTTATTCTAAAATGGAGGAGATGATGTCTATCTGCCGATCTTTCAAGGTTGTTATGAGTGTCATCCATCCAACCTTCTCATTTCATAGATGAGAAAACTACCACTCAGAGAATCCTCGTGGTAAAAGGTATCAGATTCAGGATTTTAATATGAGTCTTTTAATTTCAATTCCAATGGTCTTTCTACTGTCCCACATTAGGATCACCTATTTATAGTTGTAAAGATTTTAGGAAGTTATCTAATTCTCTCTTTTTACAGATGGGGAAACTGAGGCCTAGACAGGTTAAGAGGAAAAAAGCAATTATGAACATGAGAAAAAGTGTCATATAAATAAAAATTATCTTACCTATTTTTTTATGTTTAAAATGATCAAATTGAATCCAAATTTTTCACTTTCTTTCCTTGTTCCAAAATGACTTGCTTAAAATATTAATTAAACTAAGTAAATGTGGTGCTTGAGTTCCACAGAGTCTCATAAGTGTTCTTTGGTTTATTGTTTCCAGATGCAACCCGCCTCCTGGTCCCACCATCTAGTATGGATGTTACTGTTGGAGAAAGTATTGTTCTGCCCTGCCAAGTATCCCACGACCACTCACTAGACATAGTGTTTACTTGGTCATTTAATGGACACTTGATTGACTTTGACAAAGATGGTGACCATTTTGAAAGAGTAGGAGGGGTAAGTATTAATATCCAACAATAGAGACCAAAATCTGACAGATTTCATCTGGTGACCCAAATTAATTGAAAACTAATTTAATTGTCAGCTCAGTGGATAGAGAACCAGGCCTGGAGACAAGAGGACCTTGGTTCAAATTAGATCTCAGACACTTCCTAGCTGTATGACCTGGGCAAGTCACTTGACCCCCATTTCCTAGCAGTTACTATTCTTCTGCCTTAGAACCAACATTTAATAGTAATTATTAGACAGAAGCTGAGGTTTTTTTTTAAAAGGAACTTATTAAATAATTTAAATTAATGCTTATTTTAAAGGTATATTTGATATTGTTCTTCAGAGGCTCTTTTCTAAGAAACCTAAGCATATGATTAAATTTAAGTATTTATATTTTCTGTTCTGTTAATCTGGAAAATTTATATTTTGTACATATCCATTCCATCAAGATTGTTATTTCTATTGAGTGAAATTGGTTCTAATCATTTATTTTATTCTTTTCCATTAATTGTGAATTTAATTTTTTTCCTTTTTTAATTCTAATAATTTGGTTTTCTTTTTTCATCAAGTTAGATAATAGCTTGTATATTTTACTTCATTTTTTAAACCCCCAGTTTTATTTATTAATTCAATAGTGATTTTTCTTCTAATTCTGTTCATTTCTCCTTTGATTTTTCAGGATTTTGCATTGAGTTAAACTTAATCCAACAAATATTTGTTAGGCACTTTCTATGCACAAACTATTGTGCAAGGTTCTGGGGATACATAAATATAAAAAAAAAAAGTTTACACTCAATTGCTTTGTTATGGAGGTGGGAGAGAGCAGCCAGCATTAAATACAAAAATGGAGATCACATCTATAACTATATATCATGGAATCAATGGAGATCTGGTGAACTGCTCCAGGACTGCTCCCATCTATGTACTTAGGTGGTTGAATAAATTCATTAGCATCACCAGAAGTCATTAAAGACAATGCTTATAGCCACAGCATAGTGGATTAGGGACTTAATAGAAAGAACCCTGAATTTGGTTCTCAAAAACCTGGGTTCAATCTTATTTTATCATTCTAATGTGAGTCAAGGGACTTCTGCCTTGGACAACTTGCTTACCCCTAGTTCTCTGATCTATAAAAAAGGGATAACCATGATGACACTATGTACCTCTTAATAAATGTGAAGTCGTTCATTCTAAAGAAAATGTTTGGTGAACTTTAGAGAGTTTAAAAAGTATTAGTTTGTATTCTATTGGAGAGTATTCTAAAATGAATGCCAGTAAAACTTCTGTAACCTTTTTTAGGGAATTACAAAGGAAAAGAATAAAAGATGTTTGAAAAGAGCAGGGAAGTATAAATTGAGGGAAATTAATAAATTTACCAGCATATTATTCTCCATACTTTAATATATTTCAAGCAGATGTACTAATAATCAAATCTTTTTTTTCTTATTCAAAGCTTCCAATAAACATTCTCAAAAGGTAGATTGTTTATTACAGATGATGGTCTCCCTGGAAAGTGAATTGTGATGAATTTAGGCATCAATCCCGGCTCTCCTAATAGAGCCGAGCATTCATTTACACCTCATTGAGGAGTAATCTATACATCATATTGACATTGCCCCTCATCAGTTGTCAGCAAAACTAGGCATTTCTGAGCAATAGATTTAAATTTCAAGAAATAGATTGGAAAGTATGGGAGGGAAGAATATTAGCGACAAAGGAAACTGTTTCTGGGACTACAGGAAATGTATAAAAGGCAGGCAAAATAACCCTCAAGTCAGGACCATTTTAAACCCTTTATTTCCAAAGTCAGTGTGCTGAAAATAATGTTGGTTATGCCAGACCTGTCACATTTTTTGCAGAAAATTTTACTTCATCTTTGTCTAACAAAAACAACCTTCCTATATGTATGAAGCATTTCAAAGTTTACAAAGCACTTTGCACAAAAAGATTAGATGGAAGGTAGCAACAGAGAAGCACCCACAAAGATGATTCAGGCCATAACAGGAAAAAAAACCTGTTAATACACCAGCCCTTAGTTTTCATTTTCATCCTATCTCTACTCTTCATTGCCCTGATGCAAATTAAGCACCTAAATATAAATCCTGGAAACGAATGAAAAAATTAATAAAAGAAAAAAAAACCCAAGACACTGAATTAACAAATGAAAACTAGGGACTGTTGTTTTTTTTTAAAAGAAGAAGATAAAGTGGCATGTAACTTGGTAAACTGGAAAATGTTTAACAATCAATTCTGAAAAGGATAGGTGGCAGACACACTTTTAAGTTGAATCTGCATTATTAACAGTTTCTCTGCCACTTTCTTTAGTCTGGACAATGAAGAAAACAATAAACAATAAATCAAGATCTGATTTGTAGTATTTGTTGATTTTAGAAGTATAAATGTTCATATTGAAAATTTAATGATCAACTGTTAGGAGCCCAGTTTAAGCTGGCTTCAGCATTCCCCTGGCTAAGCTACTAGCTAATTTGTTTAAAAAGAAGAAAAGAAGAAATTACTAGTATCAAAAATGAAAAAGGAGAAATAAACAAATTTTTAAAAAGTTAAAGGATATCATTAAGAATGATTTTGTTTAACTTTGTGCAAGTGATGGTTTCTTAGTTGTCTTCTCTCTTCCCTCCTGTCACTTCTCCATTTCATCATGCACTCATGTAATTAGGAAAGCTTTCTAAAGTACAGTCCTCATTGACATTCTTCTGTTCAAAACCTTCTAATGACTGCTGCCCTTCCAATTTCCTGTGGAATATAAAATTCAAAGTCAAGGATTTCTAAACCATGACCCAGGCACAGCTAGCTTGTCTCACATCCCTCCCTTCTCATATCCAGTGCTCCAGGCCCAGTAGATTATTTTGTCATTTCTCTATCATGTTGGTTGCAAACTTTTCTTCTTGTGCCTTTGTCCACTTCACCCCCTCCTCCTGGAATGGCCTGCTCTCACCCCTTCCTATGAAATAAACCCATCCTTCAAGTCCCAACTCAACTGGCACATTTTCCTTTAAGCTTTCATTTATTACCTTAGCTAAAAGTGATCTATTCCTCTTTTAAATCCCTTTGACCATGTCTCTTGATAGCATTCTACCTTGTATTATAATTATTACAAATTATTCATTATAGCATTAATTGTATGTACATTAATCAGGTGCAATTGATCATTATATACACTGTAATTATACTATTATTTAATTCTATATTTGTGTTTATTATGTATATACATATCACATATTTTATATTATATATCATAAGCATAATTTAATATAATTTCTATGATTATGTGTTAATTATATAGAACTAATTACTAATTTTAACAAAGTAGCATTCTACTTTGTATTACAATTAATTGCATATATCTTTTTTTCTTACTGGATTAGGAGCTCTATGAAAGCAGGGATCCTGTTTTATTTATTTTGGTAACCCCTCAAAATTCTTTCATAGTGCTTAATACATAAGCAACCTGAATAAGTATTTGTTTAAGAAACAAAGGAAAGAAAGAATGAGTGATTGAAAGAATGATGATTTAATGATTTCAACAGTTTGACATTAAAGGCTTTGGAGAAAGTAGGTCATTCCTATCTCTTGCTGTGATAGTCTACCTCAATCTCAACTTTTTTTTTTCAAATTTTGATTATAACAATAGAAATCAGATAAAAATTTTTATTACTAAATTATCATTTAAATCACAGAGTGGAAAGGTTTTATTTTTTTTTATTAAGATAGACTCGCCTGGTAAATAATAATTTTCTTTATACCAACTAAAATGGCAAATAAAATGGAAAATTTGTTCAGTATAGAAAATGTACCTTTAAAATTAATATGGAGGGAGACAATTTGATTTCATATAACTTTAGAAAACATGTGGAAATTTGTTATATATATAATTGATAAAACAAAATATCTTTATGATAAAATAATTAATGTGGAATCCCACCTTCCTAAAACATAACCAATTCTATATTATACAATATTTACTAAACACTTACAATATATAAAGAACTGTGCTTGGTATTGAGGCTATAAAGACAAACTGGAGGGGGCAACTAAGTGGTTCAGTGGATTAAGAGCGAGCCAGGCCAAGAGACAGGAAGACCTGGGTTCAAGTCTGGTCTCAGACACTTTCTAGCTGTTTCTAGCAATTCCCATTGCCAAGCTCTTAACGCTCTTCTGCCTTGGAACCAAAACAAAGTATTAATTCTAAGTCAGGACTTAAAGGTTTTTTAAAAAGGGGGACAGGGGTGGCCAAGACAAAACCTGGAGGAATAGTCTTAGAGAATCTTGAGGTTTTAATTTGCTGAAAGTCAGAGTCAGTGTGTGTTAGAAACAGGACTCAAACTCCCATTCCTGCTTCCAAGACCAACTCTAGCGCCATTATGCCATTGTACTCCCTTACTTAAATAACCTCCCCAAACTCCTATGTGGGTGTAATTCCACCAGTTCATACAGAGCCAATGATCAGAGGCTGTACTTTTGGCTCCAACATTGGGGAAAGAAGAAATTTCTTCTCTGTGAAGCCATTACAGATGTCTTTTAAGCATTTCCCCCTAATATGAGTGGAAAATGTGTCTCCATAAGACAATTCAGCCCCATTCTCCATGGGTTGGAATCTACACCATTTAACTTGCCCACTTGGACAGAGTTTAGCATGAGTTTAATCACTTCCCTTGGTTGCCATGGAAGAAGGTTTCATCTCTTTTAATTGCTCCTGATAGAGGTGAATGTGATGAAGCAAAACAAAAGAAAAGAAGCCAAAGAATCGTTTCCATTCCCAGTAGGCATGGAGAAGAGGGAGGACTCTTCTGATCCGCTGGCAAGACCTGACATCTCTGCTGGCTTCTCCCTTCTTTCATAAATGGAAAACCAGTCACAGGGGAGAGGGGCAGAGAGAAGGATTCTGAGACGCTGCCTGTTAGCCCTTGGATTGATGATGAGAAAATATGACTTCAGGATCTGTACTATCAGAGTATTTCACGGCCATGGCAGATGTTTTCAATTATTCAATTATTCAATGCAAACCAAGCTTCAAGGTTTAGCAGCATTTCTCAATTAAAATGCCACAATCCTCAGCCTCCCAAGGAGGCATCGCTTTCAACTTATTAAGAACCTAGCACTGGTGAATGGTATAGAAATATTTCTGAGCTACATAGACATACATGCAGTGATGTAATTAGCCCTATTCATCTGCTAATCAAACATGCATTTGGCATTTGGAAAACAAATTAGCACCATTCCACATAGGGGATGTGAGATTTTCCTCGGAGAATAGAAGCTCTCATAATCTTTTAATACAAAAAATGTGAGCAATCAAAACACTGACTATAAGACAGAAATCTGTGCAGCGAAATGCTGATGTTTCCAAATTTGGGTTCATTTCCTTTTTCTAAATAAATGTGAATAGCTTGGAAGACATGAGAATACCAATGAAGGCTCTAAATTGGGTGGATGGATGGAGGAATAGACAGGGTTTAGACAGGGCTGCCCCTGATACAAGTTGAGGTGAGTCACTTGCAAATGGCAAACTGTTTAACTGACCCAAATCAGATTCCTCTGGTCCCTTCGAAGTTGCATTTTGGAAATGTTACTGCTCTTATCTCCCAGGCAGACTCACATATTTTTAATAGGCCATAGCTTGCATTACTAATGTTTTCATCAGCCAGTGTAAAATAAATCCATTAGTCACAGTGTCCTTCATGTGATAATGATATTTAGAGCTCATTAAAAAGTAATTGTAGCCACTTTTCTCTACTTTATCAGCAGGATTCAGCTGGTGATTTGATGATCCGAAGTATCCAGCTGAAGCATGCTGGGAAATATGTCTGCATGGTACAAACAAGTGTGGACAAGATATCAGCTACTGCAGACCTGATTGTAAGAGGTATTTAGATTTTTAATGTCCTAAAAATATTTTTTACAATATCAATTCCAGTGTGGGTCTTCATAGCTATCCATTAAAATCCCAATGGTTTATAATTACTGCAAATGGTAAGCTAGGAAGCCCCATGCCACAGAGATTTAAAACAGTGTGAAGTACCATGCAAAAATGTTTAGGGGTTTGGAGGGAGGTGGCATTTCTGTTCCTGATATGCTATTGTCAGAAATTGCCTTGAGTGATTCATTAATTTTTCCCCCAGTGAAAACAATTCCTGTTGGTACACTTAATAAAGCTGTTGGAATTAATATTGCCTTCCTAGGCAATTCTGGATTAACAAAAGCAAATGGAGTGATGCTGGGCTATCAAGCAATGTGCTTGAATACCTCTGTTGGGCTCAAACAAGCTGGTGCTAGCCCAGTAATACCGTTGATTAATGGCATCTAGTTTTGGGGGAAATTAAGTGAATTGGTTTATTCTGCTTTTTCTGGAATGGCTGGCTAGAGTTTCTCCAGTTTTCTTAAAATGGATTTGGCATGGGATAAATCCTATTCTACCTGGCTTGAATAAGAAAACAACATATGAAATGGCATATAATTCTAGGTCCCACTCAGCACATTTTCTGGATTTTCCTAGAGTTTAGCAATAGTAACTTAGGGAGAAGATAGGAACTGAACCAAAATGAACACCAAATGCCAAACTTGAATCATTTACATAAACTGACTTTTTTTTTCTTTTATTCAAACAAATTTAAGACAAAATTACAGTGAAACCACCTCATATCAGAAGGACCTATCAAAACAATCTCTGGAATGAAGCCTTCTTTAGTTCACTTATTATATCTAAGAAGAAATACTTCTGAGAGACCAAGAGAAGGATCAATGTTAAAAAAAAAAAAAAAGATGGGGGTGGGGAGAGGAGGGCTGGATGAAAGGAGGAAGTGATCAGAAATAGAAACAGAGAGAAACAAAGCACTACTCATGTGCAGGGGGTGATATATCTATACACTGAAGCACATGACCAGGGAGAATTTTAAACAAGGTCACATTCGCCCCAAACTATTGGATTCAATTAACCCTATTCTAAGCTTTGGGGACATAAAAACAAAAAACTAATCATCTCCTGCCCTCAAGGAACTTACATTCATAAAACCTTTCTAATTGGAACAAATGGCTCTTTCACACCCACACAATGCTGGAACAAGCATGATCTAGCAAGAACAATTCATTTGTCCTTGGTCTACATATAGGAAATGATGCCTGTTCATTTGTTTTTTTTTAATTTAAACATTTATTAATAATCATTTTTAACATGGTTACATGATTCATGCTCCTACTTTCCCCTTCGCCCCCCACACTCCCCCCACCCATGGCCAATGCACATTTCCACTGGTTTTATCATGTGTCCTTGATCAAGACCTATTTCCAAATTGTTGGTGGTTGCATTGGTGTGGTAGTTTCGAGTCCACACCCTCAATCATGTCCGCCCCGACCCATGCGTTCAAGCAGTTGCTTTTCTTATATGTTTCCTCTCCTGCAGTCCTTCCTCTGAATGTGGGTAGCGTCTTTACCATAAATCCCTCAGAGGTGTCATTGCTGCTAGTACAGAAGTTCATTACATTCGATTTTACCACAGTATATCAGTCTCTGTGTACAGAGTTTTTCTGGCTCTGCTCCTTTCGCTCTGCATCAGTTCCTGGAGGTCTCTCCAGTTCGCCTGGAACTCCTCCAGTTTATTATTCCTTTTAGCACAATAGTATTCCATCACCCGCATATACCACAGTTTGTTCAGCCATTCCCCAATTGAAGGACATACCCTCCTTTTCCAATTTGTTGCCACTACAACAAGCGCAGCTATAAATATTTTCGTACAAGTCTGTTTATCTATGATCTCTTTGGGGTACAAACCCAACAATGGTATAGCTGGATCAAAGGGCAGGCATTCTTGTTTATTTGTTTTTGAGCAAACCACTATGGTTTATCTGTTCTCCCCCAGAGATAAAAGAATCCTGATACCAAAAATTAATCCTCTCTTTAATTAGGATAATGTTCAGATCAGCAGCTAAAACACCAATAAATTAGACTATTAAATCTTTAAATTAGTAATACTTGATGTTCTTAAATAATATCATCCACCTCATTTCACAGAAAATAACATTAAATACCAAGAGGAATTTGCAAGCGCCAGTCTAAAAGAAAATTTAATCAGTGAATAAACCCAATAAATTACCATGCATTTATTTTTTAAACCACTCATAATCTCATATTTTATCTTTCTTGAATAGTTCTGTCTTCATATCTGTTCTGCTAAAAGGGGTAGGGGTAGCAGACCATGCCAGAAGTTCTTCCCCTAGAATCTGTGAACTTTTAAAAAAAATTATTTTGATAACTACATTTGTAATTTCCTTTGTAACCCTATGAATTTTATTTTATTCATCTAAAACCATGATGGGCAAACTTTTTAAAGAGGGGGCCAAAGGAAAGGAAATGTTCATCTGTCAGTCTTTTTCTAAGGCAACTCTTTCGAAGTTTCATTGTATTGTATCCTACTCGTTGAATTCGTCAGATTAGGAATAATGTCATACAGTGTAATAGAACATTTCAGGGGGCTGCATTTGGCCCATGGGCCGTAATTTGCCCATTATTGATCTAAAAACATTTTTATGAGAAGAGATCCCATAAGCTTCACCAGACTACCAAAGGAATTCATCACACACACAGACAAACACACATTCAAATAGGGTTAAAAAACCCTGTTTATATCCCTAAGATCCACTCTAGCTAGACTAATGACAGATGGTAGCCATAATGGTATGGAAAACCTTATTGTTGAATTGTTTCAGCCCTATCTGACACTTTGTGACCCCATTTGGGGTTTTCTTTTCAGAGATAGAGATAGAGATAGATAGATAGATAGATAGATAGATAGATAGATAGATAGATAGATAGATAGATAGACAGATTGCAAGATTTTATGCATGTATTTATTTTTAAATATAATTTTATTATTTTTAAAAATATTTTCCATGGTTCCATGATTCATGTTCTCTCCCTAACCTCTTCCCAGAGCTGAGAAGCAATTCCACTGGGTTATACGTGTATTATCATTCAAAACCTATTTCAAAATTATTCATATTTTGTAAAAGGGTAATCTTTTAAAACCAAAACCCAGAATCATCTACCCATATAAACAATTGATAAATCATTTGTTTTCCTTCTACATTTCAACTCTATTGGGGGTTTTCTTAGCAAAGATACTGGAGTGGTTTGCCATTTCCTTCTCTATCTCATTTTACAAAATGAGAAAAACAGATTTAAGGGACTTGCCCAGGGAGTCACACAGCTTGTAAGTGTCCGAGGCCAGATTTGAACCCGTGAACGTGAGTCTTCCTGACTCCAGACCTCAGTCTCCCTCCATGGCACCTCCTCGCTGATGGGGGACGTTAAGAAGAAGCAAAGCTCTACAAGACGTCTTGCAAAGATCCCTCAGGCTTAGAGGGTACAGTCCACGTCTCCCTCGCCATATTGTTGTTTAGTGTAAAGGATAAACACATGCCTCCGGACTTTCAAAAGAGGTCTCTTATGAGAGCACAGATGAAGTAACTTCCCCATCACAGAGTTGGTAAACCGTTAGAAGGACGTAAACTTCACTTTTTGAAAAACACGAAGCCACCAGCACGCAAGGAGAAGGAGGGAGGGAGGGAGGGCTTCTCCTCAGACCTTCTGACTTGATACCTTTCCATCTCCTCTGGACACTTCTCCAGCGTCTTACGATTTACTCTTTTCGGGGCCTGGGAGTCGAACAATTTTCTATTTGTGCTTCTCAGCTTTGTAAAGGCCACCGTGGCAGCCCAATCTGTAAAGCAAAGGAAGGGAGCTCGGGATAAAAAAGCATGGCCGACAGAGGAGGTTTATCTCTGTAATAAGGGTCTCAGGAGGCGGAGGTGACCACAGCCCCATCTCAGTGATGGGAGAAAGACATTCTCAAATGTCACAGCGGAAATTAATCAGCCCGAGGTTAGACTCTCCAACTGGGCAGAGAGAGGGGGAAGAAGAACTTGTTTCAACTCTGCTTTTGTCAAATGGCTTTTTGGTCCATTTAATTTCATTTTTAAAGAAGTTAAATCCAGAACACCAGATAAAGAAGGCGAGGGTCCATCTGAGGGCAAAGTCTGGCTCCTGGAAATCTCCATTAAAGTCTTTGCAACCTGGTTTAAGGAGCTGTTTTTACCTGCCCAAATGACCCAGCCCAATGGCATTTCACAAGTGCAGGGATTAGGAAGGACCTTAGCAAGAGCCTTTATCCTCATTCAGAGATTATGGACTTGGGATCTGTGGGAGACTGAGCAGCTCACAATCTCTTTGCCTCCGGAGGCAGACACCTGTGGCTTATTAGAAATCATCTTCATTGCCTCTAAGAGATTGTTAGGTTGCAAATTAGATCTGATTCTGGCCTGGGATGTATTTTAGGTTGGCCTGCCCACAGGGACGGGGCTTCTCTGTTGTTTCATTATTTCTGGACCATTGTTTGAATCTGATTTTCTCCTTTTAAATGGACTAAGGGTAGAGGCAGAAAAAATGAACTCTATGCTGCTAAGTTGGGAAATACAGGCAGGCGCTCTGTAAATGAGGGTCTTGTTAGCAGGGCCTCTGGAGACATAAGACACTCTCAAGGTTATTAAATACTGAATAGTTCCATAGACACACACACACACACACACACACACACACACACACACCAATTTTTTTACACACACCAATCCTGATTTATTATTACATAGTTTTATATACATATAACTATATAATATAAGTAAATATTATTATATAGTCACAATTGTGACCATAATAGTAATGCAATGAGAAGGCAAAGACCACTCTGATTATTGGAATTCTCTTTTGGTTTGGTGTTTTGTTTTTTTTTGTGGGTTTTTTTTCTCCAATTCAACTAGTGTTTATTTAGCACTCCTTTGTACAAGTCAAGGCAACGTGTGTCATGCAGAGATGGCCATCCTGAAAACTAGAAAGACTTGGTTTCAAATCCCACTTCTGGCACCCATTGGCTCTGTGACCTTGGGCATGTCATTTAATTCTATTCTCATTCTAAGCCATTCTGTAAGCTTCAGCAAAGGTGCCAGCCACAATGATAGAAGGAGTTCCCTTTCCTGGGAATCTTTACATACAAGAAATCATGCTCTTGTAGTCCAAAACTTCAATTTAGAGATTTTCATCATCTTGGTTTGGCTCTTCTTCCAGGTCCACCAGGTCCCCCAGAGGCTGTGACTATTGATGAAATCACAGATACGACAGCCCAGCTCTCCTGGAGGCCAGGAGCAGATAACCACAGCCCCATCACCATGTATGTCATTCAGGCCAGAACTCCATTTTCCGTGGGCTGGCAAGCAGTCAACACAGGTAATTTGGTTGGGTAGCATTGGGAGATGATCTGTAGGTAGAGATCAAGTGATGTTAGACCTCAAACGAGATGTTCTAAGTCTAATGTCCTGAGCTAGTTATAGTCTGCAAACTCTGATTTTTTTACTAGTGATGATCTTGGGCAAATAATTTAAATTCTCTCATTCTCAGTTTCCACATCTATTAAATGGAAATAATGGATTTTGACACATTCTCTCTCCACTCAGTGTTGTTTGTTTATTGTATAAGCATGACAAGCCTTAAAGTGCTGTGTAAATGTTATTTTTATAATGATTATGAGAATATCTTAGAACTGGGAATCAGGAGAACTCATTTCTGGTCCTGGTCCTCTCATCCACTACTGATGAAAGATCTTTGACCAAACACCTAATTTGTTTGTCCATCAATTTCCACCTTTTCAAAATGGGAAGAAAGAGCTCTGATCCAATTTCCTCAAAGGACTCATCCAAGTTCCACTTGAAATAATGTATATGGAGCACAGCTTGTCATTGTGGAGGATTCTATCCAACAATGCAGATTTCAGTCAGTCTGTGACTTATTAGACAAATCCTAGGGGTGCCTGAGGCACAGTGAAATTACAGAATTTGCTCGTGGTTCCATAGCTAGCAAGTATACAATATAATAAAATGCAATTTATTACTGCATGCTGGCCATTAGCTGAGGATGCCAATAGAAAAAGTTAGATAGTCCCTGCCCTCAAGGTGTATAATGCTTGACACATAGTAAGTGTTATATAAATATTTACTATTATTAATATAATACAATATAATGACAAGAAGACAACCCATAAAAGGAAGATGAAAAGGGGGAATGGGAGAAGTGGGTACCCAGAGAAAGGACTTGATCATGGTGAAGCTGAAACCAAGCAGTATCATTTCATGAGGTATTCTAAATTATCCCTAGGTTATTACAGAGGAAAATGAAGAACTGGCTCTGCTTCTGAGCCTGCTTTAAAGTGAGGCTTTGGGGGGGGCAGCTAGGTGGCTCAGTTCAAATCTGGCCTCAGACATTTCCTAGCTGTATGACCCTGGGCAAGTCACTTAACCCCCCATTGCCTACCCCTGTCTCTTTTGCCTTGAAATCAATATACAATTCTGATTTTAGGACAGAAGGTGAGGGTTAAAAAAACTCAAGAGGCACATGGCTAAAATTCATATTCAGACTGATTTCATTCCATTCCACTATAATCCATTTGGTTATTGTGAATAAGGTAGCCATTTGGAAACTAGATGAACAAGCATTCCAAAGGGATGCTCTCTTTATAGTGATATGTGTTCTCAAGATGAGAGTATTCTCTATGACAATGCCAATCACCACCCATTCCCTCTTGCCTCACCTATGTGACTCTTGCCTATCTCTGCCAATAAGTTGACCATTGAGAACTGCAGTTTTCATATCCTCTTCACATCAGAGCAATTCCAGTAGAACACATTAGCCATCTCTCGAGTTCTCTCTGATACTCGCCAAATAAGCCATCTCTCCTTTGCCATTCATGTTTCCTTTATGACATCCTTGACTCCCGTTCTATTTTGTAATTCCTTATTTGCCATGTCATACTCATGCCCGCCCGCCATTTTTCTCTCCATCGCCAAAGGATCTAGTGAAAAATTAACCCCCTTCTCTTTCTTTCAGTCCCAGAGCTCATTGATGGAAGGACATTCACTGCTACTGTGGTGGGTTTAAACCCTTGGGTGGAATACGAATTCCGTGTTGTGGCGGCCAACACCATTGGAATCGGGGAGCCAAGCCGACCTTCAGAGAAACGAAGAACCGAGGAAGCCCGTGAGTAGCAGCCAGCTTTGCTAGCTTGGTGTGTCTAGAGTACTTAGCTTATTTTGTGGGGGAGGAAAGTATTTAATTTTCTATACATTTTGGTTATAATGAGGTGCTGTGTTAGCTCCACCTTGAAAGATTATAATGTACAGAAAGCAAGCTAGTGGGGAAGCAGCTTAGCAGAGCGAACGAGGTCTCCGAGCAAGTGTTCCATTCCCATGCTTCACTAGATACCATCCCATGGCTAGGCTTGCAGACACATCATTATTGGCCTTCCTCCCAGAAGCGCTGACTCTTTTCTTCACCTGTACTCTAGCCTCAAACATCCTTCTAACAGGGTGAAAAAAAAAACTATTCCAAATAAGGTCATCTCCTCACAATCACTAATGCCACAGAATAACAATTCTACAGATTTTTTTTTCACTGACATTTTCTTAGTGCATAAGCTACTCCCAGGGAACTAGGCATCAAAACATCCTGTCAATTCAGTCGGCAGTTCAGCCAGGCTCTCCATGTGCTCACATCTAGCTTTCAGCTTGAGGCAACCCTGGTGCGTGGGACCATCCCTGGGAGGTCAAGGTAGCCCAGAATGAGCGGAAAAGTAATGAATTGGGGCTATTTATAGTCCTATTATTTTTCTCCATGTGTAACCGCTTGTTGAGCCGTGTGCCTATGCTTGGGTCCGAACGAGCCATCCCAGAGCTCAAGGGTATGGACCAATGTGTGTGTTTGTAAAATCATGCCCAAATCTATTTCATTAGCATCGTCCAGGTGAAAATGTACAACTCTCCCCACCAAGTCGGGGACCGAATTGATTTAAATCCTGGCTTGATCCATTCATTTAACATAATCATCTTCTTGTTACATGCTCTTTTATTTTTTACAGTGTTGATTGAATCTTTATTTATTAGTATTATTGATTCCTCCCAATAATCCTGAGGAAGAGGAAACCAGTATCATCTCCCCTCTTTTACAGAGAAAACGGGGGTCCAAAGAGATTAAACCCAGTGAGCCAGTGGTCAACCCCTGTCCATCACATCCTTCAAGACCTGGCTCAAAACTCACCTTCTTCAGGAAGTCTTCCCTGATTAACCCCACCCCAACTCTGGTCACTCCTGTACTATGGAACCCTGCTGCACTTATACATTGAGTCTGAACTGTAGCATTCTGACCTCATTGGTGTTGTTCTGCGATTGATCTCATGTTACGGGTATTATATATGTCCCATCACCCATTTAGAGTGTAAGCCCCTGGAGGGCAGGGACTGTATTTTCCATTTCTTTTGTAAACCTCCATAGTGCTGAGTAGTGCTTAATAAATGCTTCACCATATAATTAGAACCTGAATCTCAGTCCTTTCCTTGTTACGTGGAACCACTCAGGCTTTTGAGACTTCAGTGAATTTTCAACCAGACATATCAAACAAACATCTGTACCTTGTCAAATTGGAAACAGGTAATTAAGAGCAATTTCCTTGGCACATTTCACTTTCTAATAGTGGCACGCCCCACTCCTTTGATGACTCCGTATCTGGTCTCCTCAGTGGAAGTTCAAGGAGTTACCATCACTGCCCCCTTTGTGCCATAGTAACTATTTGAAGTGAGTCATATAAACTGGCTGACCTTCATGGAACTCGGTTGTCTTTTCCCCATGACCTAACTTGTTTTTTGTCTTCTGCACAGTCCCCGAAGTCACCCCAGCTAACGTCAGTGGAGGTGGAGGCAGCAAATCTGAGCTGGTCATAACCTGGGAGGTAAATGAATCACAGGGCAAAGGGAACATAAATTAATTGAAACTGCTGTATTATTTTTCTCTGTGCAAAGCATTGCCATAAAGTTCCCATCCCCTCTATGCCAGGCAGCTAAAAGGGCACTTGAAGTGCTCAGCTTCTCTGACATATCGCTAATGGTCAGTGCAAAAAGACTGCACCTGCCCAAGCAAGTGGCGAAGCAAGTCTTATAATTCAATTCATCATGAAAAAAGCAACCACAAAAGCAGGGTTTGGGGCAGGGAGGGGGAATGCAAGTGAAAAATATTAACGGAGACTGGTGCTGAGAAAACCATTTTTTTCCCTTTTCTTCTTGAATTGCTGTGTGATTGATTGAATTAAAACGAAGGTGAGCAATAGATCTGGCTTAGTGGCATGATTTCCTAGCCATCTGCTATTGGAAAATTTAATGCTGCCATGGCCATCAGTTATGAGGGAATGCTTTAAGAAACCTGGAGGAAGGTTAGTCACCAATTTATTAAAAATTGATTTTAGGGGGGCTTTCTAAAGGGTTTTCAATGCCGTTGAAGGATTCCAGACAACAGGCTCAGAAATTAAAATCCTCCATTTATCCAATGGGACAGCACCATTAGCAGCCATAGAAATCATTCACCCTCTAGCCACATACTTCAGCTACTGAGTTGAAAACCAACTCTAAGAACTGGGAAGCCATTTACTCTCTGGTTTACATTAAATCAAGGGGTTGTTTGGTTGCAACAGCAAGATGGACACCGTCCTGTCTTGCCTAGTTGCTTTTTCAAGACTCTTGGGTGAGCATATGGATATGGCTGGATTTGTCCTACCCATCAAAACACCAGACACTCCCCAGATAATTTTAATATGTCCAGTTCCCCAATTGGTGAGAACTGCACACTAGGATTCTTTTTATCAGAGTGTTTCCTGTGATTGCTGGACATCTGGCATCTAATGCCTGCTGAGGGAAGATAGGTACTATATAGTAAAATAGTGGTCAATCCCAAAGGTACCAAGAACCTGCAAAAGACCTTAAGAAAATCTACATTCCAAATCATGACCATGTTGACCAGGGGAAAGAAATCTGGAAGAGAATTCAGAAGGTCTACTGTTTTCCAGTTCTGCCTTGATCACTTCCTTTCTAGGCAAACATGAGTCTCTTTAGGGCACAGGATCAGATTTAGTTAAAAAGGAAGACAGAGGTCTTTTGGTCAAACTCTCTTTTTCCCCCCTTTTTCTTTCTTTCTTTTTTTGATAATAATGAAACTGAAGCCTCAGTTTCCTCATCTGTAAAGTGACTTAATGATCTCTAAGGTCCCTTCCATTGTTAATCTTCTATAGTTCTATCCTCCCCACTGTACTGACAGAGGGAATGACAGATACTTCTTTATTGTCAGAAAACCTTGGTTTGAGTTCCAGGTCTGACACCTATGAGTTGTGCAATGATTGGCAAGCCATTTAACCCCCCTGAACCTCAGTTTCCTTATCTGTAAAATAGAAATAATATACCTTGATCATAGATCCTAAGATCGTAGATCATTGCTTGAGCACTGAAAGAGACCCTAGGGGTGATCTACTTCAACCAACAAATGAGAAAACTGAGACCCAGAGAGGTGAACTGTCTTGCTCAGGATCACTGAGCTAGTAAGTGAGTAAAGTTGGTTTTGAACCCAGGACATCTGACTCCATGTTAATCACACTCCCTACTGTACTACAATGTCTCAAAGTTATAAGAAAAATGCTTCCTAAATCTTAAATTGCTCTTTGCTTGTTAGGTAGTAGTAATAGTAATAATGTTAGATTATATTATTGCTATTAATAATTTACTATAGTATATTAATATTAGTTAATAGTACTAATAATACTACTAATAATAACATAGTCATAGTAATGTGCTTAGTAATTATAGTATATTAGTAATAATAGTAATAATTATTATTACTTTTAATGCACTATGCTAATAATATGCCATAGCATAGAATTTTACTATATTAAATGTCCTATATACAATACAATTATATTATTGATATATCATATTAGTAGTAGTATTTTATAGTTATTATGTTATAATAATATAATCATACAAGAGCATATTAATGATAAAATAAAAAATAATAAGCATCCATAATAATTGCTATATATGCTAAGTACTAGTAATAATAGCATATTATATAACAGTGTATAATCATGTGTATATTCCACACAATGCAAAATATTAATTATTATATATTACAAAGTATTATATAATATATTATTGTATATTATATTATTGATTAATCTGTTGTACCTAATTAATTCATATATACTTAATTTATATTACATATTATGTATAATATATACTATATTTCTATATAGTATATATTATTAATAGTACTTAACAGATACGTAGCAATTTATAACACATTAATAATATACCATAATATATTAATAGTAATAATATAGGTACTAATAATATTAACTTTAAGACAGGGAAGGAAAAACCCTTGCCCTTTCCCCTAAAAGTACATAGAAAAGAAGAACATGATTTTGCATCCTCAAAGATCCTTGTAAATTCTGAACACCGATTCCCTTCCTTACCAGACTGTCCCTGAAGAATTACAAAATGGAGGAGGTTTTGGGTATGTGGTAGCATTTCGACCCTTCGGCAAAGTGAGCTGGATGCAGACGGTGTTGGCTTCTGCAGATGCCTCCAAATATGTGTTCAGGAATGAGAGCTTGCCTCCATTCTCCCCCTATGAAGTGAAAGTGGGTGTCTACAACAACAAAGGAGAAGGCTCTTTCAGTCCAGTCACAGTGGTTTATTCTGCGGAGGAAGGTACATGGGCTTGTTCAATTCTTGCCTTCCTAGTGAATTAACGTATGATGATTGATGGGTGATTCTGTTTTTTAGCTTTTGTCTTCACAACCATGAGACGCTTTGCATTGTATGGCAAAGTTAAAAGTCAGAGGTAATAAAACCCTTTGATAGCCACTAAAATCACATGATTTTAATGGTCATTTTGCTAGTATTTGTCAAAGGAAAAGGTAGAAACCCAGGATTTCTTGATCCCAGTCCAATATTCTATCCATTATATCAGGATGCCTCTGACTTATATTGTTAATTATTATCATTATATATTGTTAATTATTAAGGTCTTGATTAGTGATTAACTTTTTGGTGCCATATTCCAAATCATGTTTTTCAATGAATAAAATAAAATCTATGGAATTACAAAGAAAATATTTTTATTGAAATGTAATCTGTATTACATTCAATACAAATTTGTATTGAAATGAAGATGTAAATTTTCCCTCATCCCAGTTCACAGACCCCTGAAATCTATCCATAAATACCAGGTTAAAACACTCTAGAAGCTTGAACTGCCAAGCTTGATCCTGGTAGGTGCCACCAACTCTCTTTTGAAAGTGAATTGATGGCTCCATAAATATGTGCCTTAGCTTAACCTCTAGGTCATTTCCTGAGATCCATGGTTTATATGGAATAAAGGGAATTAGTACCACTGAATCAAAGGCATGTCTGTATTCAATAAAAGATTCCAATCACAAAAAGATGCATTTGCCCCTGAACAAAAATATATATATTCGCCTTCACAGATTGAAAGACCAATCACTTGTGGCCTACCTTTCTAGGTCAGTACTATATATAGAAAAAGCTCATCATAGAAGATTAAGACTTTTTCATTTCCTCCTACAGAACCCACCAAACCACCACCCAGTATCTTTGCTAGAAGCCTTTCTGCCACAGATATTGAAGTTTTCTGGTCTTCTCCACTAGAAACACTTAGTAAAGGAAGGATACAGGGTTATGAGGTAAGAAAAATGAGTTTGCTTTGGCTCTCGTGAAGCATAGGTCATTTTAAGTGGGATACGTGTATGATATCTGATGAGAGGACACAGAGAGATGCTTAAAGACCCAGCTCCTAGCTGGGAATCAACTGAAGATATGAGATATAGAGCTGGGAGTAGGGAGAGGGCTTCAATTTTCACCAGAACTCCTTTTAATATACTGATACATACCTATGCACGTGAAGCATTTATTCGCTTTATTCATCATTAGTTCAGTGTTCTGTCTTTGAAGAATTGGAAGAACCACTGAAAACCATCATACAATATTCACATTAATTTTGGTTTTCAGTAGCTCTCTGTGTAATATATAAATACAAATAGACTTATGGATACTCTGGCAAAATGGCATGAGAATGCCTAAGTTGCATGAAGACAACTTAGAAACAAAGTAAATATGGAAAAAAGCAAATTAGTCAGATCTCAGTGTCCAATTTCCCATCTCAGAATATAATGCAGCTATGGGGAAATGAGCAAAAGTAGATCTTCCTAATTATAGATTAACTCAAGGGAAAAATGTGTTTTCTTGGAGCAGCCATAGCTATGCCCTTGAAGAGTTCCCTTTAGAAAATGGTACCCAGGACCATCTCTAGCCACCCTGCAGAGTCATAATGGGGCTGAATTCTTAAGCTGTTCTGTTGATTTTTCCCAGGTCAAATATTGGAGTCATGATGATAAAGAAGAGAATGCTAGAAAAATAAGGACAATTGGAAATCAAACATCAACAAAAATAACCAATTTGAAAGGCAGTGCTTTATATCATTTGGCTGTTAAAGCCTACAACACTGCTGGAACTGGACCCTACAGTGTGACTGTCAATGTAACAACAAAAAAGCCACGTAAGTCCACCTAGTTTGGAAGCAAGGTTGCCATGTTTCTTCTTTTGTGGTTCAGTAAACACAGCACAGACTTAGTCCCATGCGATTATTTGGGTTTAGATTTCCATGAATATACATATTTGTGTGGATTTTTATCCTCTTGTCCAATCCTTTGTAATACCATAGTGATCTTATTGCTCTCAGACAGCTCTAGGTCTCATTTATCTCATCGACAAGGGCTACCTCTTCTAGCTATAGATGTTGGGCAGTCAACTGAATCCTTTTCCAATTGCAGTACTGTAACATGTCAGATTTTTAGTGACCTTGGAGATACATATTAGTGTAATTGCCCATTAAATTGCTTCCACTCTAGAATTCTAGTAAGGAACACATCCATCAGAAAACATTGAAACTTAATAATCTATGACTTCGTCTATCTTAATTTTTAGCACCAAGTCAACCCCCTGGAAACATCATATGGAATTCATCTGACTCCAAAATTATACTGAATTGGGATCAAGTCAAAGCCTTGGACAATGAATCCGAAGTAAAAGGATACAAAGTGGGTAACTAATTCACAAGACCAATAATGAGACTGTTTTTTCAGGACCATTGCCTTTCCTTTGACACAGATGAAATGCATAGTGAACATTACAGAACTTGTTCATCTATACTTCAAAAACCAGATGTGGCTTTCTGCCCAAAGCTGGATCTTGGACAAATGGGCCAAGGCATTGGGCCAAGATGTAGAGAAAAACTGAATGACCCAATTTAAGCAGGCCAGATCAAAATTGTTGGAGAGACATTTTATGGGTTCCCAAACAAGTCATAAAGTCCCTCTTTCAAAATTTTATACTCATTGTTTATTCCCTATAAAATTATTTTTATTTTCCATGAATAGTAATGCAGTTCCAAATATTACTAGTGGTTGATCATTTTTGTTGGTATGTCTACTCAGATAGTGGAAAATTTTTATGTGGAAATGTGAGCATTCATTCACTTGATCACTCAGGCAGAGTTCTCTCTTTAAGAAACTGGAAGGAGCAATATAGCATTGAAAACTACAGTCATTGTGATATGTTGATAACGAATAGTGGTTAGTCAACAGCTTTGTATTATTCCTTCCCAAAAAAACCAAGAATGTAACTTTGAAGTGGTATATTGGAAAGAATACTGCTTTTGAAGTCAGAGGACCAGTGTATCCTGGGCAAGGCATTTAACCTGTGTGGACCTGATTCCTCATCCACAAAAGCAGAAGGTTGGATTAGATGACCCCTGAGGTCCCTTGGCTTGCTAAGTCAATGAATTAATGGACCTAAACTTGCTAAGCAGTTCTGAAAAGTCACAGCTGCAAAGCAAAGGGAGAAAATAAATCATTTACCAAGAATCTTATTTGTCCAAGTAGGGAAAAGAGCAAAAAATTTAGAGCCTATGAAGAACAGCTCATCATTCTAAAAGCTATGAAAGAGAAATTTCCAAAGTAAGAGACTGCCTGATGATTTCAGTTAGAAGCTGAATAACAAGGAAGTTATTAGATAACACAGCAATTGTTAAAACCATATGAATGGAAACTAGCAGAATATGATTGAGAGATACCAGAAATGTCTGTTTGTGTCTGAATATCACCTCATCCAAGTGTCTTTGTGTCTAAATTTACACCATTAGATATTCATCCATTTGATTAAGCATTGCCCTCTTTTCACTTGGTATTCTGTTGAAATACAAATGTTTCTAACAGGATGATATCATAGAAGGAACACATAACTAGAAAAAGGAAACCCTAGATTAGAAATAGGAAGGAAGGAAGGAGCTAGCCTTGAATTCAAGGATGATCTGGGTTCAAATCCTGTCTCCATTCATGTGAACAAGTCACTTATCCCTCATTGCCTAGCCCTTCCCACTCCTCTGCCTTGGAACCAATACATAGTATTGATTCTAAGACAGAAGGTAAGGGTTTTTAAAAATGTACATCAAGGGGAAGTCACTGTTGGAGCAATTAATTCCACTTTGATGTATCCTAATTATTAGGAAAGTTTTGCTTGAGCCCATTTGAGAGTAGGATCTATCTTTCTGAAAAATTTTCCTCAATGGCCTTGGTTTGGGCTTTAGGACAAGCAGCATTATCCTATAATCTCTCCAATTTGTCTGTATCTTTCACAAAATGAAGTGCCCAGAACTGATTAAGTGGTCCGGGTGTAGCCTGTATGAGCCATAGTACTGTCACCTCCCTGTTCCTGGTCTCTCTGCCTCTATTAATAGCCTCAGATAGAATTAGCTCTTTTACTATTGGAATCATGTTAACCCAGATCTTTTTCCCAACTGAAATGTCTCTTCATATCGGATTTGTGAAATTGATTTTTATTCTTCAGTATAGAAGGTGACATTTATCGTTATTAAATCCATCCCATTGTACAATGCTGTCATGAACTGGTTGGACACCATTTCTGTTAACCAGAGTTTTAACTACCCTTTGCCCCAAGCCCCCACCCCACATCTACCTCCTTGTATCCTCAGCAAGTTTGAGAACTACATCTTCGCCCAAGTCATAGATAAAGTCTTAATAGCATCACAAGGCAAAGGATCAATCCCTGGGGAACCTTACTAGAGACCTCCCACAAAACTGACATCCAACCATTAGTAATGGCTCTTTTAGGCTGCTTGCTCAAGCAGTTCCTAAATTCACCTAATTGTATTGTCATCTGGACCATATTTCTTCATCTCTCTACAAGGTCAACATGAGGAACTGTCAGATGTTTTGCTGAACTCTAAGTGAACTGCATATATCTATGGCATTTGCTTCATATATTAGTCTAATAATCCTATCAAAAAATGAAATAAATTGAGTCTATTATGACCTAGCTCTTTTTGGGTACTAGTGCCTTTTCTAAATGATCACAAATTATCCTGTATTAATGCATTCTCAAATTTGGTCAGGAAGCAAAGTACAGTCCATTGCTCTATAGTTCGTAGACTCACTTCTCTTCGCTTTTTAAAAAATTAGGATATTTGCTTCTCAAGGAAAAGGGAAAAATACTTATTAAGTGGCTAATCTGTGCCAGGCACTTTACAATATTATGTCAATTGATCATCACAACAATCCTGCAAGGTAGGTTCTATTAAGACTCACTGTGTTACAGTTGAGGAAATTGTAAAGTGGCTAACCTAGAGTCGTGGCTAGAAAGTGTCTGAAGTTGGATTTGAACTCAAGTTGTTTTGACTTCAGGTCTGGTACTCAATGCATTGCATCATCTCCTATTCACCATGATCTTCCTTTCTTTCTTTTTTTTTAAAACTCTTACCTTCTGTCTTAGAATTGATACTAAGTATTGGGTCCAAGGCAGAAGACTAACTTGCCTAGGATCACATAGCTAGGAAGTGTCCAAGGACAGATTTGAACCAAGGACCTCCCATCTCTGGGCCTATATTCACTGAGCCTACTACCTTCCCCTTGCCATGATCTTTACAAGGTCATTAACAGTGGCTTAGCGGCCATCTCTACTAGTCCTTTCTTCACCTAAAATGAGACAGTTGGGTTAGATGATCCCCAAGCTTCCTTTTCACTCTAAAATTATATGATTCTCCAAGTTGCTCATGCCTCTGTATGAACTAACTTAGCAAATATTTGTCAATTTGAGGTAGCATAAGGAAGTAGAGCTGTTTCAAGGGAGATGAAAGAGAACACCAGAGTACAGAAGGTGAGAGAGAGTTCCTTAAGACAAATATTTTCTACTTCCCAATTTTACTGAGGCACCACCACCTTTGAGAATAAAGAAATTGGAATGCAAATGTGAAATTGCTGGAAACCAAGAAACCAGACCTAATGGCAAAGTTATAAAACCAAGGGAAAAATAAATTATTTCCCCTAAACTCCCATTTCTCTAGTTAAGAAAGGTAAGAGGCACACTGCAGAAAGCTTCAGAAGTCCATGGAAAGTAATAAGTGTTCAGCCAGGGAATCTTTAGTAGAAAATAAAATCTGAGCACTTTTTCAAGGGGAGTGATGAGAGAAGAGCTGAAGGCTAATGAGCTACTAAATTATTTGTTAGGACTCTCAGACTTTGAAAAGTACAGTGATGAAAATGTGAAGTGGAAATTTTTTTGAGTGAATTGACTTTAGAAAATTACATTTTTTAATCAGGGAAAAAACAAAAATAATTATTACTGGCTATCACTTAATATTTTTAACAAGCTATTTTTTTCTCCTGAAGTGTGCTTCTACAGTGAAAAGAATACCAAATGATGGAATTCATTTATTTAGCAAATATTTATTCTGGTACCAAATATAGGCATCTACTAAGTACAAGGTACTAGGAATTAGGGTGGAAACTGGTCTTGTGGCTTCACTGATGTCATTTTAGACACTCTCAGCACTAGTATAGATTGCCTTATTCGCAATTTTTAGTTTTATGCAGGACATGGAACAGAGCATTTTATAGAGCAAAAGAACTGGGTTTACAACCGAGAATAACATTCAGCAAAGATGAGTATAATTATAAAAGGTAAAATATGGATATTTTACTAACTAAAGGAGTTTCAACTATTTCTGGGGGGAAACCCCAGAACTCAGCAAGAAATTTGGACTTTCAGACACATACAAAGGTAATGAAAGACTAATCATAAGCAACTCAAAAGATCAAATTGTTTGATTCCTGTATGGAAAAAATGTCATCTTCAACCCTTGGAAGTGGCATCATTGATTGGATACTTTGTATATGGATGTGTATGAATGGAAGACTTAACATTGAGGTAAATGTAATGAAATGAGCTGACATTGTAGTGGAATAAACCAGGAGGAAGTAGGGGCGAATGGCTATCTCATATAGAGGAGGAACAAGTTGGAGGGACTGCCATGGAGAATGAGAGGAGGCAGTAGAAGGCTGGTAATACTAGAACCCTGTTCATATCAGACCTGAGATAAGAGAGAATGACACGCACAATTAGGAGAGTAAAAATTTTCTTACCATAAAAAAAAAAAACAGGATGGAAGTGGGACAGAATGAGAGAGGGACTGGGAATCCCTTGGGGACTGAGGCAATAGTAATAAGGCATGACTGTAGAGATAAGAAAGAGATTTTTGGAATGGTAGATAGAATAAGAATTTAAAGGCAAGGGGAAAGAGACAAGGGAGTGACCTTTAGAAGGGTCACCAGTTTTAAACTAGGAAGGCAAGGGGAGAGGATAAAGGAGGATTTATGGGAAAGGATATGCTTTGAAGAGGTATTGGTCAAATGAAATTGGACACCTAAGGGGCTATATGGCTGAAAGAAAGGGAGAGTGCTATAAAAAATGAGGGGGGATGAAGTAGATGGGAATGCACAGTTAAAAACTATGACATTGAGTGTAAATGGGATGAATTTATCCATGGATAGCAGAAAGGATCAAAGACCAAGCCCTGGCAATATGCTGTTTATAAGAAAGAAGAAGAAGA